>NW_004955412.1:29648337-29659056 GCF_000276665.1 Chinchilla lanigera | reverse complement strand
ACACACACAACCTGCCTCCAGGATTCTATAATTCAAAGTAATGTAGCATGTAACAAAATCAAATGATGTCTTCAAGGTGTAGTGGAAAGATCACTACTTTATGGGTTGGAAGACCTGAATTCTCTCTCTTCTTTTTTAAGCAATTAACTATATGATCATAGATATTCCAAGTAACCCGCAGACCTCAGTTTTCCCACCCATGAAACAAGAATGTCCAGCGAAATACTCCCTGGAGCTCTAAAGTTGCAAACTTTTGAACTTGAATTTGGACAGTAATGGAAGTAGAAGGGAGCTTTTTGGTAAAAATTATTTGCACATAAAATAGAACTCACTATTGATAATTGTCTTTGGGGAACAATGTGCACAGCCACAGGGACAGATAAACCAACAGAGTCTATCTTACCCGGAGTTTGCACGAATCTAGGTGAAAAGGTGGCAGGAGGGGAGGTAAGGCAGCATCCTCTCCTGAGGACAAAAAGTCAAATCTGTTCACATGGCTCCTTCTTTCCATGTGCCTTCCTGAAAATTTCCTGCCCTTCCCGCGATAACTTGCCCTCCAGGGCCTGTCTGGTACATTGACTTCTTTGGCTTGCAAAGCCTAGCAATAACCCCAACCTTTCTTCCTTACTCATTAGTTATTCTTGCATCATTTTCTGAGGTAAAAGTTGAGACTGGGTAATCTCTCTGCTCAATTGTGACTTTGTTAGAAAACACTCTCCCTGGCCATCCTACCTGGTGTAGCCCCATCATTTTCTGTGCCTAATCTGCTTTACAGTTCTTCAGAAGATATTATCACAACCAGACATAAATCTCTTTCTGTATGTACTCAGCACCTCCAGTACAGGGTACATTCCTCAAAAGTTTTGATCACTATTTTACCCTCAGTATATACAGCAAAGCCTTGGAACATAAGCGACATATCATAAATACTTGTTGAACTAATGAAACATACACTATGGTAAATCCAAACCCGTGATCTAACATTCTGACCAGTAGATCCCACAAGCTGTAATCCAATGTAACAGATAATATGATACAACTAAGGCACTCAAATTTATGTCATCCTTACTGTGTCTTGAGGCAAGGAGGCACTTTGGCGTTATCTGATAAATGAGAAAACTGACGTTAGAGAAGCTAGTGCCTTGCCATAAAGCACACAAGGAGTAAAGCTGAGAATGAAATCAGGTTTTCTGACTGCAGATCTACTCCTCCTTTTCCTGTTTCCCAGTTTGGTTCACCATGCCTCCCTCTTTTGTTTCCCCATCTTTGATGGCAGCATATGCATTCAGGCTCAAATCGATGAAATCAGTTGGATTCAGCTGAAGCCTACCTAGAACTAAGATGCAGTTTTTGAAACCAGGCCATTTCTTGAAGCAGCAAGAGGTATCACATGCTTCTCAACACTGATAATATCACTGTGGGGAACAGGGGTGGAGTAGAGTGTTGTTGCATCACGAAGGTTAACTTGTCTGTGGCAAAAGGAGACTAACAAACTTGGGAGCCCCAAATGTGATGTTCAGAGCCTGCCCAGCAGACATTCTCAGGAAAGAGCCGAGAGCAAAATAGCAAAGGACTTACAATAAGACCAATGTGATAGGGAGTCTATAATTCCTTAGAGTTGTGCTAGTTACTTACACAAGGGGTTTCTGTGAAGAAAGCCAGACTTTCCTGGCATCCTGGATAAATACCTTCTGAATATTGAGCCCCACAGGCATTTTGAGATATAGCCATGCCTTATATTAGGGGAAGAAAGATGAAGGTACATAAAATCATATCCCAGAATCACTCAAAGCTGACTTTTGCAGACTATTCAAACTGAGAACATGCACATTCTCAGCATGTGTGTATAAATTAGATATGGGCTACATAGTGTCTTCAGACTTCTTGTAGTATAGGGTAGGACTTAGTGCATAAGAGGTGAGCCTTCTAGTACATAAGCTTAATATTCTAGACAGAGAAAGGATTGGATACTCTTTTAGAGCTAACTTAGTCTCACTGTTTTGTTTTTCCAAAGATTATGAAGCTCAAGGAGATTTAATGGGTTGTGCATTCTCGCAGCAAGACCAGAAGCTGGCTGGCCTTTCTCCCAGTTCACTGTCTTTTCCAAGCACAGTACTAAACCACTGTGGGAGAGGGATCTGCAAACCCTGAGATCCGAAGATCATACGCGAACAGGAACCTGTGGCTTCTGCACAATTGAAATGTCACAGTATATGCTAAGGCCTCATCTTGAAGAATCTGAGGGAATGAAGATGGCTTGAAAAGTCACTGCTCTGTGGATGACTACAGAGCCAGGTAACTTAGATGAGAGACAAGGGTGCTCATGGCGAGGGTTTCGAGTGGCTTGGGGGCTCCCATCATCTGCCCTGAGAGACCGTCACTCACATCTGTGCATGAAGCGCCCCAGGGTCCTGGTCTGAAGGTCTTCTCACTGCCTGCCATGCTGATCCCTGTGTGTGTATCTAAAGAGGTTAGCACATCCTGTGTACACAGACCACAGCTTCCTCCCTCTGCTTAGGCCTGTGCTTAGAGGTCTGAGCACTGTGGAGATATTGCTTCACTTCTCCTTGGGGTGTCCAAAGAAAGACCCTGAAGCCATTTTACCACCCTTTTGTAGCAGAGGGATGTTTTGGGGTAAGCGGTAAGTGTCCTGGTGAAGGGGAGTTTTCTGGAAAAAACATCTCATTCCTGAACTCAGAGGCGCAAGCAGTGGCACACACAGCAACAGGAAGCAGAGAAATGCATAAAATGGCCCAGTGACCCCGCTCCCAGGTCTCAACAGCAGCCGTCTCTCACCCACTCACTTCAAGTTTCAGGAACCCACAGAACTCTTAGTCTCCCTTTAACCCATTACAATCAGTGATCTCCAGATTCTCAAGTTCCTTCGGTTGGTGCATTGTACCTGTCAGCATATTTCAAAATTTCAAAAAAAAAAAAAAAACCCTTAGAAAATTAAACCACGAGGACCCCACCCAGATGATAAAAATCTCTCGCATTCTCTAAACCTAACATCTTAGCCTCCTCTCACCCAGCCCTGAGCAAGGAACTGGTTTCTTGGCTTCTGGGGAATGGCAGGCTCTGCCGGTCCCAACCTCACCAGCCTAATAGTTTTTCCAGGCAAATGCTTGCTTGCTGGTGAAGGGCAGCCTTGAAGCTAGCTTCTGGTCCCATTCATTCCCTGGGTCCTCTCAGGCCAGTCGTGTTAGGGGGTGTCCCTCCTTTCTGTTCCTGGCTCCACTTCCCCCTTTCAGAGGGAGCGAGCAGCCAACTCTTCAAAACTCTGATACGGAACCCAGACCCTCACAGTCCCTCAGGGCTGCACTTTGCAACCTAAACCCGGGCGTGGCGGAGCTGACGGGGCGGGATTGGCGAGGGAGGTGTCGGGCCGGGCTCCGAACCCGCCGCAACCAGGGGCTGGCTCTGCGGGGCGAGGGACCCCCTCGGAGAAGGCTGCTTCAGGGACGTTCCCCACCGAACCCGGTCAAGCCGAGCGCGGAAGGGCTGGGAGCGGGGTGCAGGCAGCTGCACTACCAAGGCGCTGCGAGGCCCGCCCGGGAGTCCCGCTGAGCTGGGGCCGCTGAGCAGAGAACCGGCCACAGAAGCAGCCAGAGGGAAGGGAAACCGGCCTCCGGCCTCCTGACATGTAAACAGGCGCTTCCATCTGGAAGTGCCGCGCAGACAGACCCGCAGACACACTCCTTTACACCCCCACGAGCCTGCAGCTGAGCCACTGCCGCCCCGGGGCCCAGCAGGCGGGGACCCTCGGCCGGTGGCGGCGGCGGCCCCCACCCCGCTGTTCTTGGCCTCTGGCGAGGGGAAGCCGGCGGCCAGGCGAGTGCCCGGCTCCGGGGCCAGGGCGCCGGTGGCCGGCTGGGAGGGCGACGCGGAGGGCTCTCTCCCCTGACTCGGATCTGCACCCGCGTCCCGGGTTCCACGCCACCCCCTCCCGCCACCGGCCCGACGCGCGTGGAAGGGAGCCGGCCTCCACTGCGGCACAAGGGCTGCGGGGAGATCGCCCTCGGCGGGGAGCCGGCCTGACTCCCCGAAAGAGGGAACGGCCGCCCGAGAACCGGAGGAGACGGCGCGAAACCGGGTGCGGAAGGAAGGGAGCGCGGCCACGTCTTCCGGGACCCCGCGCCCAGCCCTCCCGCCGCCCGCCCGCCCCCGCCCCGCGCGCCGTGCCCCGCGGCTTACCTTAATGGTCCCGTCCATTTGGCCAAGTCTGCAGGCGAGCCCCCCAATATTCCACACATTGACCCGGTTACAGCCTGACCTCGCAGCCCCTTCAGATCAGCCGGGCGCGGCCTCCCCGGCGCCCTGGGCCCTCCCCGAGTGCCCCCTGCGAGCGCCCTGCCCTCGCTCCCCTGTGCACGTTTGTTGTTGTAGCGGAGCGAAAAAGAGACAGTTAACCGGATGAAACTTTTTTTTCAGCTAATTTTGGGAAGTGACTTCACTTTGCGAGTGGGGAGGAAGTCCTATCTCTCTCTGTCTCTCTGTCTCTCTCTGTCTCTCTCTGTCTCTCTCGTCTCGCGCTCTCCTCTCTCTTCTCTCTCCTCGGCTCTGCCTCGCCTTCCCTTCCCCCAAGCCCCCTCTTCCTCTTCGCTACTCCTGCGTTTCGCATCACTCACTATATAAATATACGCGGAGATGCCCAGACGCATTCATGCACTGCGCGCACAGGATACTCGCTCCTGGGAGATAAGAACTCGCCGGGAACAATGACGGGGTCCACGCCCAGCGCCCGCGCCCTGATTCCCGCAGTCTGCAGCTCCCCATCCCCTTCCCCAAAACCCCAAAGCATTTGGCCTCCTTTTCCTTTTCCCTGGGCCGTTGGCCGAAGGTGGCCCTCCTGACTCATTCACTTTCCGCTTCTTCCCACAGATACGTTCATTAATGCTTTTTCCAGCCGGAGTCTAACTTTTTGGGGATGGGAGGACGGCGGGAGAGCTGACTCGGGCTGGGATAACCTGGCGCCTACTACCGGGGAAGATCCATCCGGACGCGGCAAACCAACCGCTAAAAAGTGCATCGAGTGGGAATTTTCCCACTCGGCTCCTCTGCTGCGGAGATCGAGGGACTAGCGGATCTACTGTCCCACGCACGACGCGGACTCAGGGTTCTTTCGGCTGACCTGCGCCGTCGGGGGCGCGACTCAACTCCAGGCGCATTGTTAGGAGAGGGGCGCCCTCCAGGCATCGCGCCTCTACTCTAGGTTCCCCGCACCCGCAAAAGGCGGGGACCAGCAGCACCCTAGGCCGCCTATCCGGTCTCCCAGGCTTAAACCCTCGCGCCTACCCTGACCCGATGGCCCAACCCTGGACTCCCGAGCCAGAGTCTCCCTCCAGTCCTACCCAGGGCTCCCAGAACTGACTCTGCGGCAAACCGTTCTGTTCACTCTGGTGAGCAGGTCCCCGGAGCGCAATCTGCAACGCGACACAGAGCCACACTTCTCCAGCGGTGAGACCTGGGGCTCTCGCTCCGGGTCGTCATCCCACCCAGCAGTGGGGCCGGCCCCCTGGCCACTTTGCGGGTGCGGCTTGCCCTGAGACCTCGGTCCCTTACTGGGCAGCCGCGCACTCTGGTTAAGGCAGCGTCAGTGGCCCGGGAGCTTTCGGCCTGGCCTGAGTCCCGTCTCCCCGACCTCCAAATCATGTTACCTTGTCCACGCTCTCCAGACCACGCTTGGGACTCTCTCACTTTTATTTAAGAGTCCTCCCAGGGAAAGAGGAGAGGAAAAAATCCAGAGGCGATCCGAATGAATTGGAAAGAAAAAAAAACTCGAAAGGGTGTCCACAGCAGCGAAAAAGGTGACTTATTAATTCTTTATTTCTTCAGGAGCAATTGAGCTTGAGAGCTCGCTCGCCTCCCACCCTCCCTCCCCCTCCCCCTCTCAAAATTAGACTCATCAATTCAGCTCCAATTTTGGGTTCCAATACAGACACGGGTCTGAACGTGACCAGACCAGGAGTGGCCGGTGCAGCCTGCCAGCAATTGAGGCTCGGGTGTGCGTGTGGGGGGTGGGTTGGGGTGGGGGCCGCCCTCCCTCCTGTCTGCTTCTCAATCCAGGGGTCTGCTCCGGGGCTCCCCTGGGACCGCCACATCTGGTTACCGCTAGCGGGGTCAGTCCCCCCCCCTTTGCCTGAGGCCACCAGTTCTGGAGTTCAATTAAAAGAAATCAGGCTTAACCCTTTCCTCCCCAAGCCGGGCTGCTCGCCCTGTCGCTCTTCCCTTCAGCGTTTCCACATGCTTTCCAGAGAGGAAAGAGGTTAAAGGGAAAGGAAGAATGAATTACATCCTTTCAAACCCCAAATTGTTTCCTTTTCAGCCCAGACTCTACCGACCTTCAAACGACAACAGGGCTTGATTCAGGAGGGTGTGGGGAGACCGCTTCCCACCAGGACCTCACCAGAAACTCAGAACCCCAGCCACATTGCTCTTCTTTCAGCCTGAAAGGACTCCAACTCTGTCACCAAGAGGCCCCTTTCCTGATGCTGGGCAATCCCTGAGGCTGGTTTAATGGCCACCCCACACACAGCACCCCCCACCCCAACACATACAGAGCACACTCCTCCCAGTCTGTTAGAAGGGACAGTGACAAACACAATCCACAGGTTTCTCTTTCCAACTCCCAGCAGATGACAGGTCATCTTTGCTGCACTGATCAGTAGTGACCCCAATATCACTAGAACCCCTAACTCCATTTATAGCACTAGTTGCCTTTCCCATTAGAAGAGCTCAACACAAGAGATTAAAATAAAGACTGGGCCTCCTGTTGGAGCTGTGGAACTCAATAGTACTTTCTGTTTCTCCCCGTAAAACCAAAGCTACAGTGATTCTGTGCTTTTGGAGATGGAGCTGGCACAGGATTACTACCGATAGACAGACAGAGACATCCTGGCCCTTGTGACTCACTGATTGGCACCAGGCCATTACTACCCATTCACTAGGGTCTCTACCCAGAAAGAAGACCCTTCCACACACACACACACACACACACACACACACACACACATCCAGTTCTGAGCCGAGCTGGGAGAGGATATAGATTCCTCCCAGTCTGAGTTGGCTGCTGATGGGCAAGTTTACCCTGCTTATATAACTCTGAGTTTGATTCTCCACTGGATTGCTGCTGCTTCTTTTTTAAATCCCCAAGGGGTGGTGGTGGGGGGGGGCAAAACCCTAACCAAACACAACAGTAAACAAGTCTGCCCTGTTTAATGTGGTTACCACCAGACATCTGGAAAGATGGTTTGATCCTGGCAGCTCACATTGTTTTCACGAGCAGCCAAAGAGAATATTTTGAATGTTTGCATTGAGACAAATTGATAGAGAGCCTGTGGTGAGGCCTGCTACAAATGAAAGCTATTTTGTGTGTGGGGAGTGCGCTTTGCATGGGGGGGCTTTCCCTGAGGGGGGCTTTCCCTGCCCTCTCCCCTCCCCCTCCTCCCTCCTCACCACTGCCTTCTTTCCTCTCACCCTCCCACTCTGCTCCTCTACCAGCCTAGCTGGGGCATGGTTGCTTCTGCCCACATACTTGTGTGCACCCTCTTTCCGGGCTCATCAGGGACTGCCTGGCCTCACTCTTTCCCAGACTGGGCAGGGCTGGTGGCCAGGTTCTGGGATGGGTACCACTGGTGCCCATTTCCACTAGCTCGTTCCCGGCTTTCAAGTCACGGGAAGCTCATAGCCAAGGGAGCCAGGCCAAGCCATAGTTTTTAAAAAAGTTACGAATTGGAGGAAAATGATTCCCCAACAACAAATCAGCCCACCTCCCATTTCTAAGTCTGCTAGAAAGCACTGCATATGTGGGCAAATATTCAGGGAATATTTATATTTGGAGTATTTTTATTAAAACACTGGTGAGACCACTTGCCTCGCACCATTCGCACTTGACAATATTTTCAAAGATGCGGAAGTCTTGTTTCCCCCCGGGAGGGGAACGGCGGGGCGAAGAACGTGTCTTGGCTAGCTCAATGTCAGCTCTTTTGACCCGGTCAAGACTTTCCAGACGGAGGCTTGCAGGGCTCCTTCAGTCCCAGCCTGCGTTATGGGTGAGAGGACGCAGCGACCAGAGTTGGGTCCCTGGGGTGCTTCCTGACCCGGGGACCTCCTCCGTTGAAGCTCCGCAAGATGCCAGGCCTGGCAGAGCGTCTTGGGCGGATCCTTCTTCCCCCACCCGGCCGGTCCAGCGCAACCGCAGCGGGTATCAGGGCTGGCAGAGGGGGCGGGGCGGGGCGGGGGAGGAGGGCGGGCCAGGGCTAAAACTCCAGACTGCACAACTGCAGCTTCAAGTGTCTGGCCTCTCGCTCGAGGCCATAATTAATTTGAGATTTATTTTTATTGGAGAACTCGAGTCTCGTCTGACCTTAGCCAAACAAGGCAGCTCGAGCCGGCCCTGGATGCGCTTGAATGCCGGAGAGTATTTCTGCAGGAAGGCTCTGCAGGCGCGCCTGCTTTGAATTTGTTTCTCAGACTTCATCTACTCACAGATTGAAGGAAGATTTAGAGCCTCTGCTCGCCCTGCCCGCTCCCCACGCTCTTTCTTGCCTTAGCGCAGAGCGGGTTCAAAACGCTACGTGGGAGGCCCGGGAGGGGGAGGGTCTCTGAGCCCCAGGTCCAGGCGCTCGCCCAAGGCTGAGCCCCTAGACCACGCGGCGTCAACGAAGAAACCTCCGGGGAGACCGAAGTGACCAGAGAGCACAGGCTGACCAGAGAGGGAGACCAGCCAGGTGTCTGGGCCTTCACCAGGGGCGGCGCCGAGACGGGGAGGGGACGAGGAAGGAGCGGGTGGGTTGAGCTTCTCCAGTCCCCATCTGTCTCCTCCGGCCAGTCGTCCCAAACAGTATTCACTCCAAATTCAAACCAGTGCTTTTGAAAGGCAGCTTCAGGAACTGCCCACCAGACACCGCTTCTGGTCTTGTGGCTGTGAATATTTCGGAGCAAGCAGTCTGGGAGTAGCGGGAGAGGGCGTCTTCTCCAAGATGCAGCCTGGGCTGAATGCAGGAGGCGCAAGAAGAGAGGAAAAAGAGGACCCCGCGGGGGAGGGGAGGAGGCAGGAGCACTCACAGGCTGCTGAGCTCCCCAGCAAGTAGTATGTGCTCTGAAGTCCCGGCATCAAGCAAGTACAGGTCAAGTTTTCTGCTCCGGGCCTCTTGGTACCACCCCCTCCTCCACCCCACACCCAAGCTGAACACCAACGTGGACCATTTTGGTAGATGATGGGGTGCCTTGGGCTCTCTGGGTTTGAACTGTAGCTCTGTGACCTTGAACAAGTCCCTTAACCTCCCTGTGCCTCCATGTTTTCATCTGTACCAGGACTTATAATAAGACCTATCTCAAAGGATATTGTACTAATGAACTGTCTTGAACTTGCCAGGCAGTCAGCATGACTTTGCCCAGATTCTCTGTCTTGGCTTTGTCCCTTACAATCTCCATCACAGTAACCTCAGGGCCTCTGTTCCTCATCTGCAAAATAGACTACCCCACAGGCTTGTGACTAATATTGTAGATGAGTTAACAGAAATACCATGTTTAGCACAGGGCTGGCAAGGGGGAGGGCCCTGAGAAGTGGCAGTGTCACCACTGTTTGGCAGCTACTATTGCTCTGTCAGAGTGCTGAAGAATCCCCCGCCTCCTCCTGTCTTTTCCCCTTACTCTTTCCAGCCTGATTCCTACCTGAAGCGCTTTCCCAGCACACCCCAGTGCCCTGCCAGACCACTCAAAGCCAGTTGTTGACCAGATTCGCACCCCGAGGGGTGGGCATGCCCCTCAGTGCCCCACTGGGTTCCTGCCTCCGGGGGGTGCGCGCCTGCACCCGCGGTGTTTGTCAACAGCCCAAGAGTTGGGTGCCCGACTGGGAACGGTGGGGCCTTGGCAGCAGGGGACTGTTTGTGTCCCTCTGGCAAATGGTCTGCGGAGGGAGCCTGCGGAACAGACCCAAGATTGTCCCCTCCAAACAGACCTTTCGCCGTCATCAATGCGCCCCTTTGTGCAACAATACAAACTTTGTGGCTGCTGAAAAATCCATTTTTCCCCTTGAAAAGAACTCCTGCGGCGAGCGGCTTCCCTGGCAGCCCACAGCTCCCAAACTGCCCCACCCCCGTGCCTGTCGGGTTCGCGGGCCTGGGCCAGGGCCCAGGCTGCTTTCTCCCTGCCCCTTAGCCTATGCCGACTCCTGGGCTTCCACTTTCCCCTTCAGGGGTCATCATCCGTGTGATTCTGGGTTCCGGGGTCCTCGTGAGAGGGAAGACAGGCTCCGGCCCGCGCGTTTGCTGAGCGCTCCTTGGGCTGGACTGCCTGGCCTGTGTTGGCTGGAGAAGGAGAGGCACAGCACCCTTGACACCTCGGAAAACGAGACTCCACCAGCCATTGCCTGTTCTACCCTACCGGTAGAGCACGCGCTTGAATCGCACCGACTGGGAACCATCCATCTGCTTGCTTGCGGCTAGTTACTGATGGACAGGTTCACTGGTTTTTCATTCATTCATCCATTCATTCATCCGTACGTCCATTTGTTCACTCCCTCAACTGATTAAACAACCTTTTTGGACCAACCCTGCAACATCTGGCCTCCTCTGAGTGGGCTAGAGGTTCTTTCCGGCCTCAAGTGCAGAATGAGAAGATGCTCTCTTGTGTCAAATTTCATTTTAGACAGGTGCGAGGAGAGCTGGATACATAACTGGAGCTCTTTGGACAAGACCTGAGAGTCGCACCTGATTT
>NW_004955412.1:29595916-29648237 GCF_000276665.1 Chinchilla lanigera | reverse complement strand
GATGCTCGGAGGCGGGACTTCAAGATGGGGCGGGGCGGGACCCCAAGAGGGTCTGGATCTGGGTCTGGGTAGGTTTGCAGCGCCCAAGGGAGTCTCTCTTTCCTCAGATCTAAGGCAGCTCAGAGAGCCCCAGGCTCCTGGCTCACTAGGCGGAAGGTGAAGGGTCTGGACTGAGCCGCGAGGAACGTGCCTTGTCTCCGCCCAGGGCAGAGCCGCTCGGTGCACACTAGCCGCCCCGCCCCGCCCCGCCCGCCCGGCCAGCCTATTTTCTTTAAACGTGTAACCCAGATGTCCTAGCCTCGGTTTGTTTACATTCTTGGGAACTGTTGTGGAAAGTGGGGGAGCCTTTCGATGTGTTGTTAAATATAACAATAAGCTCCTTTGAGGTGGGCAAAGCTAAGGAAGGTAAGCTTGAGGGTTGAGCGGATGTCCAACGCATTGCGCCCACACACTTGGATGCAACCTAGAGACGCACGCCGCCGCCACCCCCTCGCGCACACACGCACACACACTTGCATACACGTGCACACTTGCCCGCGCGGGCACACACCCACACCCACACGCACACTTGCATACAAACGCTCACTTGAATCAAGCAGACACCCCGCACGCAGGGAACCGAGCGAATGTCCGGTGTGCAAAGCGCGCCACCCCTGGGGCTCAACGCCAGCGCGCGTCTCTTCTCCACAGCTTCGCTAGGCTCACTTGCTTTTAGTGTCCAAACTCAAGTAGCCAAGAGTGTTATTCTTGAACCTAGGATTCCCAAGGAAGTCTCTGCTTCCTTGCCTCCCGGCATTTTTTCTGGGGAAAGGAGGAGAGGCCCTCGGCCCAAGAGTGAAGGTGAAGCCCTGCATGGTGGCGCAAGCCTGTAATCCCAGCACTCGGGAGGCTGAGGTAAGAGGATCGCCACAAGTTCGAGGCCGGCCTGGGCTACACAGAGAGTTGAAAGTTAGGCTGTGGGTTACATCCCACAGCCTAAACTATACTGTCTCTGAAAAAAAAAAAAAAGTGAAGGCTGGGGAGGGTTCATTACCTGTTTAAAGACGCTGTCAGGTCTTACCTTGACGTAAGACGAGGTATCGGGCACAGTCTGAAACATCCTGCGTTGGTTGGAAAGGATTAGGAATGCCCAAGAACCAACCTAGGTGGAAGAAACTTTGGTGACCCCAGAGTGGAGCAAGAGAGAGGCTGTGGGATGGTGGTTGACAGTGAAAGAGGGCGGCACATGCGGAGGAGTCCGAGACCTGGAAGGCTCAGGTTAGCCCTGCCCTGGGGGCACACTGGCCTGCCTCTGTCCAGGGCTTCTGGACAGGGACGGTGAGGGCTGATGCCAGCTCATATCAGTGGATCTCTTCCCTCCAGCCCCTTGCCCTTCCCTCTCTGCACTCAGACCCCAGCCTTCAGGGCTGAGGCAGTTTTGCCCTGGGGCCTAGGCAGCTTGTCCTGGCCAGAGACTGGGAGGGAGCCAGAACAGAGACAAAGAAGTTCCCTTCCTTGAAGCCTAAGCATTCCCCCACCCATAACTTACAGAGCTACCAGAGCTTGGGCCACCCTGCCACTCTACCAGGTCAGCTACCTCACTCTTCCCTTCTGTTGGATGGATCCGTCAGGGAGGACGTCTGGCCCCACATTCCCCCAGCCCCAAGCTCTGTGAAGTGCCCTTTCCCAGGAATTAACCTGCCTCCTTCAGAAAGAAAACAGGTTTGTGTACTGAGACAGGGACGAGAAACCTCAGATTATCATTTTTAGTGGCAGAGAAGGTGGTGTCCTAGGTCTGAATATTCGGGCTGGAGGGAACAAAAGCTAGCTGCAGGTACCAGGTGCCTCTGTGTGAGTGGGCTCTCCCCTGCTGCAGCCACGCCTGGCTGCTGTCCCTCTCCTCTTTCCTTTCTTCTCTTAAACCATCTCTAACATGGTAGCACACAGCTTCTCTGGCAGCCAATGTGTTTCTGATAAAGCACTTTTCTCCCCAGTAACAAATTCCAGCTTTTTTGGCTTCTGAAGCCACAACAGACACATGAGTTCAGGGACAAGGTATGTTTCTCTGGGTCGTAGAATCTCTTTGTTGCTTCCGGGGCCCCCAGGCACCCTTTCTCCAGAGTCACCCCATTTTCTTTCAATGCAGGGGTACTACTTACACAGAGAGGGGTAGGGGGAGAAAGTCAAATAAAGAATGAGAGAAAAAAGTCCTGGAAAGCCCTCTTTTTCCACCGCAACAAAAGCAAGCATGCAGACTGAGAGAGGAGAGGAGCCCCTCCTGCCTGGCCTGTGGAGGACTGGACAAAAATGGACACTCACCTTAGGCACCTTTCGTGCTAAGCCAGCAGGAGCAGAACGTGGGCAGTTCCAGGATGTTCCAGTTGTCCTGTGTACTAGCTGTGCCCAGGGCTCTAGTAGTGAGGAATTAAACCTTCCGACCTCCTGCAATGCAAAGTCGCCTTTCTTTCCACACACAGACCAGCACCAGCCACCTCAGCTCCAGCACATCCTGGGAGGCTGCAGGAACCGCTGGAGTCTGCATTGAGCACAGCTTGCCTCTTCGCTGCCCCCCCTCCAGGTCCTACTCCCTCTTCCTCTCTCTTTTCCCCTCTTGTAATTTGATTTCCGTTTTCTTATCAATATTTCAACTGCTGTCTGATGAACTGTCCTAAAACAACACCCACCCATCTGCCCCCAGCTGCTTTTCCCAAAACCTCTCTATGTGATTAGGAAACTTCAAGGAACACCCATAAACACACACACACACACACACACACACACACACACACACACACACCACATATATAAATACTACAGCTCTGCGAAGCCAGCAGGAGGCTTGAGACTAGGCTTTCTTTAAGCTGATCAGTTATTCTCTTGAAAGTTTCACATTATTGCTATGCAAATCATCATTCTTTAGACATATCACTGCGGTCTTTGTTCACTTTTCAAGTTCCTAAGTTTTCTTACTTAATGTTACTCTTTCCTCAAGAATATAGCTCCTTCTCTTCTACATTTTCTGGGCAGCATCTAGAAGAGCAAAGTAGATGGTGCATGTCCCAGAAACACCTCTATTATGGGATTTTACTTTCCTTGTTGCTTTTACTGGGAATTGAACCCAGGTCCTTTGCACTCAGCTACATTCCCTCCACTTTTTTATTTTGGGATAGGATCTTACTAAATTGCTCAGGCTGGGCTTGAACTTGATACCCTGCTTCAGTCTCCCAGAGTGGTGGGATTACAGGCAAGTGCCACCATGCCTGGCTTGGGGTTTTAATTTTTAAAAACCCAAGCATTTAAATACCCTTGCTAAGGGCTTGTTTTTGGGTCTTTCAAGTTTGTATTTCCTTGAGATTTGACGAGCTGGTTATTGTGTCACTTCTCTTTATGGACCCAGTTGCGAATGGAGCTCAGATGTCGGAGTCCACTGCTTGCAAATTCTCTCTGGCCGCTCCGTCCTGGGGCCGTCCTCCACACAGCTCCCGCCAATGCTACGAGGTTGCATCTGTGCTCTTGGGTGGGCAGTTTTACATCCCTGCACTTGGCTCAACCTCAGGGACCAGAGTCCGGGAAGGGAAGTTTTCTAACTGGAGGAAAGCAGACAGAAGGGGCAGGTAAGAGCAGAGATGGGAGTCTGTCCCCACTTAAAGACCTACGTTGACAGTTTAAGCATCTCCAAGCTTCCTCCTTTTCCTTCTTGAGTACCCAGATCCATGACTGCTTTCCTTCTGCATCCTTTGAGAAAATTGGTTCAGTACCTGTGCCACCCCCACCCCACCCCTCCCTAACTGGCTCTGAAAATTTCTGACCAAAGGCAATTGCTAGGATTCCATTTCAGGAGAAAGCACACTTATCACCCAAATCTGCCCACGTGGGGGGTAAGGGGGGCTGGCGGCAGGGTTATTCATTATTTCCTTCTCAACAATATCCTGATTTTTCTCTCCTGTCCCTCCCCCCAAAGCTCCACATATTGAAACATTTTGCTACTTAATAAGAGCAGCCCGGAGAGCTACGAGGTGAAAGGCCAGCCCTGACCCTGCCTGGGCTCAGCGCTAGGGACCCAGCTGCCCCCGCCCTGTGCATTCCTGACTATTGCTTAGGAAAACAAGACAGGGGTTGGGAGGGGAGGGCACAGGAGCACAAGAACCAGTGCCCCAGAATTTTGTGCTTGGGATTCTTGGGGAGATGGTCTGCCCTCCCAAAGGACCAAGCTGTTCTATTCCGAACATTTGCAAACGAAACAGTTGGTTTTCCATGTCAGGTAATACATTCTACACAGATGTCATGTATTTTAAAGACGGTTTCTTTTTAGGAAACTTGGAGATTTGAAAATGAGAGTTTTAACTGTCCTGGAGGACATGAAAACTAAAACATCTTCTAACACCTCACCACCCTTGGTCTTTCATTCCTTCCTCTCTCCTCCCTTTCTCCCTTCGTTCTTTCTTTCCTCCCTCCCTTCCCATTTCCTTCCTTCGTTCCTGAAGGGGATTCTCAGGGATTAGTGGGAAGGTCTCTCTCTAGATTCCAAGATTCTTCTCCTCTATTGTGCTTTCACACTCCTTATGACATCCTCAGTTTTAGAAATATCTCTTCAATGCTTGTCTCCCTCTGGTCAGTTTGAAAGCTTCCTGAAGGCAGGCCTTGGGATTTGTTTGGTTCATAGCTGGATATCCAGCATCCACACTGAGAGCAACAGGCAGAGAAGAGAAGCAAACAACAATTTAACACCCTTTCTCCTTTCTGACAAATAGCTAAAGAAGAGAATGCAAAACAAGCAAAACAGAACCTTCACACTGATAGTAAGGGACTGACTGGAGTTTTACCCAGGCGATGCCCACTAATGCTCTGTTTTGCCTGCAACAAATGCTTATGAGTTTGCCTCACTTGTTTAGAGATGACTTAATGAGGGAGCCTGAGATAATCCCCTCCCCACCCTTCCCATCCATGGATGCAGGTGGCCAGTGTCTTAGGCTCTGTATGAAACTCTTTCTCTGGGTGTTTGCCCGTGTATGTGTGTCCTATGTTCTATTCTTCCTGTGATTTCAGGAGCCAGAATGTTTCTCATTCCAAGAACAAACAATAGAAACCTCAATAGTCCTGGGACTATGGGTAAGCAATCAACTGAAAAGGAACCTGGAGTCCCTTTCCAATAGCGTACCAGAGATGGTCGTACATCTACCAGCCTTCCCTGTGTGCATGTATGCACACACCCATGGCATGTGTGTGGGCAGGGGTGGGAGGGTTGTAAGATGGCCACTGGGAACTCCTACTGCCCTAGATGCCCAGTCCAGGCTCAGAGGTGATATGGGAGTAGGCTCAGGCTGTCTCATTTTCCAGAAACTGGGCCGTTTCTTTCTCTAGAATCCAGGCTATCTTATTCTCCAGGAGAATATGGCCAACTCCTTTTGTCACCTGGAGCCTTCAATTCACCAAAAGAAAATTGCTGAAATTGGTAACAGCTGCCACAAGAAGCAAGCGAGCGAAGGAGGGGCAGGGAGGAGTCATTAAAGGCAGTTTCTCCCTCCAACCCTTTCCAAAGGGAGAGTGGAGGATTGAGCTCTTACCCTACTGTTATGCTGCTTCACCAACCTCTACCACACTGCTTCCTTGGGCCATCGATTTGGGATCCAGAGCCTGGGTATTGAGCAACCCTAGAGTGCTGGTCAGAAGAGCATGGAACTGGAAATTAGGGAGCAGGGGAAGATATATGGGAGGAGAGCCCCTGGGTCATCCAGGAGCTGTATGATTCTGAACAAGACAGTTAGAACTCATGTCAGGTAGTACATTCAGGTTCCTCATCTGGCAAATAGTGTGGAGGGGTGCTACAATTAGATCATTTGAGATACCTTCTGGTTTAAACATGCTGTAATTCCAGGAGGTTGTTTAGCCTGGGAAGAATGTAGTCACTTCCGTTTCAGCCTTGGTTCTGCTTGTGAAAACTGATGTTATGGGCGGAACTGTCTCTCAAAATGCACACATCGAAGCCCTGACCTGCAGTGTTTCAGAAGGTGACCGTATTTGGAGATGGGATTTTCAAAGAGGTAAGCAAGGTAAAGGATGTCAAACGGGTGGCTCTTAATCCAATGTGAACGGTGTTCACATTGTAAAAGAGGAGGAGACAAGAACACAAGCAGGTAGGAGCACAGAAGAATGAACAAGGGAAGACACAGAATACAGGAGAGAGAGAGAGCCTGGAAGGCACCAGATCTGCGGACACCTCGATCTCCAGCACTGTAGGAGAGTAAGTTTCTTTTTTTTTTTTTTGGTTTTTCTCCGGTACCAGGAACCGAACTCACGACCTTGCGCTTGCCAGGCAAGCGCTTTTGCCGCTGAGCTAAATCCCCAGCCCGAGAGTAAGTTTCTGTTAGTTATGCCTCCCATCTGTAGTACTTTTAGAAAGTAGACTCAAAACTACTATAACCGGGGCACCATATTTCACCATTGGTTTGGTTTTTCTAAGCATGTAAGTGGATTGACAATGTTATGTTGATCTATTTAACTCAGGTTTTCCAGAGCCTGTTGTGATGATCCATAGCAATTTACTAAGTGCCCACATTTCTTTCTTGCCCGGCATGTTCCTATCTTTCAGCTTCTTCCCACCCCAGTTTAACCCCAAAACCAAATTAGTTTTAGCCTTTTTTGTGGATTTTCTATTATTTTTTCTCTTACTAATGGGGAAGGAGAGAAGTTACTTCCTGCTCTTGAAACAAGGGATTTCAGATTTTAAAGGACATCTGTAAAAGAGACACCCTCCTTATCTCTCATCGTATGTGTCCTCCTGTGGCCTTTGACAGGCTGCAAGCATAGATTGGGCCCCTGGATATTTCAGGGACAAAGAAGGGTCAGGAAGTATGGTGAGGCAGATAAGTCCAGGAAATAGAGGCAATGCCCACAGCACAGTCCATAAAAAGAGTGGTCAGATCATGGTCTCTGGATTTCAGGATATGTGCAACCTCGTAGGACCCTTGATGCACATGGTATAAGGACACCCCACACACACACACACACTTGAAGACACAGAAGCACATGTACAAATCCTTAGTAAAAGAAGATCATAGGATGGGTAGCAGGAGGAACAGCATAGGGAGCTGCTTGAGTAAAAGATCTGCGGTACAAGCAGGTGCAGCAGGAAGGGCCTCCCCCAGGCTAATAGATTGATTCCTCCAGGTCAAGCGTACGCAATGGTTGCTAGTGAATGGAGAGATGGGGTTAGCAGAAAATGAATGACACTGTTCATTGAAGCAAATAACAGGTCTTCAACCAAGGATTTCATCAACTGTGTTCATTCCTTTAACTCTTTTAGCAAGTTTTTCCCCTCAGGTTCATCTCTTCGTAGTTGTTAATTAGTTTGTTAGATAGTCTCTTGTTTAAATGTTCATAATTATAATTAGCATGCTATGAGTCTCATCTAAGATAATCCATTTTCACGTTAGTGAGGGACAAAACTGAGGAATTAATCTTTTTCAGTAATTCCAGGACAAGTCCAGAGAGAATGTTGCCTTTTCTGAGTGAATGGAGCAATTCATTCTTTCATTTGTATGTGGCAGGTATAGAAGACAATTATACAAATTGAAAATAAAACAGCCCCCCAAACTTTTGGGACATGAGCTACAGAAATACAAAGCATATTACTCTAGTCACTAAGGATACTGGGACAGTGTTGTCCAAAGCTATGCTTCAGTTCTCCTTTCCTGATCCCAATTTTAAAAGGACAGAAAGAAAAAAGAAAAAAAAAAAAAACATGGATAGCACTCAAACTGGGCCAATACCAATTATATTTAAAATGCAGGTTTTTGGGGTATATATTTTTTAACAGGGTTGGTAGAAGTGAGTTATATATCCTTAATACCCATACTTCAAGGCATTGTTTGGGAAACTAAGACTCATTTGACTAAATACTTGCAATTTATAGAAGGAAAAGATGCTATATAAATATTTACCTGATCAAATGCTGGTCTGATATATCATTGTGATTATTTTGGTGACCTCAACTTTGACAGACAGGGTTCAGAGGGGTCCCAGAGAGAACACAGTCCCTCAGCATCACTTCAGTGCCCTTCACAGATGCACACAAAACAATGTGCCCACTTAACACAATAAACACGGGAGACTCGAAGCCTTGAAAGCCCCTCAGAGAGAACCTGCCTTTCCTAGATAAGAGATCAAACGTGGAGGGTGTGTTTTCATTTTCTTGGTGTATGTTTTTAAATCAGACTTTGTGAACTAAGGTGTCTCCCTGATTTTTGGCTGAAGGAAAGGGGAACACAGATTTTTATCCAAATCCTATTTTTCCTTTTTCAAAGATCAGACTCATATAGATGAATGAAGTATTTGACTCTGAAATTCTCCTGACCTCAAAATTTTGGGGAATGTGGAGATAAGAATAGGGGAAATTAAATTTCACTCTCTGCTGTGGACTGCAGGTTGCCTCTTGGGGCTGTGCTTTTTAGGAGTCTTGCTTTATAAAAATTGACTAGAAGTAAAGGGCTGGAGTAGGAAGCACCTTGAAGAAATAAAATTCTTCTCTGTGTATAAGAAGCCTCCTCCAGCCCTCACTGCTCCCCCTCATGCTCTGACCAGTGGCCCCCTGACCGTGTTTGATTTTAAATAGAGCTAGTTCAATATGTCCTCTATCAAGCCAGCTGGCCACCTCTCCTTGGTGTCTTGCTCCCTTTGAGATTCCTATCCTTTTTAGCCAACCAAATGTATCCAATGGCACCAAAAGTAAAAACAGAGTAAGCAGGGAAGGGACGCTGTTCCTATTGAAAATTTCATGTTAGCAGAAACAGGAGTTATTGTACACTGTGACATCAGTGCCTAGCTTTAGGGCCGAGACACCAAACCTTCCCTGCATGACCTCTCCCACCTCAAGTCATTCCACTGTGCAGTCAAGGTCATGAGCCAGGGTCTCTCACGTTGCTAGGGAAAGAATGCCACATGTAGCAAAAACCCAGCTGGTCGTTTGCAGGGGACTCTTGGCAAGGACTGGAAACGGGGGAAGATGACCAATGTTTTTCAGTTGGGCAGTACTTTCTATTTGGAGCCAAACTGAATGTTGGCCTGCATCTTGAGAGGAGAAACTGGCCCTGGCTGTGGGGCCCAGAACCCAGCAAAATGATAAGCACGTGCAATCTTGAATGCTTATCTCCTCCTGTATCTGGCTTACTTGCATTTATAAAGTAAATCGGGAAATCTCACCACAACAGGCTTTCCTGTGAGAAGGCTGGCATTTCCTGCCTGCCTTGGTGGGGACAGGAATGGAGGGAACACATGGTTGAAACTCAGGCCCTCTGGTCTTAGCTGCCTTGCAACTGGGTGGCAGGAAAAGTGGAAGCCACCAGGATCAACAATGGTGTCACTAGAGCTTGGGAGCTTGTTATTTTCATGCAGCATTTTAATACATTAATTTAAAAAAATAGCTGCTTGTTGAAATACTCATACCCACTTGCACACATGCACCTTTGCCATATATGCACACTTTGTATATATGTGTTGAATGGGGACACAGCTAATAAGTTTGTGAATACTGCCATTAAATTGCCTATTTTAAAATGAAGTGATATTTTAATGCTGGGGAAACAGTTATACAAATTCCATGAGTATGCATTTTAAAATACTTGTAAATAAATAATGCTTTTGTAAAGGGAGTTTCCCTTCCCTATCTCTCACATTTTCCCTTAGAGTACATTTTATTAGAGTTTTAATACATGCACTATTTAAAAGGCCACCCACGCTAATAAAAGAGCACACCTATTACTTTTGTCAAAGAGGGATATGAGTGTATGTAGAAAACCTGACCATGTTCTGCTGTTGTAACATTTATATATTTTAGGCAGCACTTAGAGTCACAGGCAACTGAAAAGGCTATGAGGGGAATTTGTGTTGAATTTCC
Organism: Chinchilla lanigera; assembly: GCF_000276665.1. Taxonomy (NCBI): domain Eukaryota; kingdom Metazoa; phylum Chordata; class Mammalia; order Rodentia; family Chinchillidae; genus Chinchilla; species Chinchilla lanigera. The sequence goes on along the minus strand of NW_004955412.1, from coordinate 29,638,366 downwards.
AGATGAACAGAATACCAAGCTGAGATTGCTTTTTCCTTCATGGAAAAATTAAATATTTGATTTTGTTAAGAGACATGATGATTGTTCTGACCATCTTTAACTTGGTACGAGCTGGGTTTCACATAGAAACCCAAGTCTGAACAACTTTAAGTAGTCTGTCAACCCTTGCAGGGTTATGGATCCAGACTGGAACTCACTTGGGCTGTTTAACTTGTGATAGCATGCTTCCCTGTTGAGTTTTGATCAACAAGTCCTATGACATGGCTGAGCTTTCCATCTCCTTTGTATAGTGGTGGGTGTCCACTAACAAGACCCATTTGCTGGGTTTTATTGCTCTCTTTTCACTTTTGAAACACCCAGTGTTGTCTTCAAGTTCCCTTTGTTCCATTCCAGGAGAACTAGTTGCAGAGAGTATGCACAGCTCATGCACACCCTCCCTCCAGCTTCCCTTTACCTCACTGTGCACATGAGCAAGATACTACGACCAAAACCACATTAGTACACATCTGTTCACTAAGCTCCAGACTGTGCAGACGTCACTGTTTCTTCCACAGTGTCCTCATTCTGTTCCAGGATCCTACAGTGGAGGTGATGCCCGGCTGTGCTTAGTCTCCTCAGTCTGTGAAGTTCCTTCTCTTTCATGACCTTGACATTTTTGGAGAACATGTGGTAATGTCCTTCAACACACCACATGTCTTATAGGGTGTTTGAGGTTGTCTATCTGTCTGTCTGTCTCTCTTTCTCTCTCTCCAGGAATGGTGTACTAGGAAGAACTTAAGGCCTCACACATGCTAGAGAAGCACCCTACTGCTGAGTAACATTCTTAGTCCTTTTTATTTTTTAATCTTGAGAAAAGATAGTGCTAAATAGCCCACATGGTCTCAAACTTGTGATCCTCCTGCCTCAGCCATCCCAGGAGCTATGATTACAAGTGTGCACCCAACTATGAAGTTTTTCCTTGATTAAATTTTGATCATATCCTTTGAGGAAGAACACTACACAGGTGATGTGCCTTTTGTAGTACATCACGCCAGGGGTACATGATTTTGATTTGTCTTGATATTGGCTCTATCACTTAGCTTCACATCACTATAACAAAACACCTGAGAAAATAACCTTATAAAGAAGAAAGGTTCCCATGTTTATAGCAGCAGAGTTTGTCATAGCTAAATCTTGGAAACAACCCAAATGCCCATCAACTGAGGAATGGATAAAAAAGATGTAGTATTTTTATACAATGGAGTATTATTCAGCTATAAAAAAGATAAACTCAAGGCTTGTACAAGTAAATGGATACAACTAGAGTCCATACCAATAAGTGAAATAAATCAGACCCACATGTGTAAACATCATATTGTCTCCCTAGTGTAAGAACCTGAAAGAGTAAATAAAACCCAAAATGTACAATAGATATTATGAAAGGGAAAGAAGTTGCTCAAAGGAAGGAACAACTAGAATGAAGGAAAGGAGAAAAAGGAAGAAAGATGGAAGGGAAAAAATATATATAGAAGGATAGCTGGGATAACTGTACTGCTGAAGTCTGGTAGTTTTTTGAAAGGAATAGTTAATGCCTAATTTTTTTTCTTTTTGACCAGTTTTGCATGCTTATATCTGGTAATCTGAACAACTAACTTGAAGACAACAATATGCAATATAACAACCATTGGTGAATTCCTACCATCTTGTCTAGTGAAACTCTGTATCATTTCTGATGGTTTTTTTTGTTTTGTTTTTATTTTTTATTCTCTTTAATGGTTTGATCAGTTTTGCATTCTTACATCTGGTAATCTGAGCAACTTCACTGAAGATAACAATATGTAATATAACAGCCCCTGTTAATTCCTATCATTTTGTTCTGAAATCATGTATCATTTTTATTGTTTTCACTTTGGTCTATGTTGTTGGTGCTTTGCTATTGTTCTTTTTTTATTATTCTCTTTAAAATAAAAAAAATAAAAAAGAGGAAGTGTTCATTTCAGTCATGTTCTGGAGCTCCCAGTCCAAAATCATATTGCCCTATTGCTTTCTGCCTCTGATGGGGTGCCGGATGGCAACAGCACTGGTGAGGAGGCAACTTCTTGCATCATGAACCAGGAAACAGAAAGACACAAAATAGAGTGGTTGGGTTCCACAATCCCCTCAGAGAGCAGCACACCCTATGCGTTGAGGATGCGCAAAGTCCACAGCTCCTCCCAGTTACACCACTCTGTGTCCCAAGCCTTTGTCACAAGGACTTTTAGGGGGGAACATGATCCATATTCAATCCTCAGCACTGGTGATATGGATCTTGATTGTTGGTCAAAGTGCTCCTGCCAGGGTTCTCCATTATGAAGTTACCATTTTTTCCCTTTGCAATTAATAATATTTTATAAGGAGACACTTTATAATTAATAAGTGTTTCTGTGAGGCAACACTTTGAAGTTATACCAATATCCCAGCTTTTTTCTTTTGCTCACTAATTTTAGCATTCACCTTGAGCAATAATTAATGCACTGCTTTATGGGAGATTTCACTCATTCCTTTTACATGTATTAGTTGGAATTTTTTGGAAGGAAGAGTTTTCCCTCCTCCTTTATGTATTTTTTCAATCATCTATCTAAAATGAATTCACAGATACTTTGTTCTTTGGATTGTGATCTGTTACAATCATTGTTTACTTCATTGCATATATCAGTCTAACCGTGGCCTCTGGGAGCTCTTTCAGGTCAGCTTCTGCAGCCTTGTGACACATCCCTACCTTTTTAGTTTTTTCCTTCAGCACTTCCTTAGTTTCTGACCCCATGTGATACTCTGGGATTATCTTGTATTTTCCATCCCCAGCCCTAGAATCAGCTGCTTCTCCAAGAATCCCTGGTGGTTTCTTTTATTGGAAAATGATATTTCCAAGCCGGAATTTGGAATCAGGTGTGCTCATCGTCATGGGCATCACTGCTTATCAGCCCTCTCAGCTGACAAAATGAGGCACTGGGTGGAGAGATGCTAGCATCGATGCAGGCGCGTCTCTGTATCTCTTTTTATATCTTTCTAATTGTGTCTTAGTTGGCTTGGCATGCATAGCTAAACACCACAGTCTGGGTGGCTTATGCAACAGCAATTTATTTTTTGTGGTTCTGAGTGTCCAGGATCAAGGTGTTGACTGGTTTAGTTTCTCCTTGGGCCTTTCTTCTCGGCTCGCTGATGGCTGTCTTGCTGTGTCTCCATGTGGTCTTCCCTCTGTGCGCACACATAGCCGGTGTTTCTTCCTGTTCTCATGAGGACCCAGTCATACTGGATTATGACCCAATCAAAAGCTCTTATTTAACCTCAGTTACCTCCTTAAAATTCCTAACCCCAAATACTCCTGACTTATTAGGATTAGAGCTTCAAGCTATGAATTTGGGGGAGGTATGATTCAGTCGCTCTCTATCAACCCATCTGATGTATCTATCTGGATATAAGTATATGCATTCCAAATATTTTTCATCTTCTTAGCAGTATCTTCCCAAACAGAAATTATGAATTTTTATTCTAGTCTTTTTTTTTTTTGATACTGGGAATCAGACTCAGGACCTTATGATTGCCAGACAGATGCTATGCCGCTGAGCTATCTCCTCAGCCCCAAAATTTTTGAATTTTGATAAGATCAAATTTATAAGTGTGCTTCAGTCTTATGAATCTTGCTTTTATTGTCACATCTAGAAATATTTTACAGTGCCCCAGAGCACACAGATATTCTCCTGCTTTCTTCTAGAAGTTTGATAATTTTAAGTTGCACCGTTAAGCTCATATGTGAGGCATGCATAGTGGTTCATTATTTCATTATCCAATTAACTTTGTGTATAGACATTTAAGTTTTAGCACCATTTATTGAAATGATGGTCTTTTCAGTAAGTAAAATCCATTGAATTTTATTTTCAGTTTGGTCAAAATCCATTCAACTTTATTTGTGTGCATTTTCTTGCGGGTTTGTTATTCTGTTCCATAGGTCTGGATATTTATCCTTTGCCATTTCCACATCTTGGTTATAATAACTCTATAGTGAATCCCAAAATCATACGGTGAATGGGAAACACGATCCCTCTGACTTATTTTTTTGCAAAACTTTTTTAGTTGTTCAGCCATCTTGGCATGGATATATAAATTTGACAGTCACCTTCTTGATACCTGTAAAAGTCTGCTGGGTTTGAGATCAGATTATAGTGAACCTATAGATAAAATGAAAGAGAACTGATATCTCAACAATATTTCAAAACACCATAATTTAGAAGTTGAGTACATGTTTTGAAGAAATTGGATGCTCAACAATGCTGTTCATGATTTTATCTGAATGTGTCATTAAATTTTGCTCACTTTTGTTATTAGTGACTAGGCTAAGCTAAGCTGCGAATGTAAATATTTCACATCACATGAATGGTTCACAACTGACAACATAAACATAATTCTCCTGGATTTTTTAAAAAGTTAAAATACAGTACTTTTGCCTCCAAAGTGAGACCTGAACAATTGTGTGATGCTGTACATACATAGAGACTTATTGGCACCTATATTTTGGCTATGTTTGCAATTTAAAAGTACCCCTCTTTATTTTCCCATTGGACAACCCCTTGAAAAAGAAAGATCTGGATAGCTGGGATAATTGTACTGCTGATGTCTATTGGTTTATTGAAAGGAACAGTTAATGCTTAATTTTTTTGACCAATTTTGCATGCTTATATCTGGTAATCTGAACAACTAGTTTGAAGACAACAATATGTAATATAACAACCGTTGTTGAATTCCTACCATGTTGTTTAGTGAAGCTCTGTATCATTTCTAATGTTTTCTTTATTATTTTTTATTCTCTTTAATTATTTGATCAATCTTACATTCCTACATCTGGTAACCTGAGCAACTTCATTGAAGATAATAATATATAACATAACAACTATTGTTAATTTCCTATTATCTTGTTTTGAAATTCTGTATCATTTTTATTGTTTTTATGTTGTCTTGTTTTTGTCTTTGTTGTTATTTTGTTATTGTTTTTTTCTCTTTAAAATGAAAAAATAAAAGAAAGGATCTGTACAAGTTTGAGCATATATTAAGATCTAAACAATGTGTATGACTAATAGTGCTGCCAAGCATAATTTAGTAATTACTGTTAAACTAACTACAGTGAGGCAGTGTGGGACGGTGGTTATGTTTCTCGCTTTTGGTCACCAGTTCTGGGTTTGTGGAATCACTTTGCCTGTGTGTCTCTGGCCAGTCACTTAGTGGTCCCTAAAGTAAGAACAGGTAATAACAACTATCTCCAAGTGCATTATAAAATTTAAATTATATTATGTTTAAAGCACTTATTACCCTTGAACCTAATTCTGAACGATGTTAGCTATATTAATAAACTTTTACATTATATGTCCCAGATAAACATTTTACTTAGTTGATAAATTATGGTTACAACAGACTATAAAGCATTTGGCACCTATGGTTGCCAAAGGGTACCTCACCAGGAAAACTTCTCAGAAAAAAGTGCTGCACTATTTGCATTGAAATCAGCCTACATACAAGGGATGTGTCCATGAATTGCCATTTATCAGAAAAACCGAGCGTCTATGTGATTGATTGCTGACTCACTTTTACACAGAGCGAGGCAGTATGATAAGCTAATGGTGTGCTTGAACTATTTATTAATGCAAAAAACCCTCAGTTTAGGGGGTCTCTCTCTCTCTGTGTCTCTGTCTCTGTCTCTCTCTCACACACACACACACTGAGGTGGTTGAAAAGTGAGTTGGGTTTGGCCTTGGAAATTCATCTTGTCCAGTTTACACACAGTTTTCTTCAGTTACTTATAAAAGCAAACAAGCTTTTGAATTCTCATTACTCTCATAGGACTGTAGGAAAAATTGTCTCTGTTGACTTCAGACCATCATGATTTTGGTGCGTCAGTGTCATCTTTAGCTTCCACACCTGCAGTTTCTGGTTGGGGGTTCTAACTGCAGAAAAGAACCCAGGGCCACAAAAGGTGACTCTCCCCGTGGGTACCAAGGACTGTCCTTTCCTGTTCATTTTATGACATGTCCGAGTTGGTGAGGACTGAGAGTCAAAGTGAAGTGATTTGGATTCAGAGTTTTTCACATAGTGAGGACCCAGGCTGGAACTGTACATCCTGATGCCCAGGCCAGCATCTGTGTGTGCACTGAGCCTATGGGTCAGTCCGGCAGACGGGCCAGGGCCACTCCTCAAGGTGTGACGCCAGCTCCAGCTGGAGGGGTGCCATCTCCGGGGCTCAGGTGTGAACCTGGTGGGGGCTCTGGGTCCTGGAAGAACTCTATGCACCCTGGGTGCCCCATGGTGGGTAACGTTGCATCTCTCTTCTCTGATTCCATTTCCTGCCTCTAACTGCCGCAGCTTGATCACTGAGACCCAGTCACCCGTGTCTGTTGAGGGAAATAGAGGGAAAATGGAGTTGTGCTCATCTCCTCTGCTGCCACAAGGGTAGGGCCGGAGATAACTGAGCCCTGACCAGAGCCCGTCACTCACTGTCACCTTGGGGCAGAGGTCCTGGAGCCTACAGGGGAACTCTTTCTGCATTTTTTCCTTTGCATTTAGGGATGTGGAAAGACAGAATTAATACAAAATGCTGTGAAGTGGTACTGTTTAAGTTCTAGGGAAGGACCCAATGCGTGAATTTTGAGCAATGGAGATCAAGAATGAAAGAAAACAGCATCTTTGCACTAGAAGATGTGCTGACCAAAGAGTTGTAATGTCCAGACATTTACCTCTGGCTCTCAATCACAGGGACACTATGCAAGTCATTTTTACCCCGCCTGGCCTCAGTTTTCCTAGTCTTTTAAATGGGGACACGATCCACTGTCAAAAATGCAGTGCGATTGTTACGGTTGACAAAGATCCTGAAAAGTACAACTTGGGTCCACGTGCAGAGAACCATGCCTTAAGCTTGACTTAAAAAATTCACAGATGGCTAAAAATACCCTGTTGATGCAGGCCTGTCTGCACCTTCTGATTTTTCATTTTACGTGCAAAAATGTATGTTTTTCCATTTTCTTTGGCTAGGGTTTTGTTATTTGAAGGTAAGGTGTGGGAAGTCCTTCAGAGGTTCAATGGGAGACAGGGAATCGGATGTAGTTTTTCTCCCTGGAAGGAACTTTCATCGAGATTAAAAAAAAATGTTTAGGCTCTGTTTGCTACTGTAACTTCTAGTGCTCAGCCAAATGGCAACACAACAAAGACAGCCTTCTTTTCAAGTTTCTGGTTAATAAAACAACACAATGCAAGACAAATAAACAGAAACGGAATGCTTGAGTTCACATAACTTAGTATGCACATGTGTGTCACAAGGAGGGGACAGTGTGTCCCACTGACCACCTAAACCAAAAATGTGTCCCCTGGCCAAGATCACAGACCCGTGTGATGGTCCCCACACAAAAGGGACAGTGGCCCTGGAAAAATCTCACAGACATGTGGCCTCTTCCCTTCAACTTTGGAATCCAGGCTTGGAGATTTGACTCAACGGCTGAATTTTCTGGGACTGTGGCTACAGATACACTGGTTGAGCTGCTACCTCAGGGATAGTGTGGATGTGACAGAGGGGTGGAGTGGTGGTGGCCCGCTCTTTGGGAGAGTTAGGGCAGAAAAGAAAGCATGGGTGACTTATTTTAGGAAGGAGCTCAGCTTTCTCAGCCTTCTGTTCTTTTCTATTAGTGCTATTCATACTCAGGACTCCTCTGGGAGTGGGGTGAAAATGTAAGGGCTCTTGCTAGAATTGGAGGGACAGAGGTGGGGACAATGGGGTTCGCTACACGCAGCACTATGCTTCCAGTGTCTCTGCTGGCCCACACTTTGCTGTGGATTGGGGAACAGCAAGGGGCACAAGCAGGAAGTGGTGCCATAGCAAATCCCTCTCCCGCATCTGTGCCTTTCTCTCCTTCTGCTTTGTTCTCTGACCTGGAGCAAAGCACTCTTGCCTCTGCTTTCCACTGGATGCTCCCTCTCCACCTTCTTCTGGGACACACAGAGAAGTGGTTTTCATGCCAGGATTGAACATAAGCTTCAGGCCCATGAGAAATGCATTGCCTAGTAGTCACTCCCCCTAGGCATGTGGGGAAGGGTCTTCTCAGCTCCTCATCTCTGTTCTCAGGGGACATCTTCAGGCTGTTACGAGGTAGGATCTGTGGATCTGCTGCAGCTAAACACTGGAAACAAACAGTAAATTCAATACTTGAAGAAGTGCTAAAGATTTATGATGTTTCAGAGAAGAAACTTCATAAAAAGATGAGCCAACTTCCCTGCAACGTGTTAAAAAAAACAAACTGAGGGTGTAGAGCTGTTTTTTGTTACATGGAGCAAATTAAATGGCAGGAAAGACCATGAAGCAGTTTGTGGGATGTCTGAGTCTTTGGAATTCAACTGTATGCAATTTTCATCTTTTTGAGGATTGTGTGCATTTCACAGCTCTTCCTTCGGAACCATTGTTTTTCCTGTTTTGATCAGTTTTTCCAGGATCTCTCCTGGGGTATGTGGTTCCCTCAGTCATCTCAGAATGCCTAATGACTCTCACTTCCTTACTGAGGGCTCCGTCAGACTTCTCCCTCCTCCCTCCTCCCTCCTTCCCTTCCTTCCTTCCTTCCTTCCTTCCTTCCTTCCTTCCTTCCTTCCTTCCTTCCTTCCTTCCTTCCTTCCTTCTCTCTCTTATAATTGGCCCAAAGAAAGAAGATGGGCAATGTCTTTAATAAGAAGACTTAAAGTTTTACATATCTGAATACTTTGATGAGTACACTGCTGCTTCCTTCTTTCCTGAGAAGTCCTGGGCTTGGTGCATCCTTCTTCCCCTTGCTGCTGTCAGGTGCCATGAGCCGTGGTTGCAATACAGTGCTAAGATTTGGCTACACTAAGCAGACCAAGTCTATCCTTCCTGAAAACCTTTGGTTCAGGGTTGGCCCTGCAGCCTTACCTTATTTAAAGCAAGTATCTCAGAAGCTTCTGCAAACATTCTTTCTCATTTAAAAAAAAGTCACCTATATCTCTTCATTCTGTAGTTTTAATCAGTGCTCTATCTATGCTTTGATAAGTAAGACACAAGGTATGATTATAAAATATGATGAGTGTTAAACATTTTTCAGTGACAGAGAAAGACACATTTTACCTTCAAAATACTTGCTTGAAGCACATTTCCCCCATCATTCCTGCCACTTTCTAAAGCAGTTCTGGGGATCCTCTTTCATGAGTGTCTTTATTTGTCTTGACTTCCTCAGGGTCCCAAATTGTTTCAAAATATTTGCCTTTTATGGTAATTCTGACTTTGGGGAAAAGCCAGAAATCACACAGTGCCAGATCCTGTGAATAAGATGGAGGAGGACATAGCATAATGTTGTTAGGAGACTGTTTTTCTGCTGGGTGGCACCCAGTACTACTGTATTTTTAAATTAAGTTTAATGGTACATTTTAGATGTACATATACATATATACACATGCACATACATATATAAACATTTTAGATATACATAATTCTTCATAGGGAATTTGTACCTGTTCACGATACATTTTGATTCCTCTTTTTTCACCCAAACTCCTCTCCTCCCTTCAACCCCTCTCCGCCTCCCTATTTACAAAGCTTTGTTTCCATTTTATCTTTTTTTTAAAGCATTGTCTTTTTGTCACACCTTGTAAAGATGCAAAGCAAGGGAGAATATTTTGAGGGTGATTAATGGTATTATGTCTTTTACTGTAATAAATTTAAAAATTTTTCATTTAAGCATTCACTGGGTATTTCAATCACCCATTGTACACTGTAGCCTTCTTCCCACTTTTAACAGTAGTAGGGAGTGGCTCTTTCTCTCTAGCACGCTAGTTCTCTCTCTCTCTCTGTTTCTGCTGGTGGCTATCTTATGACCATAAGCCACTCTGAACAAAGATGATGGCCAGAGAAAGGCAGATGGTGAAGGGCCGCCAAATCCTGCTTGCATATTCCCAAAACTTGCCCAACTTCGGGATGTCCAGTTATATAAGCAAATAAAATTCCTCATTGTTGAAGCATTTGAGTTAGCTGAAATCACCCTAACTGACCAAGGGCCTTAAACTCAGTGTGGTATAGAGCAGCCTGGTGGACAAGAACTCTCATGGAAGCCAAGGTCTTGGCTGGAGTCTCAGGTGACCAGGTGTTTTGAATGCGTCTACTCCATATTGGGGATCCACTCCCAAGTTAAAGGGCTGCAGTGATCACTGTATGTGTCACAGCCAGGATCAGCTGTGTCATAGCTTTAAAGCATGTTGTGCAATATGTTGTTACTACCATCGTTTATTAGTTCAGTCTATTTATTAATCCATCAAGATGAAAATAACAATAGTGGCTAATCCTACCGAGAGACTGTTATGTGTCAGGCCCTGTGCTGAGTGTTTAACTTCCTTAGGCTGCCTTGCGATCCTGTAAAGTATTGCTCTTGCACCCCCATTTTGTAGATGAAAAAAATAGACAAATCAGTAATTTTTTTCAGTGTTACACAGCTGGTAAATGATGGAGATTACTAATAAATATTTAATAAATATTTGAGGACAATTGCTCAAGCATGTGCTCTTGGTAGTACCTATTCCACAAAATTCCACACAAAAAAATTCCACCAATCTCAAATTCTGTATTTGGCCCTTTTTCTCCCAGTGTTTTACTACTCTTTCCTTGTTTAGTTTCCTTTTACCTCTCCCGAAGTTCCTAGGCTTATACGAATTTCTCCTCCCAATTAGCTACTCTACTGATTTTACTGCACTAGGAAAAGAAATAGTCTGTGGGTTTGCCCCACACCTCTAAAAGGGTGTGTGGGGGTGTGGTGCATGTGTGTATTAATGGAAAAGGTGAGTGCTTCAATTATTTTCATACTGTTAAAATGAGTGCAATTACCGGGTTGTGTCTGAGGTAGTGCCTGGTCAGTCACCCCTTGTAACGGTGAAGGGTCTAAGGCTTTACACTGGAATGCTGAAGGTAGGTACAAGTGCAGTGTAATAAGGGAGGATTTCTTTCCCAGCTGGACCAACAGTCCTCAGCTGGTGGCTGTCTTGTTCTCCACATTTTGATTGTCAGGTCTAAGAGGTAATGATACTGTTGGCATCAAGTGGGTGGAAACAAGCACTGCTGTTCTGCATCCTGCAGTGCACAGGACAGCACCTGACAGCAAAGAATTATCCAGTCCCAAATGTCACCAGCGCTTGGACTGGAAAAGCCTGATCTAGGCATACCCAAGGGCCAGTCTGGACTCCTTTTTGTTGGTGGTAATGAGAATGAACCCAGGGCCTTCACACTGAGTTAAATCCCCAGCCCTTTTTATTTTATGTTTTGAGATAGGATCCTGTTAAACTGCTAAATTTCCCAGGCTTTGCTCAAACTAGTGATTCTCCTCCCTTAGCCTCCTGAAAAGTGAGGATTACATGGCAGGCACACCCAGCTTGAGCACTGCTGTCTAGCTCATCACTGCTTAACCCATCCTAACCTAGGAGGGTCCTGGGAGTATCCTGGAATGTTTGCAAACTGGTGCCCATGCAAGGGCTCAGCAAAGTCCTGGAGCCAGGATACGGGTGTCTCTGTTGGAGAAGACACAGGCCTTCTGCAAAATGGAGGAGTTGGGGCTTGGATATGCACCCCTTGAATAGAGCAGTCCCTAGAGCAGTTGCTACTGGCAGGGTTTAGTGGTCTCTGTGCAGACTCCTATTCCACTGGGTCCCACTGGGTTTGCTCCTTTTTCTTTTTTTGCGGTACCAGAAAGTGAACTCAGGACCTTAGCTGGCCAGGCAGGTGCTGTGCCACTGAGCTATATCCTTGGCCGTAGATGTGCTCCTGATGTTTTGGTCCTGACAGTTCTAAGGCTGACTGTCTTTACTCCTTCACTGCCAACCCAGATTATTGTCACCACTTCCCTTTAGGGGAGGGCCCACTACAATTTTCTCCTCTTCTAACCCTGCCTCTCACCTGTGTCTTGGCATATGTATTATATCCTGTTACACAGTTAGGATTGCCCCTTTTGATTTTCAGGAATTATGGTTAGAACTTGAAAAAAAGAACAGACTTTTTTTCAGATTATTTTTTATTAGTACATGCTTGGAATACATAGTGTTCACATTCCTCATGTGGAGTGGGTCTATGTACATAACACCTCTTCATTCATTTTCTCACCCCTTTTTCTTCCTTTTCCTACTCTTCCCTCCACCTTTTGATCCCCTTCCTGTTTGCGAAAGATCTCTCTCCCTACTTCCTATTGTCTACCTTTTATTTTGTTAAAAAAGAATAGACTATTGAACATTCTTTCCTTTAAGTCTTTTGCTATATAACCCAATGTTTCCTAGGCTGTGTGTGCCTCTGAATACCGAGAACCCACTCAGGATATGCAACAGACAAAGACAAAAGTTACAAAGATGAATATGTTCAAGATCTTGTTTCACTACATCAGAGATTTTGTAAATTTCCTCCCCCTGCATTTTGGAGTTAGGAAGGAGGTAGTGGTGGTACAGGATAGTTTTATAGGTTTAGCCAGATGTTAGGGACATCTGGTGACTGGATGTTTGTTTTTTAAGTATTTCTGACTGTTACACTCCTTGGATGGGGGCTGGGGGTTGAAAGGTGGCTGCTCTGTCTACTGTGAGGTGGCTTTTGCTTCACGGGAAAGGATTAGGGTACAGGTAGGGAGAGGAATCTGGACGGGTAGTATGCGATGTTTTCCTCTCTGTGCCTCCATTGCTTTATTTGAAGATGAGACTCTGCCTATCTCTGATACAATAATCATAAAGACTCTCTCTGTGATTCACCAAGTGCTTATTACACAACAGGCGCTGTCCTAGGCTGTTTGCTTGTGCACTCTGGTTTACATTCAGCTCTCATATGTTGAATCTCTATAGTTCTGAAGACATGCTTCTGGAGTGAATTCCATTCTTTTCTCCATTATGAAAGAGGACATCATACTTTAGACTTAAACATATTATCCTTACATTTAGGAGTTTTACTGTTACTCACCCCAATGTAAGATTGTTTGTTTGCTTGCTTGGCTTTCATGTAATGCTGACAGAAGGTCTTAAGTTACTCACATTCATTTGCCCAAATTCCTGGAGATGTGGGGTAAATGGTATTACTTATGACTGGCTTAGTTATTTTTCTTGTTGCTGAATCAAAATACTCAACTCCCAAAGTTAAAAGAGAAGAGATTTATTTGGCTCACAGTTTGTAGAGGACCCAGTTGCCTGGGACCAAGGGAAGGTGGCATGGCAGAGGAAAACAGTTCATGGCAGGCAGAAGGTAGCAAGGCAACAAAGAACAAGCAACGACGCTTTTTCTGTCCCTTATATCCCATCCAGGTTACCCACCCTCAGGGTGGGTAGCACTCACACCCAAGGTGGGCAAGACTTACTCCTAGCAATTCCTAGCATTACACCATGAATCAATTCCGACATTACATCCTGGATCCCAGCTACATCCGAAAAGCGCCACCCAGTTACTTCTGAAAAGCCCCACCTATGACCTTGTGAAGCTTTGGAGGGACATGTAGATACAAGCCATAACAATGACCATGAAAGTCTTTATGTAAAATGTACTTTCCCACCCCAAAATTTTACCTTGGATCTTTGTTTCATAAGGTCCAGACTCCAACTGACATCTTTAATAAAAAGGCCAGGTTTTCTGAAGGAAGTAGCTCTTGAATTTGAGGCCATCCTATCAAAGGGAGCCTGGTAAAATAGAGATTTCGTTTGGTACACAAAAATTCATACTTCAGGATGGAAATGCTGCCGTGAGAAAACACAGGATATGTGGATCTGAGGACTTAGAGGACAAGATGGTTGTAAACAGAAGTCTACAACCTGCCCAACATTACAGTCAACCCCCAGACTCCACTTATCACGAACAGGCTCCAGGTAGCTTTCAGCTGTTGTCTCAAGTGACCCACTAATTCAGACTCCTAAATTAGGGAGATTTTCCAAAGTCTGCTGGAGGTTGTCAGCGGTAGCAGGGAGAAGGCCATGAAATAAATAGTAAAGAAGCAGTGATGAAAGATATAAACTGAGAGGAAAAAACTCCCAAGGGTGTTTCAGAGGAAGAATAGGGAGTTGAAGAAGAGTAAAAGAAACAAAATTCTAAATTTCGGAAGGCAGGGAAGGGTCTTGACTTGATGGTTAGAGATGAGCAGGCTTCCTGTGATTCAGAAGAATCTGAGAGATGTCTGTCCAAAGTGAAACCCCAGTCAGCAGTGTGGATGGTCTCCCATTCTTGGGGCAGCAGGGCAGTCCCAAGCTGCAGGATAGAGAAAGGACTTGTACACACGATGGAGAACACCCAAGCCCTGGAGGGCTGTCCTGCCCAGCCTGCTCCAAGAGCATCTGTCTCATTATTAGAACACTCAAGACTTATCACAGCGTAGAGGTTTACAAGGAGTTTGACTGCTGCTTGGGAGAGAGAGGGCTTGCTGCACTCAGATGGGCACTAGCAGGCCAAGGCTCCTTGCTTTTCTTAAACAGGAGGAAGGATTTATTCTGTCAGGAGGGCCCTCCACTTCAGAGTGGGGAGGGCTGGAACAGGGATGGCAGGAAGAAGATCTAGCGGGGAAGGCACTGTATTCTGGAAGTTTCTCCATACAGTGATATATACCTCCTCTGCTTTTAGGAAGGAAAGCTTGAACTTGAGTCATTTGTAGCAAAACAGATGCACCTTGAGATGGTAGTGCTAAGTGAAGTAAATCAGACACAAGCTTAACTAGCACAGGTTTCTCAAAATCAAGGATAGGTAATAAGAATTAGGGAGATAGATCTTTTGCAAAAAGGAAGGGGACCAGACGGAGGGATGGTGGAGAGAGAGGAGGGGAAGGGAATAAAAAGGAATTAGGATGTGTTATGTACATTCACCAACACCCCATGAGGAATGGAATCATTATGTACTGCAAATAAGTACTAAAAAGTTGAGCAAACAAGCAAACATAGGAAATAAATCTCCACAAAGTACAAAACTAACATTTGGAAAAGCTTACAAAGCAAATTTAGAGACCAGAGAGCCCCAAAGATCTCCTACCCTGCATTTCCTCTTCGTGATGCTCAGTGTCCAATGGCCAGAAACACCAAAAATAGCTATATATTAGGACTGCTCCTTTTTCCATCCCATCCTATAAAAGGGAAGGCTTTCTTAAAAATCAAGAAATCTCAAAAGTTAAAAAGAATTTCTTGTGCCTAGACTCTGACCATAAACAAAGAAAACAGAATGATTACCTTGGATGATATCAACTTTCACATCCATTTTTAAACATTACTACCACTTGGGACCAGCCAAATATTTCCAACTCTATAAAGTTTCCATTATTTTATTTAGCCAGAGAAATTTGCCAGCTAATATTTTACTCAGCCTGAAAAAATTTTAACTAGCCCTTTCCATATCTATCAAGTTCAAAGAGATGGTATAGTTCACATATCAAGACTTCATAAAATTTAGTCCTGAAAATGTGGATTATATTTCCAATGTTCATTAAAATATTTTCTTTGTCTATCTGCTGACCGATGGTAGACCTACAGACATTAGCTTTTATTGCGTGGTGGGTTTAATTCTTATGTCCCTTCTAGATGACTCTAGCATCTTTCTGTTCCTGAAGCTCACTTAAGATGAAAGGCATTAAAATAAGGTAGACTGTAGGTATCTAAGCATCTGTTTAATAAGCCTGTCTCCATAATACTTATTTCCAGTGCTGGGCATCAAAGAAAAAAAATGAAAAGTCGGCACTGTTCTCTTAAAAATACGTCAAGGGCCCCCAACTCTTTAACAACACAGGAAATGTCAAATATTATATGGATATAAATAACTCAGTAAAACAGGGTTACAAGAACATCTGGCTTTGCACAGTTCCACGCACTCGGCTGGCGCGGAGATATTTCAGTAATACTATCCAGTCGTTGGGTTGTGTGAGACTGTGGGGCACAGAAGGGAATTTGAGTGTCGAGTGAAAAATGTGCTTGTAAAAAGGTCTGAGTTGTTATCTGTCTAATCCGTCCTAATCTGTTCAGTCATTTGCTCTGGGGGCTCTTAAGAGACGAACACTGAGCCCCTCTGGACACCAGTCTCTTAGACTGATATCCCGGGGACCCCAGGGTTAGGGACAAAGGGCAGAAGGTTAATGACCCTGGAGGGGCAAGCTGCCCTAGTGATAACCAGAGAGATCATTTGTAAAAGGGACATCTCAATTTCCCAAGGACCATGCTGTGTTATTTCAGTTCCAACATGGCGGAGACCATGTGCAGGGGAGATGCTGACATGCAACCCTTTGTCTGGCCAGCTTTGCCTCTCCTTTGCTCAGCTCCATTTGTGGGTCCCCTCTCCTCTTCCTTGCATTACAGTTCTCCACCGGAGTTCTTCCTTTCATTTTCAAGATCTGATTTCCTTGGGCTTTGGGCAAAGCCCCTTTTGTGGAAGACAGTTTCTGCAATTTAGACTATTGGTTATTTGTTTCACTCCTACACACTTTAAAGAAAGTAAAGCCCCCAACACAAACAGACATACGCGCACAAAGTCACACAAGGCACTTGAGGTTTATGGTTTTCCTCTATGCCTAAATTACGATGTTGAACATTAGTAAGAATAATAAAGAGCTGCAGCATCCACGTCCTAGGAAGACCGAGCAAAATGTGAGTGACAGCAAAATGAGAGCTTTGGGCTCATTTCCAAATAGTCCCTACATTTATTTGCTCTGTGAGAGTGACGAAGTACTGTATGCCAAGCACTGTCTTGGGGAGAACTGCAAGGCCCTACCTTGCCTTCAAGGAGCTCCCTGTCTGGCAGAAGAGGCGACACTTGCAGAGTCACTAAATGACGGGATGCAACGCCACACCATACAGAATGATGCAGCACAATGGATCAGAAATCAAGTGAACAGTGGAAGGAAAATAAATTCTAGATAGAGATATGCAGCTTGTTTAAATATCGCCTGCCAAGCTTCAGAACATCTAGTTATATATATATTTTTCTATACCTTCAGAGTCTTTCTGGAAGTCATTTGATCCTTGGCTAAAGCCAAGTTTAAGTGAAGAAGCACAGAACTCCACAGCTGAATGACAATGCTGAAAGAAATCCCTTTAATAGAAGTGTGGTTGATAAGCAATGCATGATAATTTGGTTCTGCAGGAGGAGTTCCTGGATACCACAAAGTGCTCCTCTTAAGACATATCTTTTTGGGTCCTTTTTCAGATGACCATAATCTCTTCATCATTAGTTAACTGGTTAATTCAAACTACTGTGTATCTATAAATCAACCTCCCCTCAAGTCCTTGGAATTTAACCCAGGGCCTTTGCACATGCTAAGCACGCAGTGTACCACTGAGCTGGACCCCCAGACCTGATTGCTGTGCATCTAAAGAGTTTCCTTTAGGAGCCAGTGCCTGTTCAGTGAGAATCCTTGCTTTCAGTGAGGTCATCTAGGTAGAGAAAGCCATGCAAACAAACAGCTAAAACAGCCTGGTATGGTTTAGAGGTCTGTGCTAGAGGTCAGAGGAAAACAAAGAAAGATTTGGTTAGAATGTAAAACTCCAAAACAGATGGATTAGAAGTCAAGTAATCCTCACACTGTGTTCAAAAGTTCAGTGACAGTTTTCATCCACACTTGCCCTGATGGGCTGGCTATATAATTTATATACGTAAGATGGATAATTTCCCTCATTCTCTTTTACCATGTGCCCTGTAGACTTAACTTAAAAGGAGTGACCAATTAGCCTGAATTAAGGACTCTTCCCAGGCTGTGTGACTGAGACAGTTTCTTAGCTTTATGCCTCTTAGTATCTCATCCCAACCCCAGACAAACACTTCACAGACAAACACCCTGTTGGGCGTCACCTGCCGACCTGTTCTGCTGCTTTCCTGCACCCACCTCCCCTTTCTTTTCCGATTCCATGCCAGAGAGCTGATGGAATAAACTGCACTGCCACGCCGCTGAGACTGTGACACAGGCCAGCACACTTCAGGAAATTCAAACCGACAGAAACTTCTGCCTCCTGCGATTGCAAAAGTGACTTGGTGGAGCAAGACGCCAGCCCTGAGCCGTGAGCTGCAGCTCGAGGTCCCCGAGCCTCGAGCAGAGGTGGGAGGCCTGGGGCCTGGTGCTTTGGTAGGGCTGAGGTAAACACTCAGGTTGAGGCATTTTTCTCCACTGTAACCAGATCTCATCTCATTATATTGTCAAGTAGGGCTGCGACAGCAATTTTGTATGTATTCTTGTTGAGAGTGGGAGCAAGAGGTAAGAATGTATTTTTTCCACAGAGGTAAATTTCTTGATGCTGAGATGCTAGCAAAACTTCCATTGTGCTACAAGTATGTGCACGTGGTGGCAGTGGGGTAGGGAAGCTAAGCTCACGGGGGTTTTGCCAAAAAGCCCAATGGCCCTTTTTGGCCCACCCTGCTTTGGGTGGAGAGAAAAGAGGACTTGGTGACATCACCGTGTCCTGTGCAGAGGTCTCCCTTCTTCAGACTTTATTCCCAGTGCTATGTACCTTTCATGTCACTTCCTCACACTGCCCTTCTTTTGACTCAGGGACAGGGTCATTTTAATGCTGTTGTTTAAAAAATAACTTTTCTCATTCTTCTAGGTTAAGCTAATTTCCCACCAGCTGCTTAGTCTCAATGCAGGACAAAAGCAGAGTGGATTTTAGCGCCACCCGGCCATGACTGGGGTTGTGCAGGACGGCCTCCGAAGGGCCTTGCTGAAAGAGAACACTGTACCTGCATTTGAGAAAATTCCAGGCAAATTCTGCAAATTGGGTCCTTTTTTAGACTACTGACTTCTATCATCTTAGTTTGCATTTGTAAAGTGCATTTCCTACCTATAGCTCATTTTTGCTTTAATCATAAAACTCCAGTCTAGCTTTAGAATTTTGAAAGTTATTCTCATTTGTTTGTTAAAAATATTTGAGTGAGTACTTCATGCAGGTGTCCTTACCCTGTTCCCTTGCCAAGTTTCAGCGCTGTTTTATGTCTCCTCTGCTCCCCTAGACACCCCAGCTCTCCTACCTCACCTCCTACCTGAGGGAAAATCTCATTTCCCATTGCGCTGAGAAAAATAGAAGCCATGAAATAGAAGTAGTGCCTCGCTTGCTGCCACCAGTCTGGTAAATCCAGCTAATATCAGCCTCTTTCTTACCATTCCTTCCTATGACAGTGGAGAACTGTCTCTCAGGGAGCAACTTCACAGGGTAAAAATATGCAGAATGACTTGGAGAACTGTCCTGAATCTACTCAAAGGCAGTGACAGAATTTGAACTCAGGTTCTCTGATTTTTGGTCCTAATGCCATTTTCCTGCTGTGGATGTGTGAGACTCTGGGCTCAATCTCTAGCACTGAAATAAAAGATATCAAGGAACAAAGGGTCATAACAAATGCCTAGGAACGGAGGGGTCCGCAAAGATGAGGATGACAATGCATCTTGAATTTCATGACATCTGAACTTCAGTATAGCAAGAGATATTTCAAAGACCTGATGGGACAGAATCCCAACTGCTGTGATTAAGAGGAAAGGGAATGGACCTAAGTTTTACGAAAAATTCTGAAGAACTGTGCTGAGAGAAGCCTCAGAGACTGACTGTGGTTTTCAGTTCTTCTGGACACTAGACCTGTGAGAGTTCCTTTGAAGGCATCCCAGTGACAAAATCACTGTCCAGACCTGTACGACTGGAATCTTAGGGCTGGACACAAGCACTGAGATGGTCCATAAATTCCCCAGTGACCCCAATGTGCAACCAGGACTGACAACCACCAGGTTACATGGTGTGGAAAATATATACAAATACTGTTGTCCTTGTGGATCTTTGGGTGGCTTGTTCCAGGACCTCCGGCAGATCTGAGAACGCCCAAGCCCCTTATATGAAATTGTATTGCATTGTATTTGCGTAGAACTTACATATATTTTCTTCCATACTTTAAATAATCTCTAGATTATATATTCTAATACAATGTGAATGTTATGAAAATAGTTGTTATACCATAGGTTTTAGGGAATAATGACAACAAAAGGTCTGTGCCTATTTACTACAGACGAATATTTTTCAAGTCTTTCTGTTCTGTGGTTGATTGGATCTGCAGATGCAGAACCCATGAATGAGGAAGGTTGGCTGTGTATCTTACAGATTGCAGAAGCTTGAAATGCTTAATTGCTGGCTGGAGGAATTTAGATGAAAGGAAGAGAAGGCATAGTTGGTTCTGTGAAATCCTAAGAAGACAGGATTCAAAGCTGCAGTGGAGAGAGGCCTTAGAGAGGAGAGGCTTGGGAGGAAAGCATTTTGCTTTTGACTGCAGTGTTGGTTACCATCACACTTTTTTAAAAAAAATTATTTTAATCTACACTGCTTTAACTATCCAAGTGAAGACTGAAGTAACTTTTTGATGTACTTCCTACAGAGGAGAATGCACTTAAACTATTTTTCTTTGCTATGTATACTGAGTTTTGAATACAGATGATAGTTTCAAAATATTTATTTTTTTCTCACTCTGTATTGTCTCTTTTAAAACCACTTCCACCATTTACAATTATTCTGCAAACATTGTTTAAAACAATTATTCAGGAGTAATTTTATATGGAGTTTGTTTAAGTGCTGCCCACCGATATCACGTCACTGTGCCACCCCATTCCTCCAACTCCTCTGTCATTTGCCAGGTGTGTTCAGAGAGTTATGAAGTTTCCAAATTCTTGCTTAGTTGAGAATCTTTTCTTATTGCCTTCCCGAGTGAAAGGCACCACTGATGAGCATATGATTGTTTTACTTCCAAGTCCTCTATAAATGTTCTGCCAAAAGTACTTTTCACCTTGCTACAGGTACCATGATTTTCCTCCCTGTATGTTTGTAGGTGTTTCTCTTTTCTCCTTATGTTTACAATGGGTTTCCAAGAGAAGGCTCTTGGTCACTGACAGTGCCTGGAGCATGGTGAACATTTTTGGATTTCAAGGACACTTTTGCCTCTCAAAAAAGTGTTCTTAAACCAGATGGGGTAATGTATAAGTACTTTTAATCCCAGTACTAGGGAAGTTGAGGCAGGAGGATCATAAGTTTGAGGCCCACCTGGACTACAAAGCAAGGACCTGTCCCAGTGAAAAGTATACATACATATACTTTCATATCCTTTGATTTTAAAATGTTCATTTTCTTATATCTAAGGAATATTTACAAAAATATATCATGTACTTTAATACCTTGACAAACTGAGAAGCTAAGGATTTTGTCTTTACAGATTACATCCAGATCAGAATTTACTTTAAATAAAAACAAGTAATAAAATATATGCACAACACTTCCATATTGGAAAATCGGTGCTCTGAGATTACCCTTGAATTTAAAGAGGAAATCGTAACAGAATTCCCAAGTCTCTGAAAGGAAAGGAGAGCATGCCCCCCGCCACCCCTACATGCTGTGGCAGTGCCCGGGAAAGCGCCTTCTTCTCTGAGCTCACCTGACCTGTGGGCTGAGGGGTTGCACTGCCCCAACATAGGAGAGGGCCAGGTGGGCGCGAGTGAGGAGGTAGTTACTTCAGGTGGGAGGAAAGACTAATCTGTTCATTTTTCAAGTCCTTCCCCTCAGAAGGCACATGTGGAGGGCATTTGCCTGGAGAATTGTGATTTCCCAGGTGTGCCTACTGTTCATTTACTTGCTTGTCTTAGAGTTTAATGAGTGATCCTGGGGGAACTCACTCATTACCACCCTATCGGCTACAACAGTACTTGCAACACTTGCACATGGTGTCTAAGGAATCATTTGCAATATTGAATAATACCTATTTCTCTTACATTTGTGCACATGAAGGTCTAGACACCACTTGGATATGTGTGATAATTACTCTCCACACTTGCAGTGAGAAAGATATTTTCTGTTAGAATTCCAAAGAGTGTTTTCTTTTGCAAATTTATTTTTAAAAAACTCAAAATCTCCAAAAATTGGATTTCAGCTTTTATAATGTTTTGATCTTAGATTAGATATTTATTATTTATAATTTATGTTTGTCCCTCTATAGAAGAGCTTTTCTTAATTTTTATTTTTTGTACTACTGGCGATTGAATTAAGGAAGCAGTGAGCTATAGCCACAGGCCTTCAGTCCTACTTTGTTTGGGATTTTTTTCTCTCTCCCTTTCTCTCTCTCTCTCTTTTTTCTTTCTATTTATTTATTTGTTTGGTACCATTAATCTAACTTACAACCTCAGGCTTACCGGACAGGTGCTGTGCTGCTGAGCTAATCCCTGGCCCTTTCCTTTCCTTTTTAAAATTTATTTTTGAGACAGGTCTCACTAAGTTACACAGGGTAGCAATCCTCTTCCCTCAACCTCCTGAGTGTAGCTGGGATATTAGGCACCACTTCAGGCCATAAATAATTTTGAATATTTTTAAAGGAAAATAATTATGAAAACATATGAACAATGATTTTTTTTTCCTTTCTGACACTCACTTTAATTTAGGTTTTTGTTAAACACATTGAAAATGTTTCAAGTTATAATTTAATTACATTTTTATCCTTAAGTTAGTATTGTCAACAGAACACAAATTCTGGGAAAAATCCTGATTATAACAATATAATTAATGAGTTGGCTGAAATGTGAGCACAAGAGATAAAGTTTAACAAACAAATATCCATGTAACAATTTGTTAATTTTAGTTTTATTTTATTCTCATCCAACATTATTTGTTAAGAGAAGAATCCAGCCTTCAAGATAAGAATTAAGTTAAGATGCCCTTGATATGTTCCTCAGTTTAAGTTTATAAGAACCATAGCTTTCCATGGGTTTTTAAGATCATGTCATTGCAAAGATTTATTTATCTTCAGTTAGGAGGTTGAGCACATTTATTTACCAGCTTGTTAGTTTGAGCTAACTATTTAAATATTTAGGCATATGCTGTGTTGGCTTCTATTTGTATTCTTGACCTGAATCCTGCCAATGTTGACGAGAGATTTGACACTGAAGGTCAAGCTACCTATAGAGTGCTACCTGACGAGAGATTTGACACCAAAGGTCAAGTGCTACCTGTAGAGTGCCCCAGGGACCCTGCAATGGGGGACAATGTATAAACTGAAAATTTAGAATTTTCATGTCAAATGGCTGTATTAAACACTGGCATTCTGAAAGTGGTAGAATCATTTTATTACTGTAACATGGGAACTATATTCATATTATGAATTGAGTATCTTTTATCCAAAATGCTTGGGACCAGAGTGTTTCAGATTTTAAATTTTGGAATATTTGCATGCAAGTAACAATTTGAGATAGGACCCAAGCATAAATATAGAATTCATTTATGTTTTATATATACCTTATACACATAGCTCTGCGGTAATTGTATGCCGTATTTTAAATGATTCTGTGCAGGAAATCCAATCTCTTGGTGTGGGACTTTCCACTTGGGGTATCATATCAGCTCTCAAAAACCTTTGAATTTTGAAGCATTCTGACTTTTGTTTTAGGGAGGTTCAGCTATGTTAATTTTTTTCTTCATGTCTTATGATAAAGGAGCTTTCAGCAAACCTTGGAAAGGGCAGTAACTTTTAAACAAGAAAATCTCAGGGGCTGGGGATTTAGCTCAGTGGCACAGCATCTGCCTGGCAAGCGCAACGTCGTGAGTTTGATTCTTGATACCAGAAAAAAAAAAATTAAAAATAAAATAAAATAAAATAAACAAGCAAATCTGAAGGGCTGAGGGGTCTTTGTAGCACATTCAGTCTGCAGAGGCTTTTTCGCTAGTGGGCTGCAAAGCACGCTCTGGTCAGTATGCTGGTGGGTTGGTAAAGCGTAACTCAGAAGACAGATGTTTGCAATAGGCAGAGACAGGTTGACACAGGTGTCTGCGCAGATTTCTTCATGGGTGTCTGGCCTGCTCATCTTTCTACGTCCCCAGGTCCGCAAGAGCTGGTGTGGAGTGACTGTTCGAGGGACTGGCAGTTTCTAAAAGTTACAGGAAACTATAGTGTGCAGTGCTTGGGAACCTGGGTTCTGCAGCCGGAGGCCCCATGTCCAGAGCTCTTTGTGTCATTTGTTTCCTGGGTGACACCTCTTCGAGCTTCAGCCGTCTGGTCCACAAAATGCTAGTGCACATCTCAAAGGACTGGTGTGAGGATGAGAGGAGTGTACATGTGGCAAGGGCTCAGATCAGCACTATATACACAATCTTGTCTTATTTTTAAATGAAGTTTGTATTTGATTCAATTGCACAAACATTCATTTGTATGCTGCTAGAAGGGCAATGCACGTATCCTGTGTGCCAGGTACATTACCTACAGATAGCAGAGTGACCAGGCCTGGTCTCTGCCCTGCCTGGGTGTCAGCATGAGGGGGCTTCGGCTGTGGAATCCAGTGGTTACAGAACAGTCTGTTTTACAATCTGCTCCTGGGTGCCATGAGGACACGGAGGAGACACCAGCACCCCAGCCTTGAGAAGTCGGGGATTATTTTCCAGTGGAGTGGAGTGGAAACCGTCATGGGGACTCTTTGTGCCCTTGCTTCGGATGTGAGATCTCATCTGCTGGAAACATTAGGTTTTAGGGAAAAAGTGGGGTCCTCATTTGCGTTAGTCTCCTACCTTCTTTAGGCTCTGAGGGTCCTCTGACATCGCTGTTTGTCTTAGTTTATGCTAAACCCCACCTCTGGCTTTATGGGGTGTGGGTTTATCTTCCCCAGCAGTGCTTCCTTGTGAGTTTCCTGTTTCCATCAGAACCGATATATCCTGTGACGCTCACGGAGCAAGCGTGTTCAGGAGACGAGTCAAACTGCGTAGAACGCTCCCCAAAGGATTTCTTTCTTCCTCCCTTTCTTTTCTTGCTTCCTTCCTTTTTCCCCTTATCTCCCTGCTTTGCTCCTCAATTGCCCTAAATCTCAGACTTCCTCTGTAGATTCTAAACAAGGATTTCAGAGATTTTGAATCTCTTAGGGCCTCTAGGAGGGACAGAGTCTCACGTGGGCCCACTTTAGCTTTGAATGAAACAGTTGTTTTGGTGCAATCATATACACCAAAAAAAACCACCAAAAATCCATGGATAATGTAAGAAGTCCAGTATCTGTTTTCTGCCTTATAAATACATTCAGTTGACAATTCCCAACTCTTAGTCAATGGGGTGAAGACAATAAATGGACTGAAATTTTCAATGTTAAATGAGAGGGGACGAGCACCACTTACTGATAGTATTGTGTGGATTAGCTTCTCTGCCATCCCTACCTGCATGCGCCATGGCCGTGAAGGCCTGAAACCCAGGACATGTAACTTTTACACAACCTAAGGGATGAGGAGAGCTCACCTTGGTAATTTTGGGGGGCAGTACTTGGGATCAAACCCGGGTCTTATACATGTGAGACATGTGCTCTACCACTGAGATATCCCAGCCTTTTAATTTTTTTTGTGTGTGTGACAAGAACTTGCTGAATTATCCAGGTTGGCCTCAAATTTGTGATCCTCCGGTCTCAATCCCTGAATATCTGGGATTACAAGTATCTGCTACTGCACGAAGCACCTCAGGAATCCTGTGCAGAGAAAGGTGTGAAGTAGAATCCCTGCCTGCCTATCGCTCAAGGGATCCATCCACCTAACTGTTGATCATTTGATCTTTCCCTCTCTTCTGTTTATTTGCTCGTTTAACATGAAGAACTTGGAGTTCTTGTCACTTCCTGGTGATGCTACTTCCACATTCTGGGCATTCCAAAATGGGCATGCCTCCACTGCCCACAGGAGTTAACGATAAGGGCGGGGCTGAGCATGTAATCAGAGTGTACAGTGAAATGTGTCAGGAGAGTGGAGACACACAGAACTACTCTTGGTGACATTCTCACCAGACACGTGACCTGCTCAGGAACAGGAAGGTGAATCAAGGCTTTCCACGTGGATTTGGTGGTCTGGGAAGGGACTCTGGTCACAGCTGTAGGAGAGCATGAGGGCTGTGGCAGGGGGAGGCTGGGACAGGCGAGGCTGTGGGCTGTGGGTCCGGTGGAGGCTGTCTTCAGTGTTCTAGGAGGTTAAGGCAGACAGCACAGGTGAAACTCTGAGGAAACATCTCGATGGTGTGGAAATCAGAGCAGTACAGTGCTCACGTTCTTCTTATAAGTGCTTTTTTAAATACTTCAGGACGAAGAAATGAAAAAGAAGATATTAAAGCCAAGAATATCAAGGAGGGAGTTCCAAAGCACGTCTGAGGGGGTTCTGGATTTTCCTTTAAGCTGGGTGTTTTGAGGGCATAGAAAGCCTAATGAGAACCCCTAGTTCTAGCCATGGCAGTGTCAACACCGAGCTCAAACAGGGGAAACCTAACAACCAAGGGACACAAACCCGACATGGTAAGGAAAACCAAAGTCTAATAATTTAGGTTTTATTTTCCTTGGATTTTCCCAGCTGGCTTTGACAGTGATTGAATTAAGTACAATCTGCCAAAGTCTCCTTTCTCTTTGGACTGCTGGTTCCAGTTTCTGCCTCTTTGGGTCCATCCTCCTATATGCAAGAGAAGAGAAGGAAGCTTACAGATTCTCCGTGGCAGGGAGGAGCGCGGCGCGAGCTCATTCCTGGGCTGCTCTGATCAGTTCCGTTTCCCTTTCTAAAAACTATAGACTTTTTCCAAGAAGCCCGGGATGGTCTTTCACCATCCTGCGCTCTGAAGCCTAAGCGCGTTGGTTTGCCGAGCTGGTTGGCTGGCCTGCCTCCGCGGGTCCTCCAGAGGGCTCAGTTAAAAGCTGGAGGTAACGGAAAAATAGTCCAGAGAGAGAAGGGAAGGGAAAAGCAAACGCATTTCTGGTCAGCGGTTCCTGTTGCTTTTGGCGCCACAAGAGTGAGATTCCCGGGCTGCCCATGGCCTGCGGGCGGGGTCGGGGAGGGACCCCAGGAGCCTTCTCAGGGTTTTTAGCCGTTCCTGTGAAGCCTGGTTATTTATTTACTTTTGCATGTCAGTGGTTTCTAATTCACGGACACAGGTGGGGAGAAGCGGGGAGGAAGGGGTGGTGGCTTAGATGTGGCTTCAAGGTCGCCCAGAAGGACAGCTTCTTCTCCCTGAATTGGACGCTGCAGTTACAGGACGTGGCCACTGGGTGGCAGGCTTCCCTGCGGTCCGAGGACAAGCGGGCTGCTCTGGGTCCAATCCCACAGACAGGGGTACCGGGCTGGGGGCTGCCCCTGGGTAGGCGTGGACGTGTCAAACCGGAAATCTTCCAGAAACGGAGGCCCTTGGGCATATTAGGCTGCCTAGCACTCCGAAGCCAGTCCCTCTAGGCTTGTTGCTGTGTGTTGGTGCTAGGAGTAACTTTAGATGGGGTTCAGTTTCTCCCAGGGAAGCCCCTTTGTGGAAGGTGAAAACGGACTAGCAATGTACTGGATTCTCAGCTCACCTCCGGGCCGAAACAAGGTCTGTGTGTAGGATGCGGCTCCCATTTAATGTCTTCGGATGTGTGAAGGGGCTTTGTCTGCCTGTTTCTGAAACACCGTCGGTGGTAGCCTGTGAGTTCCAAGACCGGGCATGTGTTCCTCTTACTCGTTCTGGAGCTCGGGGCTGAGTGTGGCCGTCGTGCAGGGCGACAGGGAGGGATGACCCACCTTGCACCACGCAGTTCCTCACGTGCTAAGCTCAGGCTCTGGGCCTCACCACGGCTCCCAGCAGGGGGAGGAGCATCTGGACCCTGTTCCAGGAGACACAGGGGCATTGAACCTGAAAGGAGGGATCCCCACCTCTACTGCTGTCACCCCAAGGCCAATCCGAGCTCTGTCTGGGATTCTAGGTCAAAACTGGCATCAAAATACTTGTCTTAACATTCAGGTGTTTGCGGCTGGGAATACTCAGCCACGCGGCTTGCACCTGTACCTCTCAGTGGACACTTGAAGGCCGCCTCCTTTCCATCCTTCCTGCTAATTTCCTTTCCTCTCTTGTCCTTCCTGCCTCTTGCATCTCTCTGCTGCATCCTTGGCTCTTCTCACTTTATTATCTCTTCCTAAATCTTCTCATCGTAGCCTTGCAGCCTGCTGTGGCTCTGATCCGAGATGTCTGCGAAGGCTGGGCACAGTTAGCAAGTGGAGGGAACTCTAAGATGTGGGGGCCCCTGTAAGTGAGGTCACTGGGGGCACAGCCTTGATGGAGATGCTGCTCCTCTGGTCCCTTCCGGTCTCTCTCTTTCTCTGATTCTTCCTCCAGCACCTGCCATGATGTTCTGTTGTGTCACAAGCCAAGGGCGACTGGGCCTAGTGACCGTGGACCTCTAAAGCCATGAGCCGAAACACATCTACAGGTTGATTTTCATACGTATTTCGGTCACAGTGATGGAAAGCTGGCTGACACTGGATCATCTGTCACACTTTTCATTATTCTTTATTACTGTGATGGCCACTGTGGAGGCTCCCTTCATGTGCCAGCTTGACTTGACTGTGTTGTGCAGATATAGGGTCAAACTCCAGTTTAGATGAGGTGCTGAAGGTAGTTTTCAGATGTGATTACACTTAAATGAGTAGACTTTGGGTAAAGCAGATCACCTCCCATGGTTGTGTGTGTGTGTGTGTGTGTGTGTGTGTGTGTGTGTGTGTAGGCTTGCACAGTCTTGGCCTCAAGAGAGAAGACCATGGTACTCAGAGGAAGGAGGAATTCTGCCTCCAGAATTTGGACTCAAGACTGCATCAACAATTTGCTGGGACTGGCCAGCCTTTGAGGATTTAGACTTGCCTGTCCCCGCTGTCCCAGGTTGATTCCTTAAAATCAGAGCATGCCCTCCCCATTCTGTTCCTCTGGAAAGCCCCGTGTAACACACGCCTCTCTGCACTGTAAGTGCCCTCATGGAAATGTGTTCTCTCTGCAGTCCCTCCAGCTGGAGGGTGTTCATTTTCTCATCTCAGTGTCCTGACACCAGAAATGGAATATTCTTCCAGTACTTACCACTGTTTCTAGATATTTTATAAAGGTTTGCCTTCCACTGTGGCCCTTACTAACCCAAAAAACAATGCTTCCTTGTCTTTCCTCTGCTGCACCATGGGCTGTGTTTCCATGTTAGCTGAGAACTTGGACCTGTTTCCAGTTCTTCTCTACCTTATTGTCTGCCATAACCCAAGCTCAACATTATATCCAGGCCCCTGCCCAGTTGTCACCGTCTGCTCCCTGTCCTGACCTCCTGCTCCGGTGACTTGTATCTTCCCCCTCCAGTCATACTCTTGCAGCTGGACCTTGGCATCCTGGAGAGCTCCTTCCCAGCAAGGCCAGCAAGGCCAGCGGCGACTGCCTGTCTGGACTCTTGCTGCTTCCATGTTCTTGGGAGCTGATCTTGGAGCCCACAGACACCTCTGGGCTCCTGGACAGTTCTCTCCAGGCTGTTGGACCCTTTCCACATCTCCCTGCCCTCCCCATGCTCCACCCTTGGTTCCCCTACTCTGCCTTCTTTGCTGCACTATATGCATCTGAATGGCAGAGCTAGCCTGACTGTGTTTACTTTGCATATTTAGAGTAGGGCAGCACTGCAGTGTAAATATGTTTGTGTAATGAATGAATTTCACATATGCTTAATCAGTCCCCATGCCTGCTCTGTGCTATAAGCCATTGCCTTTGATTTTACATATTGGGAAGGAGAGTAGTGGTAAAAAGAACTAAGCAACCATGTTCACTTTCCAACAGATTTTTAAATTACAATTTTATAGCTAAAATTCCTGGCTTCTTAACTGAAGTAGAATTCAGAATTTTGCACCAATTTCTTCTCTTATTTACAGTTATAGCCCTTCATGCCTTATTGAAACCTCCTGCCTGTTCACTTCCAGTTTCCCTTTACCACTTCGTCCCCTGATTCTTACAGCTCTTTGAGCTCCTATTTCCTGGGGGAATGAGACTATCAGGAATTATATTTCCACGTGCTTCTGAGGAGCTCATCGAAGTCTCCTGTTGTCCTTCCGCCTCACCTCCTAACGAATGGATATTGAAGTATCCACCTGTTCCCAGGCAACAAGCCCCTTTAAGGCTGGACCCCTCTAGAACCTCAGCAAGTGCTTTCCTGTTCCTTCCCAGAAAGGGAAGGATAGGCAACAGTGAGTGTGTCTGGCCATGGGTCATGGAAGAGGTGGGAGTGGGGACTCAGAGAGGGGCCGTATTTCCTGGAGCCTTGCCTGGTATCAAGAGCCATGAGCTGAGCTTGTGAGAGAGTGTAAGGTGCTCATGGGTGGGGCCAGCACAGGCCAGGCTCCCAGCTTGGGTTACTCGCTGAGCTCTGTCGGGATTACCTCCTCAGCTGCGAGCGTGCAGGCCCATGGTGCTTCCTGGCAGAGCAGAGCAATCTCTCCACTGGGCCCCATGTGCTGCATGGAATTTTCACTTTTCT
The DNA here is from genome assembly GCF_000276665.1 of Chinchilla lanigera. Classification (NCBI taxonomy): domain Eukaryota; kingdom Metazoa; phylum Chordata; class Mammalia; order Rodentia; family Chinchillidae; genus Chinchilla; species Chinchilla lanigera. The sequence goes on along the minus strand of NW_004955412.1, from coordinate 29,608,118 downwards.
CTGTACCAGGATGTCCAGGTGGAAGGAGGCTGAGCGGGAGCCTAGGGGCACTGCTAGTATCCCCAGGTGTCCCTAGGGCAAAAGACAAGCCAGAGCTCCCTGTGCCAGGCCTCATTTCAGCTGGGACGCAGGCTCCTGATTCCATTTTGAAAGCCTTGAAGAGAGTTCCAGCCCTCTCTTCTTGTCATTTCTTTCCTGGCCCTGCCGTCACTGCCTCCATCTGGTGTGGCTGCGCCGATGTGAGTCACCTGCCGGCAGCACCTCATGTGACCTAAGCAGAAGGCAATAACCCCTTCCTTTCTAAGCATGTTTGGGTTCTGCTTTGCTGTAAACCACCCCCAAGTTGGATCCTATCGACCTCAGAAGTGCTGTGAGGACAAGGGAGTGGTAGAGATTTTATGGGTTTTCGGTGGGAAAGGAATACAGGGCTCCACAGGCCAACCCCTGCGGTCATATTGCATGTGGGCCATAAGGATATTCAGAAACACTGAGGCTAAAGGAAGAAAAGCCGGGCTTCTTGGGAAGCACCTGCTCTGTATTCTCATCCCTAAGTCAGGCTGCTTTCCTCATCCTCTAAAAAGAGGCTGCACGCTGCCCGGACAAACCCTCAGCACCCTGCGCGGCAGACAGGGCCTGTCCAGCTCTCTCCAGAACCTCCCACCGCGCGGCGCCCACCCCGGAAAGGGCCGGTGCCCGGCAGGGAGAGTTCACACTACCGACCTCGTGATCACTGCTGGGGACCAGCGCAGATGCCTCCTCCGCGGTTCTGCCCCGCCCAGCCCATCTCTGGCCCCAGCTGTCCCTGCCCAGGGCGTGGCGCCCGGCTGAGCCCGGGGAAGCGCTTTCGGAAGGGCGCGGCAGTTGAGGGTGTGCAGCGGAGGCAGAGGAGCCCAGGGGCGCTGCCGGGCCTCAGGGTGACTTTTGCTCTCTTGTCTCTTTCCCAGCGTCTCACAGGTGTGCAGCACGCCGCGTTCGGCCAGAAGAGGGCGCTGCGGCGCAGAGCACAGTAGCTCTGGAGGGTGCGGTGCAGGGGAGCAGCGCAGAGGGGCTGCTACTGTGCACGAAGGCAGGGAGGAGACCCCCCTCCGCAAGTCCCGCTCCGCTCATCAAGCGCCCAGCTGAAAGGCGTCCAGCGCCCGTCCTTCCGCGAGAAGCGCCCTCTCCTCCGAGAAGGCGGGTTCTTTCTTGCTGCTCCCTTTCCACCCCAAACTCACCCGTCTTTTTCTTTAAAACGTGCGGCGCAGAGGGACTGACTCTACAGCTCCCTGTAACTCACCGAGCGCGGCAGCTCGAGCAGAGCGTTTCTCCTAGTGTTGCAGGTCAGTATCGACGAAAGAACACACAGGATTTAGGAGAAAGGGGGAAAACAGAACACTGAGCATTTATAGTGAGCTAAATGAATTTTTATTCATGTCATTGTTACGTGCGGTATGCCAGGTGCCCAAATATTATGTAGTGGTGTTTCTTCCTTGAACGCTACGCTTGAATTCATATACTTTTCCTTATGATGAGATCTCACACCGCACCTGTCAGGATGGCTGTTACCAAAACATCAGCCAGTGTTAGGACGCGAAGAGATGAGAGCCCAGGGACCGTTCGTGGGAACGCGCAGTGGTGCAGCTGCTATGGAAAACGGTACGGATGGTCCTCAAAAAATACAAAAGTAAAACTACTGCCTGATCCAGGAATTCCACTTCTGCGTCTTTATCCAGAAGAAACAAAATCAAGGCCTTGAAGAGATATGAACACCCTCGTGCTCATTGGGGCATTACTGTCAATGGCTGGGAGGGGAAACTTCCTCAGTGTCTTTGGGCACAGGAATGGATAAAACGTGTGCACGTCAAAAAAGTCAAGTTATTGAAACCTGTGTTTTTTTTTTTCTCTTTCTTGTTTTTTTTATTAAATGTTATTTCACAAAGACAGTTATAAAGCTACTTAAAAAATACAAAAAGCCACCAACATATGTACACCAAAGGAGTAGTATTTATTCCTCCTTTAAAGTGCAGGAACTCCTGCCATGCGTGAGGCCTGGATGAGCCTGGAGGACACAATGCTGAGTGAAAGAAGCCAGGCGTCCCGGAGCTCAGTGATTTCTACACGCAGTAAGCATCTTCTTGGTTATCTCTGGAAACCGATCCCCTGCATCTGTGCGGCCTTTAATGAGTGTGGTCTATCCAGGATTGGAACCTAGCTGTAGCGCCTCTTATTGAGCATTTATTCTGCGCCAGCCTGAAGGCAGGCTGTTGGCGCTTTTCTTTGCAGTCCTGCCAGCAGCCCAGCCTGTGAGTACAGCAGGTGTAGCGCTGTGTGGCTGCAGGGACAAGCCATCTAGGTTCAGACTTGGCTCCCAACTCACGCTGGGCCTTTGTTTTTTCATTTGTACAAAGTGGGTAATAATAGCACATAAAGCAGAGAGGCTTATGGGATGGAACAGTCCCACACATGCCACGGACAGAGAACAGAGATAGTAAGATAGTAAGCAATAAACAGAATATTACAAGTCACCCCTCGATGTGCCAGGATTCAAGCAACCATGGCTTGGGTACTTTGGGGTTAGGGCTAGGGTGTCTGGGTCTGGACTGGACACAGACTTCTTGCTGTTATTACTCCCTAAACAATAGAGTAGAAAGCTATTTATTTAGCACTGACATTGCACCTGGTATTTCAAGTCATTTAGGACATTTAGGAATGATTTATAGTCTATGGAAGGATGTGCGTAGGTTATACGCAAACGCTACGTTTATATAAGACACTTGAAGATCCGGGACTTTACCATCTGCAGGAGGTCCCTGAACCAATCCCAGGAGGCTACCAAAGGACAGCTGTACTTTGAATTCTGTATTATACAGAAGGGGAAATCTAGTCAGACAAGGTAAGCAACAGACGTGTGTTAGAGCTGAATCCAGTGTCTCTTTTATTCCAAAGCCCAATTTCCGGTTAGCTCTGTGGATACATTCAAAACCACTGTGATGGTGTCGGAACTGAGCTGCTGATGTGGCTACTTGGTTCTGCTGCCTACAGCCCTGCTCTGGGGCCTAGATGGTGACTGTCTCGGCAGGTCAGATGCAGAAGGTAGCTCTGCACCGTCCTCTCCTACTGTACTCCACCCTTGTGACCTTCAGGGGGAGCCATTGAACTGCGTTGGCCAAGTTCTGTATCAGAGGACCCCATGGTACAATTTGAAATTTCCCACAGTAAAAACAAAAACTCAAATGACTAAAACCCAGGTTGCTAAGACTTTTGTGTTTATGACAAAACAGCTCTTCAAAAACAAAACTGCTCCACTGCAGGGATGAAAAGACTCTTTAGAAGTCAAGGTTATTGAAACCTGTGTTTTTTTTCTCTTTCTTGTTTTTTTTTATTAAATGTTATTTCACAAAGACAGTTATAAAGCTACTTAAAAAATACAAAAAGCCACCAACATACATACACCAAGTCTGGAAACAGTAACAGTGTCAGAGTCCTCAGCCTTAACCTTGTCAGGAAAGGTGATCCAAAGCCTATCTTTCCAGGGTAGGATAAAACAAACGTTCAACTCTGGTTAATGCTTACAGGAATTTTACACGTCAGAGGGCATGAAAACCCTGGAAATTCAGTAGGACCAATTTTCCCTTTCCTTATTTGCCAGATCTGAGTTCCAAACAGGTCAGCTTCCCTGGACATGTTCAACAGGAAAGCCCAGCCTTTCCAACACACAGCCTGTGCCTGCTCGGGTGCTGCCCTGTCCACCTCCCAACCCGGCCTAACCCGACCCAGCCTAAGCCTCTACTGGCCTCGGCAGTCACCTCCCTGGGTGCTGGTTTGGGCTTAAGAGCATGGGAGCTCCTGGAAAATTGTCGAAGCCCCACACTGTTACCCTTTTGTCTACCCGCATTGCAGTCGTGGTCACTATTTGGCTGTCTCTTCTCTCAAGTATAAACAGAACCACTCTGCTCTACAGAGCATGCTTTAGGGACCGGACTGTGGGATCGTGGACCAGCACTTGCCTAGCGTGCACAAGGCCCTGGGTTAGGTGCCCATGACTGCGAAAGGAGAGGGGAGGAAAGAGGGAGGGAGGAGGAGAGGTGGAGGAGGGGTGAAGGAGGGAGTGCAAGCGGGAGAGAAGGAGGATGCTTGTATGGAGATCATCTGGGATGCATTTTCAGACGGCCTGTGCAAGGGGAAATTTTTGAGTGAATTAGCCCATTTCAGCTTCCCACACAGCCTCTCTGAGCGTCCCTGCTTTAGAGGCTGTAAAGGAGTAAGGGGACTCAAACATCACACACCCCTGAAGTGGCAATATTGAGGTTCTAGCTCTTTTGATTTAAGTCCAGGTGTCTTTAGCCAGAGCTTTGACTTTCGCTGGATGGCAGAGGAGACTGAAGGTCAGATTCACTCAGGTGCATGGCTCGCCTCTCCTCCCCTTTGCAGGGCTCCCAGCACAGTGCTGGTCAGAGGATCTTTGCTCTGCAGCCCTCAGCCCCTGAGACTCCATCACGCTCCAAAGTGCACCCTTATTCAGAACGCCCTCACTGCGGGACCCGGTGAGACCTAGCCGATGGGACACAGGCGCCAGCAGGCCCCTCAGATCACCCAGGCCCCCACTCTGGGCTTAGCCTTCCCAGCCTCCACATTCACTGTTCATCTCCCCTGAATTCTTCGGCTCTGCCAAAAGCAGATACCACTAGAAAGAATGGCTGTGGTGTCTCTGATGTCTAGATGTGATCTAGCTTCTAACTTCTTTCCGAATCTGAAAGCAAAACTAGGGAGCAAAAGGAGGAGAGTAAGGAAGCAGAATGGGTGAAGGCTGCCTTCTCGTCTGACTTGGGGCAGACCGAGGCCTGCATAAGTGGATTCTGAACCGCCCCCCAGGGGAATACAGGGCTCCCGGGGCCTGTCACAGAACCAGCTCCCTGCCTGGCTGCTTGCACAGGCCCCACAAGCACTTTCCTGGCACCCATGTGGCTGTGAGCGCCTGCTGTTTTCTGCCGTGCGTATGGGTGAGCCTCAGTAGTGACTGAAAAATCAGGCTACTAGAGAAAACATCTAACTCACTTCTTAGGGGGTCACTTATGAAAATGACCTTAAAAGAAAGTTTAAAGAAAAAAAATAATAGTTTAACTCATTAAAAAAGTCAAGTCTATCTGCTTTTTAAAAAAATTTAACTAAGTTTATTGGTACAGCCTCTGCCTTTTTTTGAAATAAACAGATAGTTAATAGTTTTCAGGCCCTGGCTGGGGTTTTTTCTCTTTCTTTTGTTTCTAAGAGGTGTTTGTACCTCCCCTTTCACAAGAAATTTCACACCTCCCTGTGAATTGGTCATAACCTTGAACACTGAGCTAACTTCCTTAGGTCTGAGGGAACCCTTTTAGGATCTCTCTACAAATACAGTCTCCAGCATTTGAATCCTGGAGAAGCTTCAATCCACAAATCCTGGCCACTCCACCAGCAAGCCCGGTGCAGAGTTCCTGTCTGTGAAGGCCATGGAGGTTCACCGTGTTAGAGATTTCCAATGATATCTATCGCCAGTGGGCAATGCTATACACAGCCGGGCCTAAGGGTGCTGGTGTGTGTTTCTCCTGGGCAGAAGGCAGCTGGATTCTAACTTCCTTCAAGCAAGCCACACTTGTGACTTGCACGGCAGAACAGACAGGGTGTTGGAGTGTCAGGCGGCTCTCTCTCTCTCACAAACACACACACACACACACACACACACACACACACACACACACACGTAGTCCCTGCTTCTCCCCTCAGCCTTTCAGCCAGGGTGGTCCTGATAACAACTCTACAGGGCAGAGAATTCTTCCCTGCTGGCCGGCAGGCAGGGGTGGAGTTGTGCAAGGAGGTGAGTAGGATCTGGAAAGTTATGGGGCAGCCTCCCCAACATTTACCTCTCCCTCTTTCACTTTTCTTTCTTACTATTTGGGACTTTCCTGGTTTGTCTTCTGCTGCTGTGGGTGATAAAGTCCCCTCTACTTCTTGCAACTTTTCCAGTAAGTGTGGAGGGCTGACATGCACCTCTTTCTGGTGGCTATTCCTTTCAGGACACCAGTGAAGTTTCCCAAATTAGCAAGTGGCTAGTTTGATCTCTTGATCTCTGGGATGAGCTCTGGACTAACCTGGCTGCTTCACAGAATGTGGCTGGGCTCATGCTTCCCCGTCCCAAGGCACCCAGGGAGTTGGAGCCCTGAGTCACTCTCACTGTGGCACCAGCAGCGCCAGCCAGGCTGGGGTGGGCAGGGCGGGGCCTGGCAAAGCCAGAGCCTCTTTACTGCTCCTTCCTACGCATCTGCTGGATGGGAGCCTCGGTCACCAACCCCACCCTGCTCAACACAATTCAAGGCTTCAGATTGCTCTTTCTTTTTTATTTTATTTAGTAACTGGGCTCAGCCCAGGAAACTCCAGCTTCCAATCCTTGAGTGTTTTGACTCAGGCACCGTAAACTGTCTGATTTCTTGGACAAACACAATCTTGAGGAATTTTTCTCTTTACACAATGCCTGGGCTTTGTGAATGTCCTGACTCCCCATTCAGGTCTTGGTGTTTTTTTTCCCCTTCCTACAGACGTCAAACTCCTTAAAATAAATATTCCCTTTGGTTTGGGGGCCCTTTCCTTTGGATTACTCACCTTTGTCTCTGGGTTTAGCAAGCAGCTGCAGGCGGAGATAGGGTTTAGAGCAATCAGTAGGGCTGTGAAACCCAGCTCACATGTTAGATTTCAGTGACTGGCGTTGACCTTCGGCTCTGAGGGTTTTGTTCCTGGGTCACAGGGTGCAGTGTGGCACCCTATTCATTCCTTTCCTGAGTGGCTGCTGGGTGTCCTCCTGCTCTGCCTTCCCCCTCCCCTGAGTCCCTGTGCTTCATTTCTCTTCCAAAAGCAAATCTGGTCAGCTCTCCCTTCCCCTGCTGGAAATCCCACTCCTCAGTCAGTGACCTGGGCCTTCACTTAGGGCTGAACCCACCTACCCCTAGTCTCTTCCCATCCCTTCCTCAGTATGGGCCCTGCTGCACCCCTCCCCAGTGTGACGGCCGCACCTTCTGCCCAAACGTCTTCTCCCTCCTGTATTTTGTTCAAGCTCAGACATAAAAGCCCATTTTCAGTGGGGCTGGGTAAGACCTGGACAGTTGATCCTGTTATAGCACTTGTAGTAGACTGCCGCTAACAACTTCCCGCCCTCCAAGAGCAGTGAGCTGACTGCTACCATTATTATTTCAATCTAGTTAGACTCCTACCTACTCTTAGTTTTTCTTTTTCTTCTCCTATTTCTTTGTCCTCCTGTTCCTTCTCCTTTTTGTAGCTAACAATGTGTTCTTCACAGCCTCTTCTAGACCAGATGTGATACCTGGTATTCTAAGAAAAAAGTTTTACCTGCTATTTCTTCTTTTCATTATTAGGTATCTGCAATACCTAAGCATGGCCCAGGTATTTTATATTTATGATCTCATTTAAACATCTTGTTTAAAACACTGTCTAAGTGAAATATTCTTTTCATTTTCATATGAGAGAGACTGAAGTTTAGTGAATTGAAATCAATGTTTTAAGGTTACATTGCTAGCAGAGGCAGATATTGTGCACAGGTCTCTGCCCCAATCCTGGTTCTGTTGGAGTCTCCCGTAGCAATCGCCTGAGGTGCAACTCTGAGCACGGGAGGGGGCTGGAAGACAGACCCAGGGGCTTGCTATAGCTGCGTCTTCTCATTGCAAGCTGGAGCTGGGTGCAGGAAAGTGGGGCCCTCTGATAATGGCTGAAGGCAACAGGTTCATAACAAACAGGCTGCAACTGTTAGGCATTCTGAAGAGGTAAGAGAGTAAGGATTATCTTATTTCTCCACCCTGATTCCCTATCCCACTCTCAGATTTGTTATGTTTTCCTTGCCAAAGGCATTTGTCCTCAGAGGCAGCTGCAATGAGCCTTAGTTTCTAGGGGAAAGCCAGGGGATTTGTGTCTTTAAACTGGGGAGCAGGGGCAAGCACTTCTGGTGGACTTCGGCATAGGATCGCCTAGAAGCCATGTGGAGACATGCGCGGGGGAAGGAATGAAGCCCTGGGGGACATGAACAGGACAGCGAGTGCATACCATGGGCTGGGGCAGGACGGGCCACAGCGGTGCTGGATGAAGTTGCAGTTTGGGGTCTTGGTCACACGTGTAGTCTGTTGCTCAGTTGACATCACTTGCTGAGGGCCTCCGGCTCTCTGGTGTCCTAGCCTCTGTTCCTCTTCTTCCTTTGTTGGCTAGGATCCATCAGGCTCCATTGTCAGTGCATGGTTATTAACATGCCTACTGTGTGCTAGACACTGGGAAGGGACACAGCCGTAAGACTTGGCTCTTCCTTTAGAAGCTGAGGCTGGGAAGACACAATCCAGGTCAAGTATCTCTTATTCAAAACACAATGAGAAGTGTTTCAGAGTTTGAGCTTTCTTGGGTTTTAGAATATTTTAGTTTATTAAAGAAATAACTTGAGACCCCAGTCTAAACTAAATTAAATTTGTTTATGTTTCACGTATACCTTCTATACATAGCTTGAAGGTATTTATACATCATTCTAAATAATTTTGTATTGGGTACTAATTTTCATGGTGGGGAATTTTCCTCCTGTGGCATTATGCCTCTGCTCCAGAAGTTTCAAATTTTGGATATTTGGATTAGGGATAATTGATTTGTAATTGATTTTTATATTGAGTCCCCTGTTTTAACTGCTTTTTTTGGAATCCTTTACTATGTTTCAGGACTAAGATGGGGAAAGGCCAGTGGGCAAGCAAGACACCAAGGGGTAGAAGGGGCTGTCATTCAGAAAAAGGGAACCCAGCAGGGTGTGTGCTGCTTTATGTGGGGTAGTCACAGAGTGAGGGCTGTCCCTGAGGCAGAACCAGAGCCGAGCTCATGCTTGTGTCGCTGTGCATGTTTGTGATGCTATTGGCCTCATTACTGAGGTAGGACTCCTGGTATAGCAGCTTGGTTCTAGTTATGGAAACATTCAGGTCAGCATTTTAAACTGGGTCTTTCCCAGAGACCCCTTGAAGTTCGGTGGGAAGGAGATGGCAAGAGAGCCGGCTCCCAGCAGTAAAGCATCTAACATGGATCTCTCTGATTCTGTCACCCATTTCAGCACTGTGTTCTCTGTTTCCTGCTGAAAAGCAACTGCTGAAGCGGGTTACCTTGCGAGTTTACTGCATTCCTGTCCCTCCTTTTTCAGACTCCAGAACCAGGTCCCTGCACTGTCTCCTCTCCTAAGTAATGGCCCACTGGACTGTGACACTTATTTGGGGAGCTGCCCTGCCTTAACAGGTCTGCCCAAGTTGTGCTAAAGTCGAGAAAGAACCATTTCATCAAAGCTAATTGGTGCTTAGAACATATCTCTGAGCTTCTTCTACTCACCTCTTTTCTTCAAAAACAGGAAGTAGTTTCAGGCCAGTATAAATCAGCTTCGGTAACCTGGGGTTTGGGTTTCACTAGAGATCAAGAAAGTTGGTTAAATCTTGATGAGTTAGATCCTTTTGTTTTTCTTGGCTTCTAGATGTTTCTCTCTGTCCTGCCTCTATGCCTTGGTTCAGGTTTGAACTTCTTAGGGGAGATGTCTTAGTTACTTTTCTCTTGTTGCTGAGACAAATTACCTGACAGCCAAAGTTAAAGGTGGAAAGGTTTATTTAGCTCACAGTTTGTAGAGGTTTCAGTCTGTGATCGGCTGGCTCCAAGGTGGGGTAGCATGGCAGAGGGGCATCAGAGGAGAAACAGTTCATGGTAGCAACTCATGGCTTTTGCTGAAAAGGAAGCTAGCAAAGGAGAAGGCAAGCCTCTTTCTATCCCTTATACTGTATCCAGGCTACCGGGATCAGGGCAGTGCCAAACCGGACTGATTTAGTAATCACACACTCTTAATTCCAGTGTCACACACTCTAGATTCAGCCACCTCTGAAAAAAGCCCCATCTATGACCCATGAGGCTTTAGAGGGGCATCTAGATCCAAACCATAACTGGAGACCTTCAAGAAAGAACAGGAGATCCACTCACCCAAGTGTTTCAAGAGCAATTTCTGCAGGTGAGCAGTTGTCTATGGTGGTTGAAAGAGAGGTACAGCTTCCGGTTCTGGAATTTTTTGTTTCTGTGCATGTAATGGGGTTCCACTCTATTGCTCAGGCTGACCCAGAACCCTTGGGCTGAAGCTATCCTCCTGTCTCAGCCTCCTGAGTAACTGGGTCTACATACGTGGACCATCACACCTGGCTAGAAATCTGTTGTTTTTTCTTTTTTAGATGTAACTTGGTTGATTCTACTACTTTAGAACCTAAGTAATACATTTATCTGTTTCATCATTAAGAGTGAAAATATAAAATATCAGTTCTGCTTATTTTTAGGAGAAATGGTTTGGCTTCACTCTAAAATTTTACTGTTCTGCTGGGATGGATGAAGACACAGACACAAGGCTGCAGGTGGCTGGTGACCAGGGCAGGAAGCAAGGCTTTGTGTAGACTCCAATTCTATGCACAGCCCAGTGCAGGGAGTAACTTGTGTAGATCTTCTTCCCCGTCTGCTGTCTGTGCCACGGTCCCTCCCCTCCATCTTTTCCCAGTCTTTATCCACTCTACTTTCTCCCCTCTTGTAAACCTGAATTCCTTTCTGTGTAAAAATATGAAACCTTCCTTCCTGGCAGACAGACTGTATAATGAACAAGAAGTGTCCTTGTCCCACTGTTGAGGAGATATCCTTACTGACCCCACCTCGCTTCGTTACTAGATGCTGAAAAATGTTACAACATGGAAAAGAATCCAGAGATGAAATCAGTTGTTGGGGTCAAGGCATAGCTTAGGCCAAGACCCAAAAATTCCAACAGGGCTGTGGAGCAAGAGATCCACACAGGGTCACCTGTCTGGGCTGCCATCCTGGCGTCTGTGCTTCCTCCTCCTGGCTTCCTTGCAGCAGCATCTGGAGGCCCTGACTATTCTCCCAGCCCTTTGCTGCCATCATATCTGTCCTGAGGCTATCTCTGGGCTTCTCAGTGTGGACTTTCTTGGAAACAGGTGTGGTGTTTCCCCGAGTCAAGATCTCCGGGTTCCCTAGGCTCTGCACAGCTTCGTTGCACAAAGAGGAATGATGTGCAGGGTTCCCGGGCTTCCGCTGGGAGAGAAGAATGCTTACAGCTTTGCCTGGAGACATTTGTTGAAGTCATGTTTTAAGAGCCACATCACATCTGATGCAACATGAACCGACCACCAGGCTGCAAGATGCATAGGTTCTCAGGCTCAGGGACCCTATGGGAAATTGCTATAAGGCCCCATGGCCTGGGAAACTGGCCGAGAGGTTTTATAGAGTGACTAATATCCTACAGGGATCAGCCGGGTCCCTGGACTTGCAACAGGGTCAGCAGACCAAACCCCTCTGGTAGCACCCCTGGGACTGCTCACATCCATCTGGAAGGAACTAGTCTGATTGATTCAGGGCTTCTTTCCCTTCCCTGCCTTTCACTACAGCCATGTGATTTACACATCATTTCATGTTTTCTGCTGGGAAGCCCCAAAGCATTTAAAGACATGCAGTGAGTCTTAAGCTACAGTCAAATGTGGTGCGGCTGGGGAAAGGGAGTTTCTGCAAAGAGAAAGAGACAGCTGAAGCAGTGACCCAGGAATCGGAGTCTCTAAGATTTGCGATTGTATTCTTAGGTTTTCTTTTGATACTATAATATTGTAATGAATAATCCTGTCACCTTTGACTCTGTATTGAATCTAATTTACTTTTTTCCCACTTGGAGTCACTGGGACAGGGGGTGATTCAGGTTTGGATCCTCAGCAGCTGTTCCCAAGCTGGGGCTTTGTCTCCTCTGTCTGGTGTCAAGGGTAGCCCTGCTTGGCTTCTGCTGTCCATAGTGTAAGAGGAAGGATCTCCAAATCCCTGCTCACCCCAAACTCCTGCAAGGCTCTGGGGCACATAGCCAGCCAGGGTCCCTGGCCAGCCGCTGCGGCTCAGTTCTCTTCCTTTTCTTTTTTCTTTTTTTCTTTTTGTATATTAAAGAGACAAGGGGAAAAAAAATACACACACACAAAAAAATCAATAAAGAAGTTCAAAACAAGATGATAGGAAATTAACCATAGTTATTATATTGCATATTGTTACTTCAAAGTAGTTGCTCATATCACCAGGAAGACGCATACAAAACTGATCAAACAATATAAGCACTAACTGTTCCTTTCAATGAACTAGTAGAAATTATCTTAGCTATCTTGTGTGT
>NW_004955412.1:29524496-29595739 GCF_000276665.1 Chinchilla lanigera | reverse complement strand
GGGTTTTTCTCCGGTACCGGGAACCGAACTCACGACCTTGCGCTTGCCAGGCAGGCGCTTTTGCCGCTGAGCTAAACCCCCAGCCCCGAGATGTGGTATTTTTATACATGGAATATTACTCAGCTATAAAGAAAGATAAACTCAGAGCCTTTATAGGTAAATGGATGCAACTAGAGACCATACTCATAAGTGAAATAAATCAGAATTGCCTGTGTTGTCTTCCTAGTATAAGAAACTGATAGAGTAAGTAAGACTCAGTTCTTTTTCTAAGTGGAGGAGAAAGAAAGGCTGGAGCTAGAAGAAGCCCAGAGAGAGAGCAGTAAGGTGCAAATCACCAAGGTCTGAACAACACCAAAATGACGTCAGTTTCTAGCTTCTTGGCCATATGACTACTGGCCATTTGGAATTTGTTTTCTCCCTATGGAAAATGCCAGTGTCTCTGAGGGTGTTGCATATTTTATTGCATTCAGTGATTGTCCCATAAATAGAGTCCTTGTTATTTTCTAGCATAATACTCTTATTTTACCCAGATGAAACTGGAACCCAGGTGGGAGTCTCCCATAATGAAGGGTTGGGTAGGTGTTCCTTGAGTAGAATTAAGTGATTCTGCTGCAGGTGACAAGCCTGGGAGACCAAGTCTCTGGGCCTCAATTTAGGGCTTTTTAGAGTAGATTTCACCTCATTTCTCCCTGAACAGCTTCCTCTCTGTTTTCAATCACAGAAACACTACACACATGATCTTTCTTTCCTGACACCGACTCTGCTGATGCTGTGATGTGGATGCAAGTGAGGTTAGCTCCCTTTGCTTCCTGAGGGCCAGCAGAGCTACTGGCTTCTCTGAATGATGCCTCTGGGTTGCCGCGGCTGGAGGCTGGGCTGGGGGAAGAGAAGAAGAAAGAGCCCAGGTGGAGAGGGGCTGGCTGGTAAACTCGCCCTGCAGGCCTGCCTGGAGTTGATAAGCCATCTTTCGACATCCAGGGAGCGGTCTGCCCATGCTTCCTCGCAAAACCATGACTCAGGAATATTTTCACATCCTCGGGATGACACAGGAGCTGAAAATAAACCCTGAAATGTGGCCTGAGGAGACCCTGGTGTGTGAGGGTGGGGGTAGAGCAGAGGAGCTTGGCAGAATTGAAAACCAGGAACCTGGGATGAAGGGCCGCTCTGGGTGGTGAAGGAGAAGTAGAAAGAGGGGTGCAGCTTGGACAGGAGGCACAGGGGAGGAGAGGGGAGCAACGAAATTAGGACTTAGATTGGAGCAGGAGAGAGGCAACCCAGGAAAGATAATCCAGGAGAGGAGGAGATGTCAACTACACAGTAGTGAAATTCACATTTAAATGGTTCTGGCTTCTTCCACCGGCTGGCGGTGGCATGTCAGGTCGCTTTGCTCCTGTTCATCACCTCAGCTGTCCACCGGCTGAGGAATGGATAAAAAAGATGTGGTATTTTTGTACTATGAAGTGCTACTCAGCTATAAAGAAAGATAAACTCAAAGCTTTTATGGGTAAATGGAGACAACTAGAGACCATACTCGTAAGTGAAATAAATCAGAATTGCACGTGTGAACATCGTACTGTCTCCCTTGTGTAAGAACCTGAGAGAGTAAATAAGGCTTGGCACTGGACTCCGTCTTCCTCAGAGATGCCAACCATATTTTTTAGTTAGATCTGTGCTGGTGATGCCCAGTCTTCATTCCTGACTCTGACCTTAGGTCCCAGGGTTGGTCCTGTCTCCTCTGTTACTAGTACCAGTGGCTCTCCAGTGTCGCTCCGAGGAGTCCTCAAGTTTGGAGGGTTGGGGTGAGGACTGAGGATTAGGCTCACAACACCCGTTATTTAAGAGGAGGGCATCTCTCTTTTAATTCATTTTATGTGTTAGGTACTCTGTTAAAGATTTTGTCTGGAAAAGCAACTTTGCTGCTTAAAAATGTTGGCAGCCATTGACTTGTAAGATGAGTGTCTTTGACAAAATTGAAAGGGTCTCGACTTAAATATGCCCCCTTGTCCATTCCCTGGCCCTTTCCCCTTCCTTTGCTACTGTGACCGTTCTCCCACCCCGTCAGCCACAGGAGCGTGGCTGCACCTGCACATGCTACCCCTCTGCTGCTAGAAATGCCTCTTAGACTTGGCATCTACTTGCTGCTGGCCCCTTGGTCCTCTCCTGCTTGGGCCCAGGCTGCTGTGACATCTGATGAGCCCCTCTCTCTCCTTCCCCACTTCTGGATGATGCTGCACTCTCCAAACTGCCCCTCCTGCATGGTTTTGCCTCACACCTCTTACTTTGCCCAGTCCTTCACTCTGTTCTCCTGGCCTCTCTCCTGTGACTCTTCTGACCTGGCCTTCAGCCCCTGGTTCAGGACGTAAATATCTCTCATCTGTCTGTCCAGCATTGGGCTTGTCTTGCCTGACCTGGAAACACGCCCACCTGAAACTATCCCCCTGCTGCCCATCCTCTGGTTTTCTTCGAGCTTGGCCTTCTTCTCTCCCTCCCCGAGAACCCCCCATACACACATGCCTCAGCCCATCCTTTTCTCTGAGCCCTTTCTATCTGTACAGTCCTCGAGGTGGGGCACAGCCTGACATGTGCTCCCTGGTCCTGCTGTCTGCATCATCCATGCTGCAGTGCGACTCTGAGACATCAGCTGGACCCTCGGCCTTTGGTTCTGTGCACTCCCCTCCCTTCATGGCTCCTCTTTGGAGGCACAGTGGGCCCTGTTCCTGAGCCACAAGTGGGTGCAGGCCTCCATTCAGGCAGGCACACTACTGCTACCGCTTCCATTCTCTCTCAGCTCCCAGGGCTGGGGCTTCAAACAACAGGGCCTCCGACTCCCCAGCTGTTTTGTTTTCCCGACCTCCGCGGAGCCACTTGAACACATTGTTATTCATGATACCCCAGCTACCCTGGCCTCTTTGTCCTTTGGATAGTTGTGGCTTCTTCCAAATGGGGCAGAGCCTATGCATGTGATAACCTTTCTACTGTCCCTCACTGGGCTCTTGATCACTCAGCAGGCTCAGCTTAAATATCACTCCTTAGGGGATGCTACCCCAACTGCCCAGACTGTGCCATTGACTCCGTCACACTCTCTCAAAGCATCCTAGGCTTTTCTTTCATCGTGCTTATCATAACTGCAATCACATGGTTAGCTCCTTAACACATGTCCCCTCCAAGGCCACATCCACCATTCTGACCGGGCCCCAGATCTACTGCTTTCTGCCCCATCCCTTGCGTTGCACTGAGTGTCTTAGTGTCTGACTTTGAGTGAAATATAGATGTGTTGGAAACCTATAGCGCAAGTCCTTTGGATTTGACTTGGGAGTTAAAGGCCATTTGGTACTGAACCCAAGAGTCTTATCTTTCACACCCACTCTTGGAGCCTCGAGTTCATTTTTGACTGCAGCCTTTTTACTTCCTGTTGAGCCAAGGACAAGTTTGGAAAAAACATCCCCATCTCATTACATTCTCTCCTATTTCTTAACCCTGGTACAGCCTGTAAGCCTCAGACAAAAACAAAGACAATGCCTCTGCCAACCCTGTGCATATCATCTTTAAGCCAGCTTGAGAGGAAGTAAAGACAGATCTAGAGGCAGAGCTGGAAACCAGGAGGGAGAGAAGCAGTTCCACCGTGGGAGCTTAGAACTCAGGGGAACGGGGTGGGAGTCGAGAGAGACCTGAGAAATCAGTCATATTTGGCAACAGATCCTGGTGTGAGCATCTATCAGTCCCTGCTTTGTCCCTGGAGAGCATCCCAGCAGCAGCAGATAAACCTACTTCCTCCCATCTTAGAGCTCCTGGCCCCGTGCAGACACAATGGGCTACAAATAGACAGCCCAGCCGAGGAAGGGGCAGCTGGCATCCTGGGCTGGAAAACCACGGGATCTCTGCCTGCACCAGAAGGTTGAGGCCAGGAATGAGAGATCCTCTTGCTTCCCCCTCCATCCAGCTGGTGGTTGTGTCTTCTTGCAACTTTTGTTTTTTTCTTCACCTCTTTTCTGCTTTTTCTTTCCTCCTCTGCCTGCCTTCTGTATTGGGAATTCTGTCCTCGCTGGCCCTTATCTGCCCTTGGGTCACATCTGGCACAGCATGTGACAACTTAGAGACTGGCCTCTTCATTACATGTGGCTGTTTCCAGTGAAAGCCATGGGGCCCTTCCCGAATGACCAGATCTTACAGACTTGGAGGATCAGAAGAGACCATAGAGGGAAGCACGCTGGTGTGCTGACCGGGTTCACTCCTTCTCTTCCTCTCTCCTGCATTCACCATCACTGCACACCTTTCCCTCCTTTGGGCCCCTCCTGGCCTGTGGGGGGTCCTCTCCCATCCACCCTGCAGGATGATGAGAGGCTTGAAGACAGGAAAGGGCGTCCCTCTGCTGGAAAAGCCCACCCTCCCCCGCACCTGCAGAGACCCTCGTTCCAGTCTTTACCTTTCCAACGTGGGCCAAGTTGATGTGTGACAGCCAGCCTTGAGGCTGTCTCTTTCATTCTTTCCCGCTTTGGTCCTGCTCTTCTCTATTCTGTCAGACTAATGGGAGAAGGAGGTAGGCAAGTTACTTGTCCCTTCCTGGGGACAGGAGAATGCCAGGTAGGGAGGACCTGTGCATTCTGAGATATAGCATCTTTGTTAGATTTTCCTTTCCCTGTCTTTCTTGATGTGGGACACTCTGGGAGGAGGAACTTTACATTTAATTCTTGAGTATTTCTTCCCAGATCTCAGGCAGCTTGGCTCAGTGGCCACCTGTGCTCCTCACAAGCCCAGGATGCTATGGAAATCACGTGGGCTGCCTGAGAAGGACAGCATGGCCATTTATTAGGGAAAGTTGCTTCATCATTCTGAGCCTCATTTTCTCATTCATCAAATGGAGACAAAATAATAATTCTCAGATTGTTCATATCTGAGGACTGAATCTATCCTTTCAGTATCTGAAGCAGCCCTGGTGTGCCTGACACAGACTCTCCATTTCAATGCATGCGTGCCCTCAGCCCCTTGTGTTCGGTTCTGCAAACTATACCAGGCCTGGAACCTGTGTTTGGGGGTGCAGAGAGGCAGGTGGATCCTGCCACCCTCCCCTCATCTAGGGTGCCTAAGTCTGTGCTGAAGAGTGGGAGGGGGCAGTCTGGGCTTCTCCCCAGGAGCTGGGGTGCACATTAAAGCCCGTCACAGCTCAGGAACTCTGCCCGCTGTGCCGAGCATCTGTATGCTCTTAGATCTCTGTCTGGGCCCTCTGCTTGTCTTGTCAGATCACTTATCAGCAGCTGGCAGACCAGGCCTTTGGCTTTCTTCTGTGGGGCCCAGCCCCAGGCCTTCCTCTCCATAAACACTGAGGAGAAGGGATGAGGCAGCTGCTCCGGACCCACAGATGAAGTTTCCCTGCGGGATCTTTCCTTCCTCAGCCCCTCAGTGCACATACTGCTGTCTCAGTGCAAACCAGAGGCCTCCTGTCCCCACAGGCCAGGGTGAGCGGTGCAGAAGGCTCAGGACATTTCCCGGTTGTTCAGGAGGTGTGCCGGTGGAGGGCTGTCTCATCCTCACTCCTACACCATTCTTTCCAAAATCTTCCCACCATAGGTCCATCCCCTGAGCTTAGACTGACCCTTTAGCCCCTTATCGGTTTCTTTATGAACGCACAGGCTGAGGTTCTAGGCTCCTGGGAGACAACACCCAGCCTGTGAAGGTTGGGCCCGGCAGAGACTGCAGCCAGTTTCAGGCTGGGGGCCAGGAGGATGCAACTAACAAGCGGGAATTCTTTAGAGGGTGAGCCTCTAGGGGTCCTGTCAGAGTGCCCTGAAATCAGCACAAGTGTCCAGGCCTTGTTTCATTCTTCTGCTCTGGCAGCAGGTGATACCAGCAGTCATTCTCTTGGGGTCTCGGGACGTTGTTCTCCTGCTCAGCTTTCTGCCTGCTGCTCCATTGTCTGCTGAGGCCCTCTGCCTGTTCCTTTTCTTCTTACAACCCTTCACTTCATCACACTCTATTCTTTTTCCTTCACTTCTCCTAGGTGAGCTCTGTCCAGCCCATGATTCTGACTCCAAAAGCATACAGCAGACACCTCAGGATGCACGTGGCCATCACTGGAAGTCAGGTTTCCGCTACATGTGCGTCATCCCAGTCTTTCTGAGATTTTGCTTCTGTTCATCCAGTTCCAGAAGTGAAAATGTGGAGCCAGGCCAGACTTCTTTCTGCTTCTTGAAACCCATATCCAAAGTTTCCACAAGTCCTGTTGGCTCTGCTTTCCAACCATAACTAGTGTCCTGCTAGGCCTGCCCCTGTGTCACTGCCCTCCCAGCCTAGGCCACCTTCATGTCCTCTTGGATGGGGCAGTGGCTGCTTGGTCAGTCTCCCTGACTCATCCTTGTTTTCCCTTTCGAAACAAAGCCTGTGTGGGCAGCCATGCTTCTCTTCTTCCTTTTCCTTCTTCAAGTCTATGTCAAGTGTCCCCTCTTAGCATAGCCTGCTCTGACCATACCTTGTGACCAACCAACCCTGGATCCATACCTTTCTTTGCAGCCCACCCATCTCTACACCCATCTCTGCTCGCCCCATTGTACTCTCTGTGTTTCTTACCCTTTGTTTTCTGTCTATTCTTCCTCGCCAGGCTGCAGGTCCTACCAGAGCAGGGATTTTTCCATTGTCCTCAAGAGCCTGCTGACAAGTGACAGGTACTCAATGATGAGCACTGCACCGTGGTCTCTACTTCTCACCCTCAGGTTGTGGCCTGCATGTCACTCCCTTGGGGACCACCCCAGGTAGAGTAGGGGCCACCAACCCCCTTGACAGTTTTCCAACTCTTGAATGGCATTTGCCCATGGACTCACAGGTCTGCGCTCCCTGCCTGCAACCCCAGCTCCTGGTGTCTGTGTTTTTCCTTGGTATCACTGTAGCACCCCTCTAGGTACTTGGGGAGAAATGCTAAGTGAATATTGGTTGGTTGGATAAATGGGACATCCTTTTTGTGTCTTGTCTTATTTAATGTTCACAGACATCCTGTGAAATGCATTTTATTAAAATACCTGCTTTTTGTTGCTGTTGAAAGAATTTGGGTCTCAGAGAGTTTGGATAATTTGCCCATAGACGCAGAGCTAGGTAGGAGCTAACCTGGAGCTTAGGTCTGTCTGATTGAGTGTGAGTGTGTCCACATGTACTGCGTTCTTCCGCCAGCATGGTTCTGTGCAGGCAGCTTCCTCCCCTCTCTGGGGGGCTGTCCATGGCTGCCTCCTAGACCTGAGCCCGGTCAGATTAAATTCTACCACAGAAGATCCCTTTGGCCTTCTTACTGCCATGACACCTGCTCTGAAGACCCCCCACAGCCCCATGCAGTCCCAGGCTGCCTGTTGCCCTCTCAGTCCTTTCACATCCATTGCTTCTAAAGGATCAAAGGCCCAAAGTTCCTGCCCCTTGAATGCAGAGCAGCTGGCCTGGAATGGATTCGGATATTTCCTGATATGTGTAAACACCCAAGCCACCTCCCTCTATGGGATCCATGCTGTCCAGACCCCACTGCCAGGCAAGAGCCCACTGCTCTGGCCTGGCTCAGACACATGAGCCTGCCATGAGCATAGCTGAGAAGGACCAGTGACCCTCCCTGTCCTTCCTACCTGTGGCAGGTGTCTTGGCCACACCTGCATCCCAAAGGAATGGACTGGGTGTCTCTACCAGAAGAGAAGGGTGAGGAAGAAGTGCCAGAGAACACCAGAGGCTTTGAACCCCCAAACCCACTGAAATGGACAGGCAGGCAGAGGTGAGCACCAGCCCAGATGCCAGCCAGCCCCAGCCGACTGCTCTTCCAGATGCCACACCCACAGCTGCAGCAAGAGCAACACCAGGCTGCCCAGAGAGACCCAGCCATTTCCTGGGAGTTCAGGGTTGAGTCAATGGCGGCCTCCTAGGAACAGCAGTCACCACCATGCTTACTCTTGGATGACAGTGCTGCGATGGGCAATAATACTGGGGCTAGGACAGACACCTGGGTTAGGTGTTGTGACAATTCCAGCACCTTTGGACTGTTGTTCAATCTTGTTGACAACACCTGGCCTGATATGGGGAAACTGTGGCCCGAGTGTTCATCTCCCCAGGTAGGCAGGGTGAGAGCCTAGCGGCAAAGGAAATGGGATCACTTTTAGAACTTATTACCCTTGAAGCTGGTTGCAGCGTTGCTTTGTTCTCAGCAGCACACACAGAGAGGAGCTCTGGCCTAGGGGTCTGGGACAGGATCTAGGAGGGCCTGAGGGGCAGGCTTCTGAGTAGGGCAGGGACTCAGGAGACACAAGTACACAGACACCCCAGCTTGGTGCATGTTCATGCACACACACACACACACACACACATGCACACATACATTTAATTTGCAACAGGCAACCCTTAAAGCAGCCCACTCATGGCTGTTGCTATTCTATCAAGTAAGTGTAGGTCTATAAATAGACCTCATGCTTTCCTTCAAAAAGTGACAAGCATGCAGAAATGATTTCTCTAGCAAGCTGAAATGTTGGCTGGTTTTGTACTGTTTGCTCAAATGGTGCAGGTGTCTGCTCAAGGGGGAGTGTGTGGTTGCAGGCAGATCTGCACCATCTCTTCTGACAACAGTGTCGTGGGAGGGTTTTTCAACTGTGTTGGGATGATTTCTTCACCTCAGCTGGCTTGGGTAAAATATTCATCTATATGTTTTTTAAACATAGACTCTTCTTAGCATGTTACTGATACAAACTGGCAACTACTTAGGGAGAGTGAGAGAAAGAGAGAAATGGAAGTAAAGAAAGAAAGGAAGGAAGGAAGCAGGGATGAAGGGAGGGGGTAGCAAACAAAACAGAAAAAGAGAGTGGCCCTCTTTCCTGGGGTGATCATGGTTTTGCAGTGTTTAGGATAAGCCCACAGTGACCCTCTGCTGTCACAATGACAGGCCTAGAACCACCTAACTGTGTCCACGTAGGAGACGGACCTGCCTCCATTGTGCCAATGTCCAATTACAAATTATGGTGGACTTGAAACACAAAGATCCGTGCCTATCAGGCTTTGGGGCTGCTGCTTGCACCCTGAGAGGCAGCACACAGAAGCACTAAGCTCACAGAGGTCACCCATCAGCCTTGTCCCATTGGTTTCTGCATCCCTGTCTGTGCACACTTGTGCTATAGGCGGGTCCCAGGTCTGTCTCCATTCCCAGCCGGTTCTGACAGTGGTGCTTAGGATGCTGTGACTTTGGTCCATCTGGCCATTTTCAGGACAGTATTAAATCTTGAGACCAAAATATGTGACAAAAGACTGGCAGACACTCACCTAACTCTTTGTGCTCTGGAATCTCAGTCATGCCTCCCCTCACCTGTCTGTTGCTGATCTCTAGTTCCTTAGTACCAAGAGGTTGCCTTGCCTTGTTTAGCCTAACCTTCAAGTGCACTACACAGATTGAAGTGCAGGGATAGAGTCAGGAAGCAGCCTCAGTCTTCTTTGCCCCCAGGGGACTGGACCTAGTTTTGTGTGCCACCAGCTCCTAACTGGGTCCTGTACAGCTGGGCAGATGCCTTGGCCCCAGCACTCCTGGCTGGGCTCTGCCCCCGGAACGGCCTTCAGTTGAGCCACACTTGGTGCCCAACCACCTTACCGCTGAGCAGTCAGCTTCTGGTCCTGGCCCTGAGCAAGATCTCTATTTCCATCACATCAGGTCCCAGGTCCCCTTTCTCCTCCAGCCATCTACCTGGGGTTGGAGGTGATAACCAGTTTTGTACTAGTTCTTGTTATAGCAGTCTGCAGCTCACAGGTGAGATAAACTCCCTGGCCCAGGAAGCATGACTGGTGGGAGACATGAGCTGGATAGAACCTACTGGGACTTTCATCTCTGTGTCTATTTTTCCTCTAGCCTAATACAAGTTGCTGCAAACTCCCAGAGCCCCTGCCACATGAACAAACAGAAACCCAGGGCATGGCAGAGACGTAATTTAGAACCAAGGACAACCACAGGGCCAGATATCACTCCACCCCCACACTTGGCTCCACATGCCAGCCCAGGACAAGATATTTACCAGTCTTGGCCTCAGGTCCCTGCCAGCCCTGAGCTGCACAAACCACATAGCCCCACACTGCAGGTGGTAATTTGCATGGGGTGTAACCTCTCCCAGGAGGTTTGACCTATCTAAGTTTCTTTTCTGTAGTTGAGAGTTGAAAAGAGTCTTTAAAAAGAGTCAAAAACAAGACACTAGTAACTTTTTGGTTGGACTCCGGCCTTAAGGTGTTTCAAAGCCTCCTGTGACTATTTCTGTCCCCATTGTCGTCTGGGTCTGAGAGGAAGGTCTGGTGGCAATGCTTTGCTTGAAAGACAGAAACAGAACATTGTTTCTGCTGGCTTTGATTTAGTGGCCAAAACAGTTATAGGAAACTGTTGAGCAGATGTTCTATGAAACTCAGAAAAGATTGGGTCTTTGAGAAGTGCTATTTTTAGGCAAATGCTTCCTACCATTGGGGTTTGGTGCTCGCAAAAGGGACGAGAGAGAGAGAGAGAGAGAGAGAGAGAGAGAGAGAGCGCTTTGAACAGTGTGATGATCACATTTTATTTTTCCTTTTATTTTTGACATAAATTAAACGTATCTGAGAACCTACAGAACAGCATGGGTTACTGAGGTTGTTTGAGGAGAGTTTTATCTTAGAGTTTCCTTTCTGAAGCAAGGCTTTTCTGGGAGGAAGAAAACTGGATGTTTTTCCTCCTTATGCACTTCCTGCTTAATGTTCGAGACACAGGGAAACGTGTTTCTCAACCACATCACCTTCTTGCCTGTCTTTGCGTGAACTAATCTTTTCTCCTCTAATCTCACCCCTCCTTTGCTCCCTATGCCTCCTTTACCTCTTTCACTCTAAGCCTTCATTTCAAACTCAGTTGAGCATCTCCTCCTCTGGGAAGCCTTCCTCAAGCTCTGAGGGACTAGCTCATGTCCTCCTTCATTATATCTCACACTTGCCAGTGACTGCTCGGCCCCATGCATCTGTCCTGGCTTTGGGTCAGGCTCACTCTTAGGCTGGAAGTTTTGTAAGGCTACAGACTGCGTCTTCATCATCTCCTGCTGTCACCATTGAGTAACGGTTAGTGCAGTAACAGGCACAGAATAGCTGCTTAGTGAGAGAAAGAATGGACAGAGGAATAAAGGAAGGAAGCAAGTTAGGGATTTTATTCAGTTGATAAAGCTTCTCTTCACCGACAGGAGCGGAAATTAATCTGCTGCTCAGGTCAAACCCAAATCTATTACTACTATAAGGCAGTAAGATCAAGATTATTCTGTGAGGTAGTTATTACTATCTTCAGGAAACGGGGCTTTGGGCAATCAGTTAAAGAGCTGGCATGGGAAAGCATTCAGATTCAGATATCTGTCTTTTTTCAGGTTGTCTCTTTTAAGACAGCATTGGCTGTGTGGCCTCCGGAGAGATGATTTGGAAAGGGGAAAGCACAGAAAGGGAGATGGAGGAACTTTAGAGCACCCTTTTACTGCTACTTCTGGGACCACATTCAGCTTGAAAAAGAGAACAACTGATGCTGCTCCAGCCAAAGACTGACAGGTGATCTACCACGAAAGTCAGGGGAACAGAGCAAAGGGCAACACATCCTGCTTCTGGCAGGTCCTAGGCACCAGCCCTGGGAGAGGGAAGTTCTCTCTTCATTTACTGTCTCCTTCACCCTGGGCTCCCGGAACACTTTCCAGAGAGTCCTTTCCATTGCTGAGGATTGGATAAGTTCTGGTCATCATGACTATGTAAGGCCAATGGCACATCGTGGTGCTACAGGCAAGGGTGTCAGAGTTTCCTGGAAGCTGAAGCCAGGCAGTTCTTCTATGTTTTATGGCCTTTTAGTGAATGCTTCTACCTCCTACGTCTTTTGTTAGCTCATTTTTTTGAACATTTACTATGTTGTAGTTACTATATTTAAATGTATTAGAAAACGTTTGCACACATCTTTGTTTAAGAGTCTTTCTTAGCACATAATAGGAAAATGTTCTTCGTGCTTATGGATCATTGTCTTTACACTCTCAATAGCTCCAAGAAATGAGTTCCACTCTTACCTTTGTTTTACAGAGGAGGAAACTGGGTTAGTTAGAGAGGTTAAATACTCTTGAGGTAAAGCTCAGATCTGGTGGATGCCAAGTTCTTCTTAAAGCCTTCAGCATCTACTGCAATTTCCAGGTTTTTCTTTTCCTCCAGTGCTGGGGATACAACCCAGGTCTTTACACATGCTAGGCAAGCACCAGCCTCAGAACTCCATCCCCAGGTTTTCCAATCATTTTGGACTGAATCATTTGCAAAGTTCTCCCTGGGTTGAGCTTTTCCATTCCAGTCTTTCCTCACATGTTTTTTTGTTCCAAAGTCCTCTGCTCTTCTCTAGGACTCTTCATTATGTTTCCTAATATGACCATTAATGTCTGTAGGCAAAAATAGGGACATTCCTGGATAATGTAAAGTGGCCTCAAAAGGAAGAAAATGGTGATGGATGGAACATCAATGGCACCTAGGGGTGCTTTTCTAGAAATACAACACCAGCATCTGCAGCAGTCCCCTTATCTGTATCTTCATTTTTCACATGTTCACTTACCCACAGTCAAACACAATCCCGCAATACTAAATGGAAATTTCAGACATAAAATAATCCAAAGGTTCTAAGAAGTTTTACTGCCATATATACTATAATTCTTCTACCTTATTAGTTACTATTGTTAATCTCTTATTGTAGCCAATTTATAAAGTATACCTTAGCCTAACTATGCATGTACAGGAAAAAACATAGCCTCTACAAGGTCCAGCACTTATGGTGGTCTCAGAATGTATCTTCCATGGATAAAAGGGTCTACTGTATTAGAAAGAATTAGAACATTTTTCTTCCAGTGCATGCAGTCTTTTCCTAGGCCATTGCCGAGCTACTTTGCTTCCTCACCTGCCTGTTGTCTTTGAGCCATCAGTAAAGCAGTCATAAAATGCAGTACTTGTTGAGTGCTTCCACAGCAGTTAGCCTGGGCTAGGCTATGTTGGTGACAAGTGCCAAATCTCATGTCTTAAAGCAACACTTCTCAGGCTACATGCACCAAGTGGGTTGGCAGGGCCACTCTGCGTCCCACGGTGATGAGCAGCTCTCACTTGACAGGTACTAGAGACTCTTCAGTGGTCCCACAAGCTTCTACCAGAAGTGACCTTCCTTGAATTTCGTTAGCCAAAGCAAGTTCTATACCCAGGAAGGGAAGCAGGATGCTACCACATGCCCAGGCTGGGGCAGAATTGGAATATTTGCAAATAGCTATTGATGTGTTTAGCATTGAGTTTAGTATTATTGAGCAAATAAAGTAAACAGGTCTGGATTTTGCCCTCAAGGAGCTTTTTATGTAACTGAGGAACTAAGATTCACTACACATCAAAAGGTTCAAGAACACTATGAGTTGATGTAGTGTAATGCAACCTACCAAGCTATATAGGGAGGGACAGTAGGATTTCAGACACAGGGTTTGCAAGCCCTGAGAAGGCAAGGGAGGAGAATCTGATCTGGAAAAAATGTACTGGGTACTGTGATGTTTAAATAGCAAAAGCAATTATGTACATTTCTGAGAAGAAAGGATTCTTAGCTTTTTCTCATCTAACTCTTTCTAAGCCTCCACTAAAACTTTACATCGTCTTTTTATTTGTTCTTCTGATAAACTGAAAGCTCTTTAAAAACAGAATCTTATTTTATCTTTTATTTGCAGTTCTTATCAAATATCTGCAACACAGAAGGGCTTGTTGCATATTGTTTAGATGAGTTAATCCCACAAGTTTATCTTGAAACAGGTTTCATAGGAAAAAAAAGTGTACCCGGAGCCTGAAGACCACCTATGGAGACACGGACATCACTGAGTGGGGACTCAGAGCTCTCCTCAGAGAGGTTCTCAGCATTTTGGCTCCTTCCTCACCAGACCAGCTCATCTGGAGCCAGCCTCACAGCACACCTTCTCTTCCTTGGGCAGTATCTTGTGTACACTGTTTTGGCCGGTCATTCCAGGAAGGAATCGCCCTGGGCTTCTAAATAAGCACCTCTTAGAGTAGCAAATATGCTTTCCTGCTGAGATGGCCAAGGATGCCAAAGGCTCTGAGTCTGTCAGGCTCTATAGGGATCTCTAGTCCACCACTGTTGTTTCCTTTCTGGAAACGGAGGCTTGGAGGGCTTAAGTGATGCTCTTACAGTTTTACAGAATCCTCTGGGCTGGAATCCAGGTGTTTTGACTGCTCTGTATACTCTGGGTTTGTAGACACACATTGCTTTTTAGATTTGTTGATAAACTTTACATTGTTCTTATATTTCCTTTTATATCAGGACAATGTTTAAATCAAGACAGAAACAACAGAAGGAAACCAAAATAATGTGGTTTCTATTGTAAGAGGAGACCAACTCTACAGCCAACATAAATAAGAGCTCTCATAGAAACCTTAATTCATTAAGAACCCTCAACCTTGCTAAATGACATCTGGCCACATGGGTGGAGCTCGACAGGCCAGGTGGAGCAGACCTGCTCTTCATCCTGGCAGGATGGGCAGCCTTTGGCCTCAGAGGGGACTTCTACCACTGGGAAAAATGAGTGGGGTTTGAAAGCACGTTTGGCTCAACTTCCAGCTGTACCGGATTTCTAAGTTTCAGTTATGTTCTTCTTAAACTGAGTTACGATTCTTGCCTGGCCTAATGCATGTGTTTATCCCACACATCAAATATGAAAATAAAAATAAAGATGCTGAGTGAACTGTACATGAATATTAGTGGGCGTCAAGCTCTGATTTGTGGAAGGTAGCATCTGAGCGATTGTTTCCTTTCTTGAGCCTGAGACAGAAACGGAAAGAAAGTGGAGTTATCCAAGGCCGTTTGTCATGTTGCAAGCATGCTGCTTAGCTCAAACTTCACTTATAATTTTGAAGGGAAAGAGAATGAAGAAAGCTGGAGATAAAAAGGTGTAAAAGTGAGCGTGAGTAGAGGCCCTGGAGGGTGGAAAAGGCAGACAACTACCTCTCAGAAGTAGGGGCAGGGTTAAAATTACTGGATGAATCACAGAAATAATATTACCTCTCACTTCTCTGCTCTGAAAGCACTGGCTCTCCAAAAATAAATCAAGAGCAGAAAGGAAATATAATAGTGTGGTCATGAACACAGCCTTCAGAGTCAGATTAACTAGAAACTGAATTCAGTTTTTCATTTGCTTGTACATCTCCTTGGGCAAATTCTTTAACTTCTTGTAGCCTTATTTTTTTTTACCTTTCAGCACAAATGAAAATGATAACACCTTCTTAAATGATATGCATAGCAAATATTTGGATCAGGACATGACAAGTGGTGCCTTGTAAGTGTTACCCTTTGTGTTTTTAACAGTGCAGTGATTAGTAGGAAAACACTTCTCCAAATCTGTGCTGAGACAGCATTCAGTGAGGTTCCCTCCTAACAAATGAACCTGAAAACCTTGCACCCATTCTCTTCCCCCTCTTCCCTGATAGATTTGGGCTCATCTTCAACCACTCTTAATTATGTTATTGAGCACATCTGAAGTGCTAGCCATGACCAAGGGCAAATGGGACAATTAATTTGCGCATGAGGCATCTAGCGGACAAATTTAAGAACTTCAGAGGCTGATAGAACTTTCTTTATTTCTGATGGCTCCATGGAATGTGAAGCAGGAGCCGGTAATTCTCCTGAGGTTCTACTAGGCTTGCTGTAGCTACACACTTCAGGTTCCTGGTCGCCAATGAAGTTCCCCACAGCCTTGTAAGGAAGTTCCAGCTTGCTTCCACAACGCCTCCACTACATTGTTATAACTCCTATCATAATTAGCTAAGAGAAGACCTTATTTCCTGTTTTTCTGAAGCCATGTTTGCTGTAACCTAGGATAAGTAAACCTCCAAACAGTCCTTAGGCCAGGAAGCATTTTTAGGGGCTATATCCTGTTCTGGCAAAGAGATAGAATCAGATGAGCTAATGGGTCTTTCCATCCTAACTGCTATGACAGCTGCCATGTTAATAATGGCAGCAGCATCGGAATGGCAAGCTGTGCAGCAAGAGAAAGATCGGACAGGCCAGCTGGCTGAGCTAAATTTTCACTTCCATCAGCACAGGAAAATGAGATATCCAGGCAGCCATGTCTATTCTGTTCTTATGGAAATTAAAACTGAATGCACCTGGCCTAGGATGTGTAATGGTCTCCTGACCAGAAGGGATAAATAGCGAAAACCCTGAATCCACACATTGTATTATAATCATGAAAATAACATAAAAATAACCTCTCAGGAACCATATCTTAGAACTGCAGGGAAAACACGTAAATTGTGACAGTCGCTGTGTTTTCTGACAGGACTTCAGTGGCAAGGAGGGTCCGAATGGCAGTGAGGTGTCATTGAACTTTTGACAAAAGTGAAATAGATAGGCTCAGTATTAGGATTTCAAGTGAGAATCAGTCTTCAGGCTCTTTGTGGGGCAAAATCAAAGCAGCCACACAAAGTTTCCAAGGACATTGATTTCCAGTCAAGTAGCTAGATTTCCCATTGCCTGGTCAGAGAATGAACACCTACAGGCAATGTGGTTTGGGGAAAAAGACCCTAAAGGCAAAAGGCCAAGGAAAAGAATCAAGTCCTGTGTGTACGTATTGGCCATAGTCCAAATCAGAGCGTCAGGTCCATCATTTGTTAAGTGGAGTAAATCGAGCTTACCCTCAAATTTACTTGAAGGACAAATGAGTTGAAATTACAAGTGTTTTTTGACTTTAGAAAGGAATTTTACACGTGTGGAATGATTACCCTCCCACCCTTAACCTCACTGTCATGTCTGTCTCCAGTCAGACACTTCGGCTTGTCTGGACTGTAGAATTTTCTTGGCTGCTTTCTCAAGCTACATTTTGGCTGCAGACTAACTGGGGAAAACAGGTTTGGCATTCAGAGAGCATATGCAGCCCATGGATGTGGGTGGCATAGAACAGAGCCAGGAGAATTTTTACTGTCTTTGGCTCCCTTTCTCTGCTCCCAGGTCCCTCCATGGGACCATTTTCTCACCTCCTTTCCAGTTTGGGGGCCCTGTAGAGGCATTGCACAAGTCACCCATTTCATAAGGTTGACCACAGGGGATCCAGCTGTGTGGTCACCGTTCTCACTCTTTCTAGCCTGGTTGGAGGAGAATGGGTCTTGGGTAGATTTTAAAGTCATTTCTATAAAACTGATGGTGCAAGTCAATGAAGAGCCTGAACTCAGCCTTCCAGGCAGGATTTGTTAAAGAACAAAGATCTGATTCATACTTACCCATTGACTGCCTTATTTGTAATTCTCCCCCCGACCCGCTTAATATTATAAATGCAGGCAACTAGAAATCCAGGCATCCCAGATGAAGATTTGCACAAATCATTTTTGTTTTCCGCTTTCTGTATGTTTCCTGTCTACCCTCATCTCCAACTCAGTGTACCTCGTGGAAACCCCCCCCTGCAGGGAGAAGAACTCCCTTTGTTTGGGAGAGAAGTGCTACTCACGCCAGGGGAAGAGTTTTGCAGGAGCCTTCCACCATCTTCCCATAGCCTGGCGCCACAGGATGGGTGGATCCTGGAGGCTGGCAACCACCTTGAGATAGGGAGGATGAGGCTGGCCCTGCAGACCTCCTGGAGGGAGCTTTACATCCCCACCATCATCCCACCTGGGTGTTTTTGAGATGTGCTGTGAGCAGTGCAATCGACTGGCTGCAGAGTGCTCTGTAAGTCAGCAGTTTCCTTGGAAAAGTATACAGAAATTTGATTCTGCCCAAGGTAATGCTGGAGCTGCTGACTTAGAAATCATAGAATCATTTAAACAATAGTTGGCACATTTGTTTGTGTGCCACAAATGCATGCAAATGGTGGGGACCACTTTCAACACCACTGCCTTATCCAGGCTGAAAATGAGCACTGGCAAAGGTTTCCACAGTTTAGAGTTCAAATGTTGCATATCCCAGAATCATGGAGAAAAAGGAGTAAAAGAATAAGGGCAAGAACTTCAGTGAAGGATGGGAAGACTGAGGTATAGAAGCATATTATAAGATTTTTATGAAATTATTATTTCTTTTCTGTTCCAAATTCTGTCATCTTTCCAAAGGTCCTCATAGCCTCCTGTGAGCTGCACCAGGAAAAAAAGAAGCCAAATTTTCACTTGGAAAAATGTCATCCTTACAGATCAAATGTCATGGAGGGAAATGATTATGAGCTATATCTTCTATTAAAAGCACAAATTTTTAGAAAAAGATGTATAGAAATTTATATGATAATGAAAATCAAACAAAACAATATTATAAAAATATGCAAGTTGACAATTCCTACCTCCACTCCCTTGAGATGAAAACTTAAACCATGTATATTTTGTATTTTTCTTTTTAGTAGTTAATTCCATGTTTTGCAGAATATACTTCTGCTTATTAATTTAATCAATTTAAACTGTACTAATTGACCATCAATCCAAAACAAATGCAATTCAATTACACAACACCCACCCCATCAATTTACCAGTCTTTATTTTAGTTGTCATTGTAGCTTTAATAATATGTCTTAATTTGTAGCTTTAATTGTAGCTTTAATAATGTCTTGATTTTTATTTCTTGATTCATCACCTTGAGACAGTACAGTGGATTTCATGCCATGTAAAATGAAAACATTAACACCCCCATATTCCACACATCTCCGCCTATGAATGCTCTTAATGTTAAATCTGGATCCCCTTTTATAAGCAAAATTAAGACATTTGTACATTGTAGATGGATTCTAAAATTTGAAATTTGCATTAAGATGATTTTGTATTCATATTAAGTTGATTTGCCACACAATCAAGCTGGATAACTAGATTTCACAGAATGAGGTATAATTCTACATCACTAAACCTGTGTGCCAAGGAGAAAATACCGCAAGCTTTAAGGTTAGATGTGTTGTGGCAAATGTGCTTATTTTATTAAGTCACCCATGGAGGCTGGATGCAGAGACAAGCAAGTTTATTGGGGGCTGGTGGTGGGCACACAGTACATGAGCGAGTACTGGCTCCGAAGGGCAGGAGGGGAGAATAGTCATACAGTTCTAGTTCTGGGTCTGGTTCTGGGTCTGTGAGGGGTGGTGTTGATAGGATTTAGTGCAACTATAGAAAAACTAAAAAGCATGGGCTTAGTTTGTGACAAAGGAACAAAGATGTTTGACATTTTATATAGGGGACAAGCAGTTTTATGACACAGCATGGGGTGGTATCACATTAGGTAATTATGACAACATTTATAAGAAACAAACTTCAGGAAACAGAAACTTAAGCTTTAAAATGGAACTAGAACACAAAATGACATTGATTTAGTGTTTTTTTTTTTTCCCCCCAGATCATTCCCCCCTCAAGGACACTCTCCTCTTATTAAACTGGTGAGATGTCCTTAAATTTATCTACTGAAGTTGATATCCAGGATTTTCTGTCAACACCAGAATTTCTATCTGGTCCAGGCCAGCTTTAATTTTTCATATCAACCAATTGACTAAGCAGAGCCCAAACACAAGTAAGGCTATAGAGATCATCAAGGGCTCAGCCAGACTTGTCAGTAAAGAAGTTAGTCAGGGATTTCAATTGTACATCTGGGCAGTTTTGGTGATCTTTTGTTCTCTTGTCGAGGCATTCATGGACCTTGGCTAAAGTCTCTCTGATGATTCTGGACTTCTTGGCATAAAAACAGCATTTTTAAATAAACTTTTAGCAAGATTGTTGGTGATGGTAGTGGGTGAGAGTCTGGATCTGAATTGGGACCAGGTGTGGGCAAATTGTCCTGAGGCTTAAAATCTGACTTTATGGGGGAGCAGACTGAGGCCTGGTTGCTACAAATAGTAATAAACATTTTTGAGTCATCTCTTAACAAATAAAGTCTAACTCATCTGTGGAGTCACAGCCATTGACCTGGTCTCCTGGGCAAAAATAAATCCCAACCAGGTTTATCTCATCTTTTAACCTTTTGTTAGGGCCCTACAGGTTGGAAAGGCTCTTCATCCTTGTATGGGTCAATGAATCTCAAAGGGTGTCAACCCTCCCAGCCAAATGGTCTCATTTAGAATTGCTCTCCAGGTGTCCATGTCACTGTGAATTTATAAACCCATTCTGTGGTGTCTGACCTGACCACAGACCCAAGGAGGAGCAGGAAGAGAGTGATACATAAATGGTCAGTTTGATGCTGGTGTTGTCTCTCTCTCAGGGAGGAGACGCTATCTTGCTATTTGGCAGGGTCAGCTCGCCAGGTGGCATTGGTCTGGCTCTGGTCCATCCTTTGACATGAGAGTGATGGATCCACAAGCCCTAAAACTTTAAGAGCAGCAGGGCTGGTTAGTATGACTCAGAGCCCACACACTCACACCTAGGCGGAGCGGCTTATCTTTCCAGCCCTTGACCAAAACTTGGTCCCCAACCTGGAAAGGATGCAAGGGTGTGTGCAAAGGTGTTGGGTGATGTTCCAGGATGGTCTGTCACAGCTCCTCAAGAACCTGATGAAGTGCCTTCATCTGGTGACAAAGGTTGACTGACCCAGGCTTTTGGAGTTCTTCCATCACGGGCATCAATGGGGGAGGCCACACAAACATGATCTTGAAGGGTGTGAGGCCATCTTGGTATGGGGTGCACCCAGATTGGAGGAGGGCCATAGGCAATATGGTTGTCCAAGTTGCACCCGTTTCCTGGCAGACCTTAGCCAAGGTGGACTTGAGGGTTCAATTCCGTCTCTCTACCTGCCCAGAGCTTTGAAGCTGGTAAACTGTGCCAAGTTTCCATTTTACCCCTAGAGCCCTGGCCAGCTCCTGGACTACCTTACCTACAAATGCTGGCCCATTATCTGACCTGATGGTTATGGGGAGTCCATATGAGGAATGATCAACTCCAAAGAGGCCTTGGTTACTTCTGTCAAAGTTTCAGTCCTAATTGATATGGCCCCAGCTCAATCTGAATAGGTACAAATCAGGACTAGCAGGCACTCTTGATTTTCAGTTGTTGGTTCTACCTTGGTGAAGTCAATCTCAGTGTCCTCAAAGGGTGCGTTCATGTCCCTCCTGACGCCAGGATGGCAGTGGGGCTGCTATGCCAGGTTGTTGCAGGCACAAAGTTCACATCTCTCAGGCACAGAGGAGCACAATGCTCAAAATCTGAGGATATAAACATATCAGTGAAGCAACTCCACCATAGCAGTTTTTTTCCAAATGAGTGCGGGTATGTAGGTCTTGCATCACAAAATGTCCCAAAGACTCAGGAAAGAACACAACATTTCCTGGCAGCACTTGTCACCCGTTTTTATCAGTGGCTCCCTCTGACTTAGCCTGCTTTAACTCAGTCTTTGAATAGGGAGGTCCTTTTAGATAGAGTGCTCTGAGTACATTTTTTAGGGACGGGGGTGTCCAGGTTGGCCACCTGTTTCATTGCTAAGTCCAGGGCGCAATTGCCTTGGGCCTCTAAAGAGTCCCCCCTCTGGTGGCTGGGACAATGTATAATGGCCACTTTTTTGGCAACCAAACTGTAGCAACCCTAATATTTTTTGTGAAGTTTTCTTTGTCAAGATAAATTTCATTTCTATATTTCAGAAAACCTACTTGAATACATTTTGAAACAAGAGTATAACAAAATAGAACATACTTCAGATGTTGAATATAAAACTATTATAGTTCAAATCTGAGCACTGTTACTTTCTCTCTTAAAACATCAACTAAAAAAACAGAAAAATGAGAAAAGGAACAAAAAAGGAGTCAGGGAGGGAAGGAGAGAGGGTGGGAGGGAGGGAGGGGTGCCAGGTATCACAGCTACCTAATGAAGTTCACACTGCCACTCACTACACTACCTGGTTACACTAAGTTTTGTGACGTTTTGATATCTTTTTTTTCCCCTTGTTGTCAAGAGCTCTCTTTATATATGGCTCCATACACATGGAGGGTGGCAAAAAGCATAGGAGGTGTCGATATAGATATTGACTCTTGTTTTTTTCCAATTTCAAAGCCCAGGTGAGGGCTATCAGCTTGGCGTTTTGGACCAATATCCCCAGCTGAAGTGTTTTTGATTGTGACAACTGTTCCCACCATCCAGACCCCATTTATTATCATACTGTTGTCATCTGAAACCAGGGTCAAATCAGGGCCCTGGAGGGGTGAATCTTGGAGGTCCAGTTGTGCCAAGTAGACCATCTTGATTAATTCAATGCAGTCATGTTTGGGTGGATCCACGGATGTGTGCAGGAGTGAGGTGGGGATGATAGCCTGATAGTTGTTGTGATTAACCTGAGATCCTTAAGAAGGGTTCCCTGGTATTGGGCCACTCAGGTTCCCAACAGCCATTTGCTGTTAGTAAGGCTAGACACTTTCTCCATCTCAGTTGTTTCCTTCTTGTTCAGGAAATAAAGACCTTCTCTGCATGGGTGATAGAGAGTGGGTTTGGGATTTTCAGTCATATAGGTCACTAGTACAAAAAGGGATATAAACCATTACAGATCATATCTGTCTTTTTTCCTCAGCCACTGGCACTTGGTGCAAAGGAAGCGGGTGGAACAGAACCCCTGGACATCGAATTCCTGGAGTTAGAATCTGGCCCCCCTCTGGTGATGGTTGCTGCCAGACCTGGCGACTCACTGGATAGGGCAGCAGAACAGCATGCGGTGGGGGTGTGGCAAAGGGATCTTCCTCCTCTGGGGCAGAAGGTAGGACTCACAGTTGCAGCTTTTCAGAGTGATCTTTTCCCTTTAAAGGGAGGACGAGCTCAGGGGATTCACATGTACACATTCGGAACCAAAGAAGGGCTTGGACTATACGTAACCAAGAATCAATATAAGGAAACTGGTCAAGGGGCCCAGGCTTGCCTGGAACCACATTCCAAATTTGCACAGTTGCCTGAGGGTCTAGAGTCCCTTTGACTGGCCATCCAGTACCAAGTGATGGCCATCCCAATTCACACAATATAATGAACTGGTTAAAATCAGACCATATGCTAGTTTTTCTCGTATGACGTTCTTGTAGTTCTTTTGCATTTCATGGTGTTGTTAATTAAAGTAGTTTATGTTTTCATCTCCATAATTATTTATTATAGTTACCTACCTTCTTTAAAGAGATATATTGATGCAAATGTGAGATATTTCTTCTTATATCTACTCTGTATCTGACTCTTGGATAGGACCCACTGTTTCTTGGTTCTCATTTTTTCCTGTATTTCTGATTCTGTTTTCATTTTGCTAAAATATAGTTTATTATTTCTTCAGAAAGATTTCTCTGAGAGTGTAAATATTCTTATTCTTTGTGGGTCTGAAATTTTTTTTAACATGTCCTTAATAATTTAGGTATAAAATTTTAAGTTCAAAATAAATTTTCTTTAATATGTTTAAGACCTAGTTTTATCATCCTTTAACATCAAGTCTTGTTGACCTGAATCCTGGTATCAGTCTTATTCATGTTCTTTTGTAGGTAACTTCCCACTCTCTTTCTAAAAGCTTCTTGTATCTTCTTTTATCCTTGGATTAAACTTCAATTTTAAGGTTGATGATTTTCTTCCATTTTCATAAATTTTCTTCTAATATTTCTGCCTTTTATGGGAATTCCATGAGTTTAACTCCATGAGGTGAATGTTCGACATCTGAATTGATTATCTATGTCTTTTAACTTATTTCATATTTATGTCCCTCTACAAATTTGATCTCTGAAAAGAATTCCTTTGCTTTTTTATTCAGGTGTGTTATTAGATTTTATTGGGTAATTTTTAAATTTTTTTTATTTTTACATTTCAACAAGTCACTCATTTGTTGAGTATCTGTTTGAGCCCTTGCTATGTGACAGGAGTTCTTTTATGTTTGGGGAATTCAGTGACAAAGAAAGCCTACACAGTCTCTTCCCTTAAGGAGCGGGAAGACAATGAACAAATGAGTCGGTAAAAACAGAGTATGTCAGACAGGACAGGGATAAAACAGAATAAGGGGATAGGGAGTGTTGAGGATGTGGATGGGTGGTTGGGTTTTACATGGGTATCATCAGGTAAGACCTCATTTATACATCAACATCTTCACATGACATACATGAAATGAGGGAGAGGACCATGTGCAACTGCAGCAGGAAGAGCCAGTGCAAAGGGCCTGAGGCAGGAACTTCCTTGCTCTCTGATCATTGTCCACAGTAGCCTATACTAAGTGACTGAACTCGAGACCTTCACATTGAGCTACATCCCAGCCCTATATTTATTATTCATTTTAAGATAGAATCTAAATTGTTAAGTTTCCCAGGCTGAACTTGAACTTGCTATTCTCCTGCCTTGGCCTCCCAGAGTGTTGGGATTATAGGTGTGCCCTACCATGCCTGGTGGAGAGAGTCTCAACCACACTGAAAATTGTAAGATACTCATGTTTTGTTGCATTTGATGTTGTCACAGAATCTATTGGCAGCTAACCTTCAGGACTCTAAAATAAAGCAGAACATGTGCATGTTTTCTTTTTAAGTGATGCATAATAATTGTACATTATATAAATATATTTTCAAGGAAATAAGCCTATTCTGAGAAGTTCCTAAGGGCCAGACATCAGGAGAAGTGCTGGGGATACAAAGATAAATAAAGTACAGTCCTCACTCAGTATAAGTCAGTCAGTCATGGATATAGAACAGCTACTCAGTGGATTTGCATACAGGGTAGTTGGAAATGTGGATCAGGAATGCTAACACTTTATCACATAGGGAGACTATTAGTGGTTCTGAGGAAGGATGAGCTTAGGCAGGGAAGACTTGGAGAGGACAAGAGACAAACACTGGGTCAGATTTTGCTATGAAGATAAGCTGGGAAAAAGCATTCTAGATGGTGGTAACCATATGCAGCACCAAGTGATGGATACATCTCCACCAAGAGTTGTGGTCAGCCAGTCTAGTTTATGGAAGCCCAAAAGTAGCTCAAGTATGCAAATTTAATTTTTCCCTAAGAAGGAGTCTAAGGAAGGAGTGTAAAGCAGCAGGTCCAAAAGTGGATGCTTAGCAAATGCTCACTCACACAGGTGTGGTAGTCAGCTAGTCAGGTTTCTTGTTGCTGAGACACAACATCCAATACCCACAACCTAAAGGAGGAGGGATTTAATTTAGCTCATGGTTTGGAGGGATTCATAGTCAGCTGGCTCCACTGCAAGAATGTCATTGCCGAAAGGCATTGGGGAACAGAGCTTCTTAGTTCCTAGAAGACTGGGAGTATAGCAAGGGAACAGGTGGAAGAGGAACAGGCTAGGGACCATGTGTGAGATCCAAGATCATGCTTCCTTGGCCCATAAACACACCAGGGGTGTGATTTGTTAATCTACTAGGTTTTTTGAATCCTGGGAAGTTGACAAATGAGGATTAACAGTCAAACGGGGCTATCCTCTGACTTTTAAACTAAAGCTTTGCCAAGTATGTGGAGGATGGGTGTGAGATGGACGTCCTGGATGGAAGAAGCATATGAGACAAGGAACCGAGAACTGCATGAAAAATCAGAAGTTTGAGGTCTAACACCAGTGGGTTGGCTTTCATCAGGTTATTCTCCCATAGTTATTACTACTGTAGCTTGAGAAATGAGTAATACAGCATTTCTAAATGTCTGAATGCCATCCTTGTGTTGTACCAAAGTTCTCTTCTTTCAAACTTCCACCCGTGGGCCCTGGTTTGATGCTTTGAAAGAAAATACCTCCTCTTCTGTATGACAATTCTTTACACATGTAGAGGTCACCATAGTGGAGGACCCACAGGTTCTTAGAGCTGGATGGAACCATAGCTCTTGTCTGGTCTAATGCAAGAGACTTCTCCACAGCATCCCTGCTGGCTGGTCCCTCCAGCCTTCTCACCACTCACTCAGTGCTGGCCCAGGTGTTGCTCTCTGTTTTGAGTGGCGCTGGATGCGCACATCTCTCTAAATGTTCAAAAGCACTGCATAATTTTGATCTGAAATATGCTTCCCCGTAGTGTTTATCCACTGATTCAAGTTCTGTGACACTTGCCTGTTGTGAGGCTGCTCCAATTCCAACAGTGGAATATTAGAACAGACTGCTACAGAGACACAAGGCTGCATTCATCCGAGCTATCGTAAACAAAGTCTCCAGCGCCTTTCATATGCAAAACATTTTACATTCAAAGCATTTGCTGTCTGTGTTATCTCATTTTATTTTCCAATATCTCAATGAGAAGAAATCTTCTAGGAGCACAGGCAGCAGAATAGAGTAGTGGGGAGCTCGATGACCGTTATTGCTGTGGTTGTAACACTGACAAGGACAAGAGACAAATCACCAAGGAAGAGATGTCTCAAAGATCCTGAGTGGTTGGATGCCTCCTCTTCTGGATTCCTGCTTGCTGATATGTGGGAACATCAGCACCTCCTGAGATAATGAGATGGGCTGTTGCTATTCCTCACACTCCTTACAGTTCACACCGTAATCACAAGTCCCTGGGCCCAATGGAATTCATGATAAAAGCATCTCTATATCTTCCCTGTGAATATTCTGCAGAAGTCTCTCAGGTGAGAGATTTTGGCTTTTAGGGAGATACTCAAGTTGACAGACTCTAGAGATATGCAGAGATAAAATGAAAACCTATGCTTAATCTCCAGACCATCATTAGATGGTTACGTGAATAGCTTGTTTAGACTGGTACTTGGGGGAATTGTTCCCTTTAGGCAGCAGACATGGAAACTAGCTCAACAACCCAGATGTGCAGGATTGCATATGGGTTTCAGGAAACTCATCAGCTCTTTCCAGGAATGACTCTGTCAGACTTCGGGATTCCTAATTCTTGGGCAAAGTGTGCCCCCATGCTTTTCCCAACGCTGTAGTGGGGAATTTAGTCTTTTCTTACTTTCTCTTTGATGTGGATCACAAAATCCTGACTAGTTATTTTAAAGGAGGAAAGATTAACTTTTCTGTTTCTGATCCAAAGAAAATGAAGGCATGTTTTATGTTTCTTTGTGGTTTCACTCTAACTGGAACTTTAAAAGAAGATAGAGACTTACTTGAAACTCTAGGGTCATTTTTTTTTTTTTTTTTTTTTTTTTTTTTTTTTACACCAGAGGCATGAAGCTCAGAGGAGCCTCCTGATAGGAGCACGTGTAAAGGGACCTGCCTGTTCCTGGGTCTCAAAATAAACCTCTTACTTCCAGCAGGAGGCTGGTGCCTGGTATCAGAGTGGAAGGAGCCAACCAGCCAGCTTCCAAAGAGCAGATAAAAGGCATTGCATTTCATTGTTTTAAGGGAAAGGAAATGGTGAAATTAAAGAAAAACAAATCAAAGAATGAAGGGAAAGAGGAAATCCCTTTCATGTGAAACATACATGCAGGGCAAAGTGAGCGGCTGGAATACTCCATGGTATGATTTATGTATCAGAAGTCTTCCTTTTTGGAGTTTCTAGGAATCAGTTCTGTAATCCTGTACTTCATAGATGAGAAAACCACTTCAGGGTACAGGATGCAGGGATTGCCTCAAAATATACAACTACTTAGTAGAACTAGGCATTGAAGAATTGAATCCAGGTCTCCTGATTTTCCTCTTTACCAGAAGAGTCAGTAGGAAAAGAAGGCGCTTTCCTATGTTAAATTTCTGGCTTTTTAGGAATGCATAGGCACACTAGGCACATATTTTTTAAAATCCTGTGGAAGACAACCACTTGATGGCATTAATGGCTAAGATTTACAACTAAAAACAGTTTAAAATACCATGTGAAATATGATCTATCTAATTTTACATAACATAAAAATACCTATTTTCATAGAAAAGACTGGAAAGAAATTCTCCATTGAAAAGTTATCACTGACTGCGTAGGTGGGGGATGATACATGTTTCTTTTGACTTCTTTCATATTTCAAATTTAAAACATTATTTTTAGTACATACTACTTTTAGATTAAAAACAGAGCTGCTTTGGATTCAAGATTAACATCTTTTGAGCTAGAGCTATAGGTCAGTGGCAGTGTGATTACCTATTATGCTCAAGGACCTAATAAAAGCACCATAAAAAATTAACCAACAAATTCAAGTCCTTGAGTTTCAGTATTGCAAAATTATTTTATGTTTTTATTTTATTTTAAAGAAGCCTTTTAAAAATTACAAATAATGTAAAAATTTTTAACTCCATGTATGTGCACAGAGAACCTCTCATGCACACACTTGGACAGGAAGTTCCTGCTCCATCCTGAGCTTTTCCTCTGCCACACAATCTGACATTTCCCTCTCTGCTCTGTTGAGAGGCACAAGGTTTAATGGATGAGACAAAATCTCTGGAACCAGACAGATCTGAGCTCAAGTAGCAAGTTCCTCATTCTCTGTGTGCCTTAGTTTGGAAAGTTATTTTAAAGCAGGAAAATAATTTCAATATAAATTCTTCACCATAACCTTCCTTAAATTTTGTTCATAATCTAGAAGAGTATCAACCCTTCCATACCTCTGACCTTCCAAAGATTGAACTCTGTCTTAAGCAAAGAGCAACCTTTTTTTTTCACTTTTACTTTTTGTTTCTTTTGGCCTTCTTTAGAAGTTTCTATTACCCAAACACCCAGTATTTCCAAAAACATTTTTGAAATGCCACCAAAATAAGATAAAAAGTGCTAGACCATATCATGTTGTGCTTTGACGGGGATGAGCTCTGCAGTGAGCTGGAAGAAGCAGTCCTGATTAGGGGTTTAGTTCTGTTAGATAATGACCTGCACAGTCTCCAATCACAAGCCTGTCATTGACCAGAAGGGCAGGCATCTTTGACTATTCCAGATGCTTTCTGATTGGTACAAGGTTGAGTTCAAATTAATTTCCTTAGCTGACTTTTAAAAAAAGTGAGGCAAATGGTGCTGTGTTTTAGGGTGGCTTAAAATACCTGATTTTATGACCAAAATGTTTCTGTATTCTATTTCTTTTCTCACATTAGGGGTGGGACCCCATTTCTACGTACATGTGCAGCATGTAGAGTGTTCTGCGGGTCATAGGATTGAATGACATATTTGAGATAAGTTTTAGACCCAAAACTATGTAAAATAAACTAAAGGGGAAATAAAATCCTAAAGTCTAGATTCAATCCGGAAATCTCATCTAACTTTCTCTGATTTTGCTGCTCCATAAAGAAAAATACAATGAGGAATATATTCAGGTAAATATTCAAGTAATCAGGGAAAACCCTACCAGAGGTAGATTTAATTATCTAGATAACAGACAAAACGAAATCTGTGATGAAGGGGTGACCCATTCTGACTGTTTGTATAGCCTGAGTTTTTTGGTGAATTGTCAACTGTTCACTTTGTGCTACAGAAAAGATAACTTATTCTCCTGAAGGGTTTGTATTTTTGTTGATTAGAAAAAAATCCACCCTAAAACAGTATACTAAAGGGGACAGAGGTAGGTGCTCGAGTGTGGTATTATGTTCTGTGACACCAGCAGAAGCAAAGAAAAGGATCAAAGAAGTTAAAAAGTTATTATACAAATTAGATTGTATCTATCCAACATTCAAAAATCCATTTATCCCTCTCTTCATCCATGCAACTATGTATCTGTACATCATCTGTTTATCTATTCAGTCATCCATCCATCCATCCATCCATCCATCCATTCATCCACTCCTTCATCAAGCTATCCACTCATTTATCCACATTCATTCATCCATTCATCAAATATTTAACCTTTACTTTAGGATTAAGTACAATTATAAGTATTGAAAGAACAATTGTAAATAAAAGGCTAGTCCATTTCTTGCCTGATGGTATCACAATAAGCAAAGAAGAGTAATATTGCACAAGTAATTACAATAGAATTCTTCTTACATGAGGGAAGGTAGTATATGAATGAAAGATATAATAGGAAGACAGAATCTAGTGAAAGAAGGGGCATAAGAGTGGTCAGAGAAAATCCTGAAGAGGTAAGATCCAGGTTGAAACCAGATGTATGAATCTCTGAGACATCTGGATCTCCTTAGCTTGTCTCCCTGAGTCCCTGAGCACAGGGATAGTCTTGGCTCTGTTGAAGAAGAAAGGGAAGTTTTGAGGATAAAGATGTCAGCAGCAAACCTGGCATTTGGTTGAAATGATATTCCAATGAGGCTCAGAAACAAGCCAATCTGCTTCCAACCATTCATCAGCCCTAAGCCAATATACTGAGTACATCAACAACCCAGGAAGGTGGCTTTCTATAAATCTCTCGGTTACCAGACTTTTTATCTCAGGCATGTTTTGAGATAGCAAGATCCATGATGAACTTTTTGTGCTGACTTTTCCTCTTCCTGGTCCCCTGAGGTCTGAGCTTGCCCACTGAAGCCCCAGATATTTGGTGTGAAATGAGAAGATTCCTCCACCAATAGGTTAATTAATCTGAATTTTACTTCCTCAGTATAGCTACCCTAGCCCCAAACAGACCTATAGACTGATCCAAAGTAATCAATATGCCTCAGACACTGCTCACAAGCAGGCTAATCATTTAGCTTTGAAAAGATGTGGCAAAGTTATTCATATACCTTTCTTTAACAGGAAGATAAATCTCTAGATACTATTTATTTATTTGGAAGGTGATAAGGTTACAGAATCCCTAAAAATTCTTGCCAGTTCACAAATTCATGGTTGCTAGAACTCTTGGGAATGTAGTCCTGCCCTGGGAAACATGTCTGGTCTAAGCAGAAGCTTCTGAGTTAAGCCAGGCATAGAGCATGACCAGAAATGTTCACAGCACAGAGAGGTGGGTCCCTGGAGAAGAGGCAGGAACCTCACTGAGCCCCTTGGAGAAAGCACAGCCCAGACTGCATCCCAGAAGTCCTCACAGCCTCCCACAAAAGGGAGCAAATTAAGGACTACTTTATCTGGTGTAGGTTAGGAAGTATATTATTGATCTCAGCATCCCTGCAGTGAGAGCAGGGTGCCTTCTGAACTGGCACTAGAAAGCCTGCTTGGGGATACTTGAGGGCTGGCTGATTGTGCTTACCTTGGGTAGGAGGACCTGCCTCTGAGACTAGGCTCAATCTGTAATCAGTGGACTGCTTCAGAAAGGGAAACAAACGCATCGACATTATTTGGTGTGCACCACCCAGACACAGCTGCAGCTATCCGCTTACAGACTCAGCAGGGCACCTTCCTTAGCAAGTGTGTCCTAATTACACTCCTGGGGCCGTGTCAGTCTTCTCCATGATTAGGAAACCAGCATTCCTCTCAAGAGGAAGAATCAGTCCCTCCATTCTCCTCCTCTGAAGAGCCACAGGGTGCAGTGACAAACTACTCGAAAAGTTACAGCCTACAAACTTCTCTGAGC
Organism: Chinchilla lanigera; assembly: GCF_000276665.1. Taxonomy (NCBI): domain Eukaryota; kingdom Metazoa; phylum Chordata; class Mammalia; order Rodentia; family Chinchillidae; genus Chinchilla; species Chinchilla lanigera. The sequence goes on along the minus strand of NW_004955412.1, from coordinate 29,564,542 downwards.
ACTGGGTTAACTCCTTAGCACTCGCTACTTTGACCCTCACAGTAATTCCTATCATTATGCTTAATTTATATATAAGGAAAACAAAGACCAAAACTATTCAATAAAATTTCCATGATAACATGGAAGGAAGTGGTTAAATCAGGGCATTTTGACCTGGGAATATATACTATTACCTTGTCCTATGCTGTAATATTCATCAAGCCAATATAGTCACACATTTAAAATAACCTTTTGTAGCCCAGCATCATGGTGAATGCCTGCACTGCTAACATTTAGGAGGCTGAGACAGGAGGATCAACATGAGTTTGTGGCCAGCCTGGGCCACATATTGAATTCAAGCCCAGCCTGAACTGCGTAGCAAAACCCTGTTTCCAAAAACAAACAAACAGACAAATAAACTTCTGCTTCTTGTTCTTTTTACAAATGAAATATAACACTATATGAAAATCAGAAAACACAAACATAAAAATAAAACAATATCTCTCATGCTACCAGAATTGACCCTCAATACTTAAGTGACATATGCTCTTAGATATCAAAGATAGTGTCATGCTGAATATATTTTGAGCTATCTTTGACTTTTTTTTCTTTATTCAGTTCATTTATGCTCCAACAAGTATGCTGGACAGGGACTTTAGGTGACTCTTGGTGTGTAAGTAAATGTCAAAAATACAGCTCCTCCTCTCCCAGAATCACAGTTTAGTGGAGGAGATAAGACAAGGGAAGGAACCCTGAGAACTTAAATTACATGTTACCACAACATGGAACAAGATCCTATGGGAAATAGTACAGGAGAGGAAACTGGCCTGCTCAGGGAGAACTAGAAAATAAAGACTGGACTGGAACTGGGGAGATGGATGGAGAGGCCTGGGCATGCTGAGAGGAATGGGGGAGCTCTGAAGGGGTGGCGGGGGAGAAAGGCGTGGAGAGAGCAGGCTGCACATCTGTAATCCATTCTGTCAGAACTCTGAATCTGTGGAATCCAAAAGATGCGGAGCAGCCCAGGTAGGACCAGGATGGGAAAACATCCTTGACAAACCTTATACAAGCTACAGGAATCCATTTAGGGCCCGGTCCCTAACCCATTTTACATCGCAGGAAGAAGTTAAATACAGAAAGATGGTATAAGCAGTAACTAGCAACACATCATGGGTCCTGCGAGGACTATGTCAGGAAACCCGCTTCTCCATAGATAAGCAATCTGACATGTGCAGGACACACACCTGGGTGCCAGATGTGAACCCTCATACGTGTGCCACGGCAGTCCCATCTGTGGCTCAAGATGCTGGCTGGGCTTTTGATCACAGGGAGGAGAGCGATTCATTACCAAGTACAGGATAAGAGGTTCCAGAGCTGGAGTGTGAACAGAAAAGGTTCTTGCTCATTGCTTTCCTTTTATCTCATCTCCTAGGGCCTCTTCAATATTTGGTGACAACTGTGTTTCTAATGATGTCTTGGTTTGCTTCCACTGTCTTGATAACTTGCTTATGCACTGCTTCCATAGATACAAGGAGTCTTTGAAAGCATCAGAAGTTTTTATTTCCCACCTAAGTGAGAGGAAAGGAAAGAGCCAATATATAAAGTGCAATAAATAGCTAATGGTTTGTTTCTCATTGCATTAAAATGCCATTCTTCATTTCAAACTTAACTCTTGCAGTGTGACAAGAGTGGCTTCAAGAACCCTGACGTGTTGCTGTGGAGGGGTCTTCTGCATTGTAGGTGGCTAGAGGAAGTGAGGGAAGGTTGATGGTGAAAGGTTAAAGACCTCTGCAAAGCTTACCTCCTCTTTCACTCTTAGAAAACACTGACTTGCAATGCAGCTTGTTATGATGAGAAAAGGAAAAAGGTTTCTTGACAGTAAGAAGGCAAACATCTGTGTGGCAATTATCCTAGAAACTCGTATAAGCCCTGTTTCAATTGTGTCTGAACTGTATTGATTACTACCATTTAGGATGGTCTATGAGGATATTCCTTCCTAGAGGCAAATACCTCTGTTTTGCATAACACTTTTACATGGGGCCCAAAAGTATGCATGTCCTGAGGTCACGGAGGAGTTTTACTATTTTTCTTGAGGACCTTGAAATAGAGGTGATCTCCACTGAGGTCCTTCCTCACAGGATTTGATATCACAGGATGGAGAGAAGACTTCAGGGCACTGCTTATGCCGCTCACTGTTGACAGTCTCCAGGGCTAGAGTCATCTCCACAGCCCTGTCAAGTTGGGTTGCTGTGCTCACTTTGACAGGTGACCTGACTAGGGCTCTGTGTGGAGAGGAGATCTGTGCTCCTTCCTATGCATTGAAACCCTCTGCTCCGGGAGGGTCATTCCCCCTTGTCCAATAACATCCTTCTGTGATGTCCAGAGCATTCCTTCTGTGCATGGCCTACTTAACCCTAATTTCTCCTTTGAGACAGTATACGTTTTAAATATGGTCAAATACATATAATGTAAAATTTGTTATCATAACCATTTTAAATGTGCAGTTCAGAGCCATTAAATGTGTTTGCTTGTACAAGAGCTATGGCAAATAGAAACACCAAAATGACACCAAGGATTTGGAGGCAGATTTATTTATATTGATGGGCACTGATCGGGATTATTTCCAAAATGTCAGATCCTGATTTTTGGTGGTCTAGGGCTCATATGGGATAAGCAAACAGGAAGTATAGAGACAAATGGCTTGTCAATTGGGGACTGATTTTTATAATATGCATTATAGTGATTAGCTGCTTTTAAGAAACAAAAGTAACAGGAATTGCAACCAGAAAAATTACCTGGGCAACTAACAAACTGAAGTATTTTGTCTGCGGTGGGGGTGGGGGCATCTTCTGCTACACAACTGTCACCATCATCCATCTCCACAACTTTTTCAATGTCCCCAAATGAAATGTCCCCTCTGTGTTAAATTCTAACTCTTCATTCCCCTCAACTCCAGTCTCCTGCTGAGCTCCAATGTACTTTCTGGCTATAATTTTCACCATTTGGGTAGCTCAAATACTTGGAATTATGTAATCTTCGGGTTTTTTTTTTTTTGGTTTGGCTTATTTTTTCTAGCACAATGTTTCACAGTTCATCCATGTTGTAGCATCAATATGAATGTCATTCTTTTTCAGGCTGAATGATATTCCATTGTGTGTATATCCTATATTTCACTAGTACATTTGTCTGTAGATAGACATTTATGTTGATTCTACCTGTTGACTATCCTAATGCTTCAAACATTAGTGTAAAAATACCTAAGTTTCTGTTTTAAATCCTTTGGCTATGTGTCTAGAAAAGGAATTACTGGGTTGTAGAGTAGTTTTATGCTTAATTGTCTTAGAGAATCACCAAATTGCTTCCCACAGTGGTTGCACCATTTTACATTCTCACTGGCAATGCTGGACAGTGATTGGACTCTCACAGAGTCCAATTTCTCGACATCTTTGTCATCATTTTCTGCTTTTTGGGTAATAGCAATCCCAAAATGTGTGAAGTATTATCTCATTCTGATTTTGAGTTACTTTTTCCTAATGATTAGTGATGTTGATAATCTTTTCATGTGCTTATTGGTCATTTCTATGTTTTGGGAGAAATGTCTACTCAAGTCCTTTCTCATTTTTTCATTGGGTTTGTTGTGGAGTTATACTTCTTTATGTATTCTGAATATTAACTCCTTGTCAGGTATGTGATTTACAAATAGTATTTCTTCCAGTTCTGTCAGTTTCCTTTTCATTTCCTTGACAGTGCCCTTTGATATTCAAAATTTTTAAATTTTGATGAAGTGCAACTTACTTACTTTTTCTTTTATTGCTTATGTTTTTGGTATTACATTCAAGGGAATCATTGACAAATCCATCATTGTGAAGTTTCCTCCTTCATTTTCTTCTAAGAGTTTTATAGTTTGAGTTCTTTGGTCTTTGATCCACTTTGAGCTAATATTTGCATACTATGGAAAAGTTCAACTTCATTGTTTTGCTTGTGTATATGCACCTATACTGTATTTCTGAAGTTTTTTTTATAACAAAACTTACTCGTTTTTCTGGGCATTCTCTAGGCAATTTGTGACAGCAGAGGCCTAGTTTGCATCATTTGGATTCCTAGTTTGTTTTCTTCCATACCACTATACCTAGAGGGGATGGAACTAAGGCCCTAAAGGGTTACTGTCCTATCGAACTCAATGTAAACCACTCTAGGTTCCAAAATCCTCAATAATCACACTATACATCTTTGTAAGACAAGAGATACGCTTTTGTCTTCCTGTTTTTCTTCCAATTCTCTTATGAAAGAGTGGATACAATTGGGATTACTTGTGATTAATTGACCACACACTGTTTAAAAGGGGAAGCCTGCTGGAATTTGCTGGACTGTGGGGGACAGGCAGAAGTTTTCTTAGCTCTACTGACATCTCTCCCATTATGTATTACATTTTATGGAGATGGCAAAATTTACATATTTATGTGTCTGTCTTCCAACGACAGTGTGAAATTGTTACATTCCTCACACCTAGAACAGTACCTGGAACACACATTTATTAAATTAAACTGAACCAATAGCACTACCTCTTCCAGGCTGTGTTATTGTGCAAAGACAAAACCTCAACAATAAAATGTTTTGATTATAGGGTCATCTGGCTATAAACATGAAGGATAATGATGATGGCTCCAAATGACATGTAGTAGATTTTTATCAAATTTCAATGTTGAACATCTGGTTTTTTTTAATTAGAAATGGAGCCAACCATGACAAATTTTACCTCTTACCTGTTGCTCAAAGTAAATTGCATCTTCAAATAAATATCTGAGACTAAGTAAGCAAATATTAATTTTTCAAAAAATTTTAATAATGAAATCATTCATAGAAATGAGATCACCTTGTAACATTCTCACCATTTTTCTGAATATGCAGGTGAGTAAAAGATGTTGGGCACCTAGAATAGATGCAATATTTTCACATTGTTTATATCCATTCTAAAAGAGACATATATGAATATTGCTGCCTTTTTATTCCTACCCCATGGATCATGAATCAGGGCACCTAACACTCAACTATTTTGAAAATCACTCAAATCAGACTTAAGTGAAGAGGGCATTTAGCTTTACCTCTCAGAAATCCCAATTCTTGTTTAGTCAGCTCTCTTCTGTAGCTAGTCATGTACCATGTAACTGACTGTCTTTTGGTCCATGATGGACCACATACAGCAGGGTGGTCCTGCACTCAGAGCCACCTTCGTCTGCGTAAGTACACATGATGTATTGCACAAGGGTGACACCACAGAAGATTGCATTTCACGTAATTTATTCCATGTAACATTCACCACTGTAAGCATTTTCTGTTCCTTAGGAAATACGGTATTTCAGGTAGGATAATAGAGACAGAAACAAGAGGTCTGAGCAAGACAGAGGGTGGCAGACAGCCTGCTTCCTTGCAGTCTCCTGAACTGGTTTTGTAGCAGCCTCTCCCTCCTGACACTCCCTAGCCCCTGCCTAGGATAAAGGGGACCCATTGAGAGAGTCAAGCAAGTGGGGCATGAATATTCACATACATAGTAGAGAGGAAACCCAAAGTATCAGCAAGTGCTAAGACAGTGTTATCCCACAGGGCTAGTTCCCTTTTGCTCATCTGCTGCCTCATTTCTCCTCAGGCCTGGAATCTATTTAGTTGAAGCATAATTTGACAGATAAAAAATAAGGTGTGATCTGGTGTGGCCACAGCCGGTGACACTCCTCTTTCCCTCTAGACAGGAGCCCCTATCTTAATGACCTCCACTCCAGTGCCAGGGGCTGGCTGGAGACCGCCTTTTTTCCAGCGTTCTCGGGCTTGACCACACCCCTCACTTTAGGGCGGCAGCTCTATTAGAAGCATTATGGTCTTCGCATCCTCTCTGGCTGCGAGCAGAGGATTCCCGCAGGTAGTGCGAAGGAGACTAGACCTGGAGCAGCGCTTCCTGGGTAACTGTTCTTCACCTGGTCTCCCTGGCGAAGTGTAAGTTTCTGTTTCCAACTTCGTATTCCTGCTTTTTCTTGTGTGTGTGTGTATGTAACTAAAGGGTAGATTAGTGGAAACTTTCAGGATACAAACAGGTTTCTCTTCCTTCTTTCTATATTCAATTATTCAGCTGCTTAATACTATTTTTCAAACATGTTGCCTAACTTTGTCAGCATAATCAGACATCAAGACTATGTCACTCTTTTTCAAAAGCAAAGTCATGTGCATTTGGATACTCCCGGATACCTTGTCACGGACTGTATTTTCTTTGCAGATTCAAACACTTCCAAAGAAATAAAACTGTAGTTCAGCACGACATAAAGATTTTTCTCTCTCTCTTTTTCTTTTTCCTTTTTCAGTCCTGGCGGGTCTGTTATTTTCTTTTTTTTCTTTTTTTCTAGCATCTTAATGAACTGCTTTTTTAGAGAGGAAATTGCCACAGGTTTGAATCTCGCAAGGCAAGCTATCCCGTTGGGTGTTTTTCGCTGTCTTGTAACTCCCACTTCTGCAAGGGTTTGCTAATCCTTTGGACGGTGTTTGCACCGTAGGGTGTGCGGGTGGGCTGGAGGAGGTCTCCCGGTCAGCGGGTGGGAGGCATCTTTCCTGCACTGGGAGGCTGGGCTCCACGGGACCTGCTCTGAGAGGCGGGAGACCTGAGTGGCAACTCCTTTCCGTTCGCTGGTTGTATCGGGCAATTCCACTCTGGCTGCGGTTTCTCATCTACTATTAACAATGTTTCTATTGCTACCTTTCAAAGTTGCATTTTCTGTGGGTGAACTGCACAAACAGATTCTATTGGGTTACTGAAATCAAGACACTTAATTGCAGGCTTTTCTTATTCTCTCTCTTAAATGTCGAGGTCATTTTTCTTCCTGCTTCATATCACTGCCATGCTCCTGAAACAAACAAACAAACAAACAAAAAACACCCACTTTGTTAAACAGCAGGAAATACAGATCCTAAAATGATAACTCTGGCAGCTCCATTTGATTTGTAAAAATTACTGACATTTAACTGGTCCACCAGCTGTAATTCTGGATTGCTGCACCTCCTTTTCTTTTTTTAATTAGAGAAGTTCTTTTGCTTCAGCAGGGTGGACTCACAGGGAAGGCTGCTGGGGGCACTTTTCTTGTTAGATTCTTACTTAACCTGGTGTTCCTGAAAGGAGGGAAGGGAGAGCTAATGAGTTAATGTCTGCAAAGTGCTTTGAAGATGAAAAGATCTTTTCATGTGTGTCGGTATTGTTGTTATTAATATTAATATTTGAAGAAGCATGCTGCTTCTAATTGTAAATCAACAACTTCCATTTCTTACCAGCTCTGTAGTGAAATAACAAACAGTGCACGCAGGCATTTGGCCTCTTCCGTCCTGGTTCCGCTGAGGATGTAGGAAGCACAGTCTGATAACGGAGGAGGAGGCATCTTTGCTTTACAGGCTCCTTACACCCAGGTGCTAGTTGTAAGAGGTATGAGGAGGTCTTAGAGCAGAGGCTGGGGACATTGGGGACAGAGATGTCATCCTCAGACACCTGGAAGCCTGTGACCTTGGAGATCTGAGAACTTTGCTTCTCCCAGATGCTGAGGGAGTTTGAAGGTGAGTACACTGCATTGGACCCGGGAGGAGAATGGCTGTTCACTTGGACTCTATGAAAACTTAGCTCTGCTACTGAGAATAAACGATGGAAGACGGCTCTTCCCGGTTTTCTTCATCTCTAAAATACGAATGATCATTTGTGCCCCACCTGTTTCCCAGTGGTGAGAAACTAGAAGTAAAAAGCATAGAGTTCTAAAAAAGAAAATTGCCCATAGTTCCAGAACAGTCTGTAGCAAACCGTAAGAAGTAGGGTGTGGATGCAGGTCCTAGGGGAGAGAGAGGCAGGAAGGAAAGCAGGCAGAGGCTATGGGCATTTCCCTGTCTCTGCACAGGGAGCTGCAGTAGCTTGTTGGGTTTCTTAACCTCGACTCAACTATTGCGGCTCTTGGTTTTATTTACTGGTGAATAGATCTACCCCACAACTGTCATTTTCTGTTTACTCACTCAAAATTCCCAGTTACTCACTTTAAATAAAACAGAAGGAATGAATACATCCTAGAAATTGGGTAAACCTTCTCTCTACCCACCTGCTTTTCTGCCCCCTTCCTTCTTCTTTCCTTTCTTTTTTTCTTTTTTTCCTCTGTCTCTTCCTTTCTTCTTTCTTCTACTCTATTCCTATTTTCACTTTCTTCTTTATGAAAATGACAAAACATTTAGTATTTGAGTGGAATTACTGTGATACACAGTAATTTAATTGCATTTGAGGCAAATCTTTTGAGTTTCTTCAATCTTAAGGAAACTTAGATATAAAAATATTCATTTTTGTCTCATCTCATTTGTCTCCGCTTGGGAGAGAACAATGATTAATGAAAATGTAGTTTTACAGGACTCAGTCTTTTCATCTAGATGATCCTCAGGATAGCATTGGGAGTTTCCTCCACTCACCTGAGGCAGGACAGTAATCTCTAAGGTTTGTTGAGCATGTAAGCATGTTCCAATGCTTTTGCAAAGTGCTTTGCAAGCAGTACTTCATGTGACTTAGTACTGGACCCTAATCTGAACCAAGGGTCTGTGAGCCCAGAGCTCCTGAGTGGACTAGCACCATACAGGACTCCAAGTAACTCCGAGATACTTACACAAACTTAAATGGGAGTTTCCTGCTTAAACTGGGCGAATACTGAGCATAAGGCTTATTTTCCCAAGGGGAATCTTTGGATTAATTATTCATTATGAAGAAGATACAGGCTGGAGAAAAGCCACAAGGTCTAATGGCCTGAGTGAGTGAATCGATCCCTGTTGTGACGAATGTCACCCCTGTTCCTGCCTGTGTCCAGCCTTGCTCACGTGCTGTGAGGCACACAGAAGCAACATGTGACTTCCACTTTTTAAACTTACATAATTTACTTTAAAAAGCAACATTTTATTGAAAAGATAGATTAAAAATCAGATGATATCATTGCTCAGTGATGTAATACAGTCTAAGAATATTTGGGGAGTTCAGGTGAAAAAAAGGCATATAGAACAGGGAAGGAAGAATGCTTCTCATCCTGTTTTTTCCCCCGTAAAGCAGAGAGTAGGTTTAACGTTCCAGTGGCCAAGCACAAGTGTTGCCTCAATAACTTTGAAGGAACAGTGTGCACAGTGCGTACGGGGCTGAGAGTAAAGCAGTAAACTTGCAGTGCGAGTATCAGCACAATAGTCTTAAAGTGGGGAGAAGTGGAGTTGTCAAGACACACAGAAAACCCAAAGTTTTTAGTCTTTTTTAAACTTTTTATTTAAAAGTAATTCCAGATGTACAAGGGTTACAAGAACATTGCATGAAGAATTTCCAAAGGTTAGGGTCATTTTAAACTGTGAAAAATATAATACACATCAGTCTCCTAAATCATCTTTTGCTACTTCCGGTGATAGGGAATCCAAATGATTCCTGTGGACAGGCAGAAGCCCTAGTGCCAGTTTCTTGATGTAAAAGGCTAAAGAATTAAAGCCCCAGCTCTCTGGAAAAATGGAAGCCTTGTCATATGGGGCCATCATCTGGTTTGTGGCTTAAGAGGCCCAGAGGGGTCCTGGGGTGTACAATTTTCCCTGGACTGGTTTGCATCACACATATGGCTCTCAAACGTCAGCTCGGTCTTGCAACAGGTGTCTTTTTTGTTTCCTGGAGAGCTCTGCCTTCTAAACATCCACCTTGTCAAAAATACTCATCGATGTAATCAAGTCCAATGCTGCCTGGCTCCAGCCAAGAGGTCATTTGACCTGCAGGATTGATGTCACGTGCTCAGGTAGCCCACAGGGCTCCTGCTTGCAATGGCTTTGTAATATGAGCCCCAGGTGATTCATATGCACATCCTAGTTTGGGCAGCACTGCTTTAAAGGAAAAGGGAGGACAAAAAAATAAGAAAACCGACTGATGAGAAACCCTTGCAACATTTTCCCTTTATGCATTTTATTGCTTTCCTGCTACAGTATTTATAGCTAGGTACTATAGTATTACTCCACAACAGATTGACATTTGTGTAAAAAGAATGCTGGTTTCACTGGGCAAGCTACAATAATTCCTCATTTGTGCCAGGCAGTCTTTCAGTGAGTTTGCTCTGAGCTGTAAGAAAAATGCTTACGTCTCAGTTTTGTGCGTAACACTGATACAAACTGAGTACCATTCAGTAGAAATTGTGGCTCTTTATTCCTGCCAAATTCTTGACTGATGCTACTCAACCTATGATTATGAAAGGGAATCCTCTTTTGATGACTTGAATACAAATCCTTAGAAAAAGAAATGAGGATTTATGTAGGTGATTGGGACTCTCTCCTTAATTCTTGAATAAATGACGTGCTGTCGTGGGCAATAAAAAGTAATTAATAAAAACCACTATTACTACTCAGAATTGAATACTTAGTACATAATTGCTATGTACTATTGATAAAATAGCAATAGTAACAGTTATTGTTATTTAGTGGCCATTTTACCATGTCTAAGGCACTCTGCACATTTTTATTTTGTAAAAACCTCCTTAATTATTTTGAAAATATGGTACTATAATCTCCACTTTATGTGTGAGGATACTAAGACTATAGCGTTAAGAAAGGTGGCCATGACCATACACTTAAGAAGTGCCTTGTTCATGCACGGTTTGTAATTCCACAGCTCCCGTTAAACATATAACCTCTCTGGACTCAGTTCATTCAAATAAAAAATGAGCTGATTTGGTGAATTTTTTCTAACTCCAAAATTCATTGAATTTGCAAAATCCCTTTTTATAGAAGAATGCTAGCAAGCTGTTTAGCATTATACTGAGAAATTGGAACCTTACAATTTGGGCAATAAAACAAAAGAAACTCCACCACGAAAATCACAATCAGACATAGTCCAAGAGATTGTTTGGCGGATTTGAGAGAGTTAAGTCAGCTGGTGTCTTTTAGTTTGATTTTACAGGGTCATTATTAAGACTATCCAGTCTCTTTTAATTGTCCTCTCAATTTCCCTCTCTATTTATTGTGTTTCAGTTTTGCTGAGAGCCCTACCAGCCAGAACCAAATCTAAATTCTACATTAAATCTGACATGGTTCATGAGCTATGGGGTGAAAATAAATTATTTAAAATTCTAGGCCCTTGGGAATTTCTTTAACAGTAACCATTGGGAAAGAGTTGACATTTTCAGGCTTGTAGCCCTTCTTTAGGTTCGACTTGCCCAAGAATCTTTTATATCCTGATCTGTACTACATCCAGTATTGGAAAGCAAAGAGTACTTAACGTTATTCTGCCAGTTCATTCTGCTTTGTTTCCTAGTTCTTAGTAAAAAAAAAAAAAAAAAAAATAGCAATTTATTTATTTATGGTACTTAACATGTTCATGGTACTAGAGTACCTCTGAAGGTCTCTTATGACCATTTGTTGAATTTTATGGCTAAACTTAGAATTGAGATAGCATTTGTATGTGAGCTGTGGTCACTTTTATTATGAAACAGTTTACTGAATGTTGCTTGTGAGCTTCCAGAAGATTTTCTCACATGAAGATTGACTAGAAATAGTGGGTTGTTGGTTTCTGACCAATTTCAGAGACAAAGTTTGACATTGTTCTGATTAAATTCCAAGATGTAATAGAATGATTTTAATGTATACCCGGATGCTGAGAAGCAGTACTTCTCTGCCTGTTGTTAACAATGCATTCCAGCAGTGTGAGGGTGAGGGAACTTTTCCCACCAAGGAGGAAATGTAAAAATAATCTATGAAGCACTCCTTATTTCCTAACTGCTATGGTACACCAAAGTAAAAGCACCTTTTTATCTCTCTTTTTCAGGAGACTGTAGTGACCTCCTCCATCAGGAAGGCCAAAACAACGAGTGGACATAGCTCAACTAATCTTTCTTGTTGTAGTAGAATGTACTCCATTTTACTACAACAAGAAAGATTGGTTGACCTATGTCCTTTCATAATGGACATGAGAACGTTGTTTAGTTAGGAGATTTGTTTTCTTTTTAGAAATAGAAAATGGATATGAATCACTTTCACTTAAGATAAGATTAGGGGAATAATTACAAGTGAGGGTAAGGAGAATCAAGACAGATATTGACTGTTCTGTAAGTTCCTGCTCTGTGAGCTTAGGCAAAAATAGGTGACTTGGTTTAAGACATAGAATCCAATAGCACATAATTCAGAGCATCATCTTTTTTGTTAAGTGTTGCCTACCCAAAGAAAAAAGGAATATTTGCTACTATGATGTTGGCACACTTAGCCAAGGAGATGAGATTCTTCACAGACTTCAAAGTCAAAAAAACCATCTTCAATTCTAAACACTTTTCTTTTCTATGCATTGTAATGACACAATTTCTTTGGCAAATGAAGAGTGTTCAGTTAGTGAAACATGAGCCCTCCTAAATTTGAGTTCTTAGAAAATTAGACATGGTAGCTTTTGGTATAATGACAAATCAGGGGAGATACCTACCAGCTGATAGGAGAAATACAAATGGACTATGCAGAAGAATTAGAAATAAGGATAGACAAAAACCATCCACCTAATGCATGAGTTAGTTTAGCAAAGAGTATGATTTTGCTTATGGTTAACATTTCAGAATCCTGACCTCAGGGTTGCGTTGGACACACTTCATGGTGGGTAATGACTTTTTGTTGTTGTTCTTGTGAACATATCTTCTTTTTCCTGTATATGCTCAGGCTCTGACTCATAGCTATTGCACATACCAACTCTATTTCAAGTACATGTACTTTCCTTCATTTAGTTAACAAATGTGTGTTGCATGCCTGCTTATACCACTGAAGAAGGCACTGTTCCTCCTCTCAGATAATCTTTGATTCATGAACAGAGATAGACCTCTATACAGGAAGTGTCATCACTTTCTGTCATTGTTGAGAGTCAGTCCCAGGAGGAGCTTCAAAGATGTCCAAGTACCTAACCAGGAACCTCAGAGAAGTCTTCCTGAAAGAGGTGGTATTTTTTTATCCTTAAAAATACATTTACATGAAATGGTTTTCCCTCTAATTCTATAGATTCAGTTAAATGTAGATAAAAAAAATTTGAAAAAACCTATCTGTACTGAACATGTACAGACTTTTTCTTGCAACTATGCCCTAAGCAATAGTGTATAGCGACTACTTACATAGCATTTACATTGCACTAGGTGTTGCAAGTACTCTCAAGATGATTTATAATATATGGGAACATGTGCATGGGTGATAGGCAAATACTGTGTCATTTTATATAAGGGACATGGACATCCATAGATTTTTGTATACTGAGGTGGTGGTTTTTAAAACCATCCTCGTGGATATCAAAGGATGGCTGTATTCAGAAAGAAGGAATTTAAAGCCTACACATTGCAGATTGAAGATGTTGCTTTGATGCTATAGTGTTGGTTTTAGTTTGGATAAAGTGCTGTTGTTCTGAGCAAGTTTCTTTAAATGGCTAGTGCATTTGGAAGCCAAACTCTTCCTTTCTTGTATCCCAAGCCAAAAGGATATCCTCCTTATGTAAATTGAATGGAATCCTACAGAGATGACATTCAGAGAAATGCTAATTATAAATGGCTTACAAAAGGAAAAAGTGGAAAAACTGAACGTGTTTTGCTCCAGTTTCATTGAGCTCTTGTATTCTCTGGTCCCAGACCTGTAGTCTTCGTATTAATTATCAGTAGTAAGAGGCTCAAAGCAAGTTTTACCCGTAATTCCTGGTTTGTGAACTAATAGGAAGACTAGAGGTCAAGTTCAGGTTCAAAACACAACTTCTTTGTGAGAGGCAATATATTTCTGGCTTATTTATATGCAGAAGAATTAAAGATAAAGATAGACAAAATATACAGTATTCTTGTTCATATTCTTTGTTCCAACAGCACTACTTTTAGGCACTTAATGAGAAAATAAAATATTTTAGGAATTTTTACAATGATAAGGAATTGGAGACAAATATATATTATAAAAAGAGGCTCATTAAGAAAAGCACAATGTATACATACTGCAGAATGTTGTCAATCTTAAACTTCAGGATACAGAACTATATTTATTGACCAAAAGAGTGCCCACTGTGTTGGTTCAAATATCAATGAAAAAACATACTACAAAACAGCATGTACAGAATATCACAGAATTAAAATTATGAGTGCATGTATGTGAAACATCTGTGTGTATATAGATACATTAAAATACTGAGATGAATGTTGGACAAAATATTAGTGTAATTATCTCTGGAGAGTGGGGCTTGAGATGATTTTGATGCTTATCTGAGACTTTGCTGTACTTTTTAATTTTCTCAGTGTATATGTACTGTTTTAGCAAAACAATTACTTTGAAAAGAAAAAGTTAAAGTATAGTTTCCTGGGTTACATATCTAGAGTCATACACTGCAGCAGATAACCCAAAATAAAAACCCTCTACTAATGTTACAGTTACCTAGAAATATGGCTGAGAGCTGGTGTGAACTGGATCTAGCCTTGATTAAAGGCTTGTGTCTTTGGGATTCCTTACTTATCTGCTGCCATAACCTCAATAGCCCTTTCTCTCCTTAACCTTAGCTTCAATTTTGTACATCACTGAACCTGAGCTGGTGAGACTTGGGTAAAAGCACGTGTCAGCATGCACATTTTGGCTGGGTTACAGGTCTTGTTAAGGGTGGGAAGTTGGAGAAGTGGTCACAGGCTTTGTGAAGAGTACAACTCTTTCTATGGTCAAAGGGGAAACTAGTGCTAGACGGATTTGGAGGACAGGAGACATGCATACAAACCAACCTGTGCTTTCTGTCCTCTCCACTGGTTGCTGACTTTTGTACACAAATCCAGGACAATGAAAGTAAACAAGTCAGATCTCAACAAAGTCAATTTTCAGGGTGGCCTTAGTTTTTCTCATCTGTGGAAAGAGGGCTTACATGAGCTAACAGCTATGTACAAATTTTCTAATTTAGGCTCTGATATTCAACAATCATATGTGTACCAACCACCTCTCAGCCCTGGTGTAAGATCCTGGGATATGTGTAAAGAAATGGACTAAAATCTTGCTCTGGAGGAGACAATAAACAATGGCATGTCCACGTGGAGAGGGGGATGCAGTTGTTTGTACAGGGCTATGGGAAAATGCTTCTTACATAAGGTGACATCAAGTAGCCATGTGAATGGGAAGAAGCAATTTCCACTGATATGTGGATCATGAAACAGACTCCTTATTTCAAGGATCTTTATCAGACTCATTATCTATCAAGTGTCTCTAGAGAAATAAATGCTTTCACTGCTGATCCGCCTCTTGGGGGACCCATTCATTCATTCATTCATTCACTGATTTAAAAACTGAGTTTCTGTTGTGCCCCAAGATCTGCCTTAAGTGCTGGAAATGTAGATGAAAGTGAAAAAGGCATGTTGCCTACTTTCAAGTAACTCAGAATCTAGTGGGAGACAAATAGAAACAGACGTTGGTGAAACAGTGTGATAAGCACAGATAGTATGCAGGAGCACACTGAAGAAGAGCAGCTGGCCCTGGCGGAGGTGCAGCATGGTTCAGGGAAGGCTCCAGGCAGTGGAGAGTCTCTGAGAGGATCCTAAACCTTCAAGAGAAGGGGCTCACAGGTGCTGAGGGGCTGGAGGATGGAGGGGCCTTTCTAGAAGGCTGGGAACATGAGATAGGCAGGGAAGTGACAAATGGCACCTTGTGCTCAAGAGAGTAATAGAGAGTTGTACATTCAGTGCTGAGGTGCTGTGGCGCACAGTGACGGTAGGGCTGGTGGGTGGAGGGTGTGTGGATGGGTCATATGGGTGGATGAGCTTGGCAGTCTTGCCTGGGACCCATGTACTTTGCTGCTCCCATTCAAGAAAAATGAAACAGCTCTTCATAGTCCTGTTACCAAGTTTTCAAATCATTTCTACACCCAGATAGGTCTCATAGCTGCTTCTCAGCTGGGGAGTAAATCTTTAAATCACACAGTTGTTTTCCATTTAGGTAATAAACATGTGCAATGCCAAGAAAACACTGGTGCAGCTAGCTGATGGTCAAGCAGTTGTCGTGTGGGAGGGAATTCTCTTTGGCCAAAAAGCCAGGGAGTTGGGAGAAAACCCACGCACAAAAGTCTCCCAACACTCCTTTTACGTCTTCTGAAAGGGTTTCGTTCTCCAGCAGCTGTTCTGTGTCACAATCTACAAGTGGAAAAAGGGCAGGTTCTTTTTTTCTTTCTCCAAAAAATAATAAAGGAGCAATCCATTTCTGTCCGAGAGTTATTTCCTGAGATGAGAGCTCTTGAGAGCTCTGGCAACTGCCTCTTTTCAGTTTTCTCCTTGGGCAAAGGGCCGTCCCCCAGGGAAGTGTCATTCATGCAGTGGAGAATACGGTCCAGCACAGAATGCACCAGATGTTGGGCCAGAGGTTTCCTCCCTCACTCTGTCAATTGATTGGAAGAGAAAAAGTATTTCCACTGAGCCTTTTTCCAAGCGTGTTGCTATGAGGGGGAGTGTTGTCTGGCCGCAGATAGAAACTGTTGGTGTCTTTGAGCTGGGCTCCAGGATGTTGCTGCCAATTCCAAAAGTCCTTTCTTTTACAAATATATAAGTAAAACAGGCATTCAGAAGGGGAAAGGTCCTTTGCTGCTTGTGGGAGTCTCAGTGCGATTCGTAGGGCCATGTGGTCACACTTCCTTCTGTGTAGTCTCCACAACTTGTTATCCCCAGTGCCCAGCAGAACTTACTGCTTCTTTTTTCCCCCATGTTGTTGGCAAACTACTCATCAAATTATGTTATAGTTACATGTGAGTGTGTCCTTTCCACCGCTTGAAGACAGAGGCTTTCTCAGCTTAATTTTCTACAGTCTGATAGACCCTTGAGCACAGGAGTCTTTGTTCACTCCTGTGTCTCAAAGCCCCAAAACAGGGTCTGGCATACAATAAACACACTGCAATTACTTATGGAAAAAATAAACAAATGCCCAGCAACAGAAGCCTACTTCAGGATTGTCGAAGGGACAGCTGAGTTCTGGGAGGACTCAGGGGCTCTTTTGCACTTCTAGAAAGGGAATCAGAAGGTTGTGCTGCTTTTGCAGTTCCTCCCATGCCTAGTCATTCCCAACAGATATAAGTGTCCTGCAGGACGCTGGAGGGCTGGTCAGCTTTTCCCTAGGGAATCTGATCATGACTGAGCCATTCTCTGTATGGTATAGTCAGTGTTATAAGTCTCACCTATGAGCAGATCAAAATATTGAGGTGGGGATATATGGTTTCATGTTGATTCATTAGGACTTCAAATTCAATTTTAAGATTAAAAATAAATAATGTTTGGGTGGGCCCAGTAAGAGCATCTTCACAATTTAGGATCAGGACAGGTCTCTGCTGACCTATGTTATATGTATCTTAGTCTGAGGTCAGCACTCAGCTCAGAGTCTGAGGCAGAGTGTGCATCTATCCGCCATATTTAGAAAGAAGAACTAAAGAGGCAATATCTGGGTACTAGCCCCCTCTGCCTTCTGCCTCTCCTCTGGAGAGCGCTTTCTGGAACTACTTGCTGCAGTGGAGCTCAGATCCTTAAAAAACTAGAGAGTGAAATCTTGATGAACTTAGCCAAGTTATCCAGAATCCTTAGTTAATTAATTTATTTTAAAATTAACATTATTTAGATTTTATCTTTAGGAGGAAACAAGGTAATATAATTTTAAAAACATAGTTCTAGGATAAATTATGATTTAAAGTTTTTAGCTCACATCTCTGAACCATTTTTTTAGTGACTTAATGATTGAAGTACTTGATATAGTTTTATATTGCAGAATCTGTTTAACTCTTATTTAAATACATTCCATATGAAAGTAGACTGTCTGTCATGCAGTATCATCAAGATGGTGAACCATCAGTGCAAATTGAACGTAAGACCTATCTTAGTACTTGACTTTCCTTTTCTTTTCTTTTTAAGACAGCATCTCATTATGCAGTTGAGGCTGACCTTGAACTCACTTTGTACCCAAGGCTGGCCTCCAACTCACAACAATCCTCCTGTCTCAGCCTCCTGAGTACTGGAATTACAGGCATGCACCAACACACCCAAGTAGTACTCTACTTTTCTAGAAAAGTGTGAGTTGCTTTAAACGTCCACAAGAATAAGGGAAAAGGACAAATACAAACCAGAAAGCAATTTAGTTGAAATGTCACTTCCTAACCATAGGAATTTGGCCTCTGACTGATGTACCTAGGAATTTAATCTTCTAAATTATTCAAGAAAGACTTTTTTAGCACATGGTTTTGAATATATGAAAGTTTGTGAACTAATGAACTCTAGGAGGCATTTAAGTTAACAGAAATCTTTGATATATAAATGACTTTCCTGATGACTGCAACTAGCTAGAAAATCCCTCTAGCCAGAACATTGCTGAAGCACTCTAGTTATTGAGCTTTTCAATGCAGATAATGACTCTCAGCAAGAATTATTCTCCTGTTTTCAAGATGAACTCCCTTCTACCACTTTTGCAGGGCTTCTTGCTGTCCACATCTTGAAGTGCTGGTGGATATACTTTTGCTCTTTTTTCCAATCTTTTATCGCTTTAATTAATTGATGGCACAACTATGAATTGAATTCCTGCTATTTCCAGGCCTGTTGGGGGAAGTGGGGCAGGTAGTGTGTAACTGGAGATTTTATTTATTTGTTTATTTATTTATTTTTGGTACCAGGAATCAAACTCAGGACCTTGCCCTTGCTAGGCGGGCACTGTGCCCCTGAGCTGTATCCCCCTCCCTGGAGATTTTATTTAAAAGACACACAAGATGTATTCCCTGCCCAGGAATCCTACAATATGTGGTTTTCATAGACCCCCTTACTGCACAGTGTGCAGCATGTAGACACAATCTATTCGTGCTACCTTGTTGTTAGAGGGTTGGCTTTGCCTGGGGTCTGCTCCACCCTGTGGGCCAGGGTCTGTTGCATGTCTTCCTGAATGTCAGCTTCCTTCTCTGCTTCACAGCCCTAGGGAAGGTCCTAGTCTAAGAAACTCATGCCCCTTGGGGTCTTGTCTACACACTTATGCGCATTCAGTGGCTCAGCCAACACTTTCTCCTGCACAGGTCCTGAGAGCAGAATGAACTACTTTGTGGATTCGGCCATGAGCAGCCCTGGCCCTTACCCGGCATCTCGTCCTGCAGTGATGGTGAGTGGTGGTTCCTTCCCTGCCCATCTTTACCCCTTCAGCCTTCTACACCTCTTCCCCTGGCTTCTGGTTTCCTGCCTTCTGCTTAGAGAAGCCAATGACCTAAATGCCAAATTGGCCTAGGCTTTGAATCTTCTGGAGGAGATCAGTTGTGAGATTATCTCTGGTTTTATCAGTATATAAATCCAGTATAACAATCCAAGTCTCATGGCTTTGTTGAAGATTTTTAGTATGTATGAGTTTCAGAGACAGTCACTCAAACATGATTCACAAAGCCAGTTGATATCTGTTGCTCCTTTCATTGGTGAGAATATTCCCCATAGGAATGTACCCTAGGCCTGCTAATATAATTTAACTTACCTTAGGCCTCAAACACAAAAGCAAAACAATGCAACTTTTGTAATCTGAGAAGTTGAAAGTGAAAATAAAATGAAATGTGAAAATAAATTTAAAGGAAAGTATAATGAAATCTTAGATTAAGAAAGGTAAAATGATCATTAGGACTCTTTAGTTTTGCCTATAGGGAAGGAGACCCTTGACCATGCTATATGTTATTTACTAGAAATGCTTAGAGGAAATTCTTTTAAAAATGGAAGACCTTGTAATGCTGTAACTGATCAGTTCCAGCTGTAAAATGAAATTTACATGTTAACAGTTATGTTGCTAATTATTCCTTCTAAATTCTATAGGTTTTTATTCAAAAATAGTTATCATTAAATTTGTTTTTCTTCTTATTTTCTCTGGAAATGGACAGATAAGTTTATTCCTAACTCTTTTCAGTACATGGATCTAAATACTAATTAATGAGAGCTCTTTTCAGACTGAGAATCTATGGAGTTTTTAGCATTGGTAGGCTTAAGCTATCCGTCATTGCACCTGTAATTGGATATGAAAACATCTGAATTTTTGTGTAGCTCTGAAAAATCATTTGCTTAAAAGCTATTGTATATTCAAGGTGAAATACATAGCTGAAGGATAATTAACACATCTGTCTTGACTGGCTGTTCCATAACACTCCTTTTTAAAGTTGCTTCTGTTTTCAAGTGAGTACCACTCTGTATTCCAAAGAAAATTAGAATTAGAAAAAGATTTAGACTATAATTTACATTAGAAATATATTTTTAAAAAATTCACACACACAAACCTAGGTAAGCAGTCACTCAGGTTTGTTTAGTGGAAATTGCCAAGAGACTTACAGTTGAAGGTCATGTAAAGGGTTGGAGAAGTATCCAGTGGAATATCTTCCTGCTTTTCATAGAGAGATTATCCTCTAATGTCCACACAAATTACACTCCATTTTCCTAAAAGATGATATAGTAGAAATTTGTTAAAATAATTAAGGACGTTGTATTACAAAGGCCAATATGTTATTGACTTGGAAAAGGCCATTCAAAACTGGCCTGTGTTAATTCCATCAGTATTAGAATCAAGCAGGATGAATATCTTCTCAAGGTGAAGAATGCCTTACTTTTTTAAGACACTGAAATAAAAAAAAATATAATATCACCATTTGAGTTGTAAGTATATGATATTATCCTAGAAAGGGTACCTGGAAGTTGCAGATTTGGAAATCCCAAATCAATTTAATTGCATGTTTACAACTAAAGAGCTCTACTCCAAATGAATACACTACATTTTTAAAATGTATTTTTAACAGTTTCCATTGGTTTCAAAACAAAGACCGCAGCCCTATAGTTATATCTGGAAAACATTATCAACATGTGAGATCTTTTTCACTACAAATTTCAAAGCTACTTGAGTAAAAGCAGGGGTTTGCACAAGAGAGCTGCTAAGATATTGTCCCGGCACCTTCACTCACAATTTCTCTCTGGACTTCAGATTCTCCATCACTGGAACTAGCTAAGCAACCCTTGAGAACCACAGAGCAAATGAAGAAGTCCTTAACTTCTCTGCTCTAATAAAATTGAAAACAATCAATAATTATCAGCACAAGTTCAAGTTCAATCAACCAGCTCTAACAGACAATTTATGATCTTAGGCTGGACTATAAAAAGCAGTCGAAGCATCTATAAGTTATATATAAACTATAACCTTGGCAGGTTGGCACTAGGAATCCCAGCAAGCAAACTTCATACTCTGCATCCCAGTTTAAAATCTGGTAGAAGAGTGAGCAGTTCCAGGTCGAAGCCTCAGGTATTGGAGCTTCATTGTTCAGAGCTTTGCACAGTGGGCTTGATCCAGTAACCCAAGTGCCCCTGCCTTACGCTATAGTCTGATTTAGTCAGGTGGAACCACAAAAACCTAAAAACTCTCTCCTGGGTATGGAACACTTGAGGGAGAAAGGAAAACTCTGAAAGCCAGTGAGGTTTTCAATAGGGGGTGATTTTTCCCACTTGGGATTATTTGGTAATGGCTGAGACATGTTTGCTTGTCAAAATTTGGGAACTGCTAGAGTCTTCCAGTCTGTAGAGGCCACAGATGTAACTAAACTTCTCACAATATGTAAAGAAGACCCCTAAGACAAAGAATTACCAAGCTCCTGAGAGCAACTGTGCAGAGACAGAGAAACCTTGGCTGGAGTAGCCATTGAGCACCAGCTTCACTTTTGAAGGTAGCAAGCTCCTTGTACATGCACACTGCTCCAAGCACGTCTTGGGCCCTTATAAGGTATTATTTTAGAAAGGGAAATCTAAAAAAAGAAAAAACTGAGAACGTGTTCCTCTTCTGAAGGATGCTTTAGTTGACCAAGAAACACTCTTTTAAAATAAAATAGGATTGTTTTCTAATCCTGAAAGATTGCCACGCCTCAGATTGCTAATTTGCCAATCAAAGATCACGTTAGCATTATATATGTGATCCTTTGCTGTGCTAGAAAGGTGCTTGAAATATTTATAGCCACAGTTAAAATCAGTGCCACCATCAGGTTATGGCCATTTTACACAGAACTCACATTTTCTGCTCAGGGTCAGTTTGTCAAAAGCAGGACACATGTTTTCCGGATGGTAAGGTCAGCCCCTCAGGAGACTGTAATGAATGAAGTGATGTCACAGCCAGTGAGTAGAGAAACAACTCTTTTGGAAGTTGCCTGGCCTTTGTGTGGTATGGGGCCATTTCCAGGTACTTATATGGGCTATGTGTCAGGGACCCTTCATCCAGGGGAGGAAGTGGCTCCTTCCTGTTGTGGTCCCAGCTGGCCAGTCTGTCCTGAGCCCTGGAAGTTCCTGCAGTGCTGGAACATTGGTCCTCTCCTGTGTCATCCTTTTTATCCTGCCATTGCCCTGGGCCGGCAGAGGGAGGGCTGTGGGAGGCCCTGGGTTGTTCATAGTTTCAAATAAACATGCTCTAGGCCTTGGTGAGCTCACTAGCAAGAGGATGTGTGGAGGAGGCCCTTAGGAACTAATGACGCCTTGTGCCAGGTGAGTATTAGGAAGCACCTTGAGCTATTTAGAGGACAGGGAATGTTAGTGCCTACTCACCTCTGCTTGCAGCTTTGGGTTTTGAGGAAAAAGTAGCAAACCCCAGGCAACAGTGGCTTTCAGGGTTTTAGACCACGTGCAAGAAAGACACTTGTGACCAAAGATTAAATGAATACTCCAAAATGGCACCATTTCCTAGGATAATTCTTCAAGTTTAGGGGATATCCTTGCTAACTTGGGTAATTTATATTGAAAAGTAGCCACTTTTTTCACTGTCTGTCCATGAAACATGCTTCTCTTATGAATATGGTGCCTGTATTTTCTGGATGAAGGTTGCGGATCAGATACTATCCATGGAAAGACCTATTGACTTGTAATTTTATTATGTGAATGACTTCAGAGTTGTATACACAGGCTCATATTTGTTAGACAATTATTCTTATACAGAATAAAATGACATGAAGCCAGGGCTACTTCAGACCCTTTCTCAGTGGAGGGACAAGGTGGTAGAAATATGCCACAGCACATGCTGGATGTCAGCTTGGGAGGGAAGTGAAAGAGAATCGCAGCTATGAAGGGCCTGAGTATCGGCTCTATCTTTCCTGTACACTGCAGTGGGACGCGTGTTCTCCCAGACCAGCCGAGTCTTGAGTTGGTGCAGACAAAGGAGAATAGTTAGCTATGAGGTTCAGCTAAAATGCATTGGAAAAATAAGCTCCAAAACTGTGGCCCTGAGACACAAGCTTCTGGTTTCAGAGGCCTTTTGAGATTAACAGTGGATCTTGCCAATCTCTCCACGGTTTGTGCAGATCCTCTTTGTACATTTTCTTTCTCCCTTCCACAATGATTGATTGAATGACAAAGTTATACACATAACCTCATTTCCATCTTCAGATACTCTGGAGAACCAGAAGGGGGACCCACCTTACTCCTATCTGTTTCATACCAGACATTAGATGGAACCTTAGTCCTGAGTCAGGTAGCTATTAAATGTATCTGTCTTAGTTTATTTTTTGCTCCTATAACAGCATAACTGACTGAGTGAGTGACTTATAAAGAAATAAATTTGTTTGGCTCCTGGTTCCGGAGGTTGCATCTGATGAGGGCCTGCTTGCTGCCTCATGACAGAAGAAGTTATGTGACAGATGAGTGTGAGGGAGGGCAAGAGAGAGAGAGAACAGGCGATGGAGGGTACCTGAATTTATCCTTTTGGCAAGGAACCCACACCCGCAACAGTGATACTAACCCATTCACAAGGGCAGAGCCCTGAGGGCCTAGTCTCCTCTCAATATCTAGTATGATAGTACTGTAGTTAAATTTCAATGGGAGTTTTGGAAGAGACATTCAGACCATATCTGGTGTCCCAGACAATGATAGTTTAAAGTACTTTGACTTTGAATCGGAAAAACCTGGGCTACATTCTGGTCTGTTGCTACTCCTTAGCCGTAACCTTGGGTAACCTTGGGCAAAGTACTTAACCTTCCTGAACCACAGTGCTCCCATTTGTACAACAGACAGAGTATAACTTACCCTGAAAGCTTACTGTGATGACCATTAAATGATAAAATGCTTGTCTAGTGCCTCCAAAAAGATGGCCCCAGTCAATTCCTTTTTTTCATTATTCACTAGGTCTTACTCTGGACTTTTTGATTGTGTTAGACACATACATGGGCAGAGGAACTTTTATTTGTCCCTGCTGGGGTGATGCCAGAACAAGATGGAACTCCTGGGGTAAAGATGGAGGTATTCTTATTGGGAAACCTTCTTGCTTCACCGCTGCTTGCATGAGAAACAGCTCTTTTGCCACCAGATCAAAGTTTCCTTGTCATGGGCTGGTGGTTTACAGCCCCATTGTGTAAACATACTTGGTTCTCTTATCTTGAGTAATTGTGGTTTAATTGGGCCTCCTTGGGAGCAAGTCCCTTCTTATGCTTGGCTCTGGCTGTTGGCAGCCCTTTACTCCCACCCTACAGGTCTCAGGAGTTGAGCCTTTGGTTGTGCTTGAGAAACAATTGCTGTGCTGTCCCTGTGCTTTTTGTGCAGACCGTGCCTGCATCTGTGAAGCTTAGTGCAGATTCCTTCTCTGTGGGGATCCTAGGGGTGATGGGTGAGGTATTTAGTATTAGAAAAGTGGGGACACACTCAAAAAATTTTGAATCCAAATATAAACCAGAAAAGAATTTTTCATTCTTGTTACTTGGGACTATGATAATTTGACCCCTAAAGAGATTGTTGAAACACAGTGTTTGGGAAGTTGTTTATTCTTCTAACTCTTATTGGTAGTCACAGAAATTAAAGGAAAAAACCACTGATAATTTATATTTTTTTTCTAGTTATAAGGTTCAAACTAGAGAATTTTAGAGTTAGGCTACAATTTGAAGCCCATGTTACAATAACACAAAATTAAGGTCTTAAGAAGTTAGATGAATAGCCCAAGTTTGCAAAGCTTGCAAGGGATGGGATGTGGTACAAATCTCCTGACTCTTGACCTAGAATACTCCTGTGTTATTTTGTGTGGCTGTAACAAAATACTTGAGACCAGGTGATTTATGAAGAAGAGAGTTGTTGCTTACAGTTTTGGATGGTTGGAAGGTCAATGTGAAGAAGCAGGTAAGTTCTGGGCCTAGTGAGGGGCCCAGTCTGTCCTTTGTTGCTATGTCCTCTAGAACGATGAACATTGTGTCCTCACATGGGAGAAGGGACAGAGGAGACTGGACTCACTACTGTGAGACCTTTCATAAACATCCTAATCCTATCCAATGCTCCACCCTCGTGGTTACTCACTTGTTAGAGGCCCCACCTTTTGATACTATCATGATGGTGACTGAGCTTCAACATAGGGATTTTGGAAGATCACATTCATATCGCAGTAGCTCCTTACTACTCAATTCATCTTATTCATTTTTTGAAGAGATACTTGGTGCTATATAAGAACTTCGAACCAACTTTCACATATCCATCTATCTTGTTTATGAAAATTTAGTCTCCCTGAATTAGGCAAACATCAAAATCCCATTCTGTAGACCATTAAGCAAACCCACAAGGCTGGACAGTCTTTCAGCCTTGCAAGTTTTCTCACCTGGGTCCCATCACAGGTTCACAGTCAGTCTTACTGGCGTCTCTGCACCACAGGATGACTCCAGTTTCATCCTGAGAGTCACTGTGAGTCTGAAGGCTTCATGCCTAGTGCCTAGCAACTTGTCATCTGTAAAACTCCAAGCTGACCAATAAGACAACCTTTCCCAAGACCTCTTAGCAAGACAGCACGGCGCAGGGTGTAGGGCTGTAGCCCAGGCTCGAGACCTTTTCCTTACTCCACTCTGTGGCCTGGGCTGTGTCTCTCAGCCAGAGTCCGCTGTGAGTTGAGCCTGTTGTGCACTCAGGCTGGTGTGCAGAGTTGCAGTGTTGTTGTTGGACTCATCATCCCCACCTTGGTGCGCTCACCAGCTGGTCTTTATGGGAGCCAAGCACGGTTTGCAGCAGGAGCACAGTAAGAGATGCCCTTTTCCACAGCCCTCACTGGGCTTCAGCTTTTTCTCTTAAAACTTGCAATATGTCATGCCTGCCCTTTCACCAAGGTCCAAGCCTATCATTCTTATTGTTTCCAAAAGAATTTCCTGGCCTTGAGTCTAAAATTAAATTGCCCTTTGAGAGTTCCCTATTTTGTTTGTTCCTGCATCTCCTGGCTGCCGCTGCACCCACCCTCCCTCCTCTCTGGGTGACAGTTGGAGAGGTGAGGAGGAGCTCTGCTTTGCCTTCTTCCCTTTGTCCCTCCACCTAGCAGGACCAATGGGCCTTTTGACCAGATGTGCCCAAGAAGCCCTTCTGTGCCCTTCTGCCTTTTCTGAGGCCAGACATAGTGTGACCAAACTTATAATCATTGGCCAAGGAGATTTATCTGTAAAATGTTCCTCTATCAGTGCAAGGAAATGCTGCCTTAGGCATCTTCTGAGGACAAGGAAGTCCCCATGTAATTAATCGGTCCACACAATTGTTCAACCCATTGTCAAGCGTGACCGTGTGCCAGGCAGCAGAAGGTTTTATGCTGAGAAGTGGCTGTGTACTGCACACGGTCTTAAAGCCCCTTCTGTCTGAGAGCTCTTATAACTAAGGTTCCTCTTGAGCTTCACTTTTCCCTTCCATGATAGGAGAAATATGATGACAAAACAGTGTTAAAGGATGGTTTTAGGGAAGCATGAAGAGAAATAAATACATTTTATGAGGACGCTGTGATGATCTTCATTATGACAACGCTGACAGTATTGGCTGTGGAGGCTTCCCCACCCTCCTGCGGCTGTAGATCTGATGAAGGTTGCCAGTCACAAGGTCAGGAAGAAGAATGTGGGTGGATCAGCAAAACGGAGCCTTAGAGCTGGCAAGGAACTTGCAGATTGTCAGGGCCAGCCTCCTCAGGAAGCAAAAGCTTAGGGAGGTTAAGTGATGGGTCAGAGGTTACGCAGCTCCCTGGTGGTAGAGCAGAACTTGAATCCAAGCTTCCTGATTTATAGCCCCTTCCATCTTTCCACTAGAGTGCACATGAATGTCTATGACATTCCTAGAAAATAATACCAAGTTGTCCTTATGCTTTGCAAATCCCAGTGCCTGCATACCCAGTGAGGATTCAGCTTCACCTCTGGGTTTAAAGTGTGTTTAGAAAACAGCAGCCTCTAGAATTGTTTATTGCATCTTCTGTATTGATGGTCTAAGGCTAAGCCCTAGGATTCCATAGGCAACTACTGAGTGACAGGTGGAAAAAATAAGGGAGGGGAGAGCTCACAGCGAAACACCTGCATAGGGAAGGCGGTTTGGCTGTAGCCAGAAACCCTCTGGAAGAATCATCGCCTCACTCACAGATACACAGACTCCATATGGTTGTGATTTGGTATCATAAAAGTCTTCCCTATTCCCCCTTTTCCAATCTGTGGGACTTTGCAGGGTGGGGGTGGAGGACAGAGAGAGAAGACTAAGCAAATGGAATGGCTTTGAGGTAGGGCAAAGCTAGAGGGGGAAGCGAAGCACCCTGCAGACATACCTGCATGTAGTAGAGCAGGGAAGGCAGCTGGAGAGACACTGGCTCTGGACCCTGAAGCGCTGAGCAGTGGGGCTCAGGAGAGGACTCAAAGCAAGGAGCCCGGGCTGCTTGGAGAAGGATGAGGTCAGCTGACGTGGTAGCTGTGAGAGTTGGCTCCCCTTAGAGCAGAGCAGGGACAAGGTGTGTTCTTGTCTTGGTGGTTTCCAGACTTCCAAGGTATCCCCAGATTCATTTCCAGATTTCCTTTCGGCTGTTGGCTTTCTGCTGTAGTCCTTGCTTCTGAGAGGAAAGGGAGATGCACTGCTGCTCAGGTTGGCTCAGCACTGTGTGACCGGTAGAGCAGGGCAAAGATGCACCTTCCTGAGATGTCTGTGGACACTGTGAGTCTGCAGATGCCTGGCTGCCACCCTTTCCTTAGTGGCCACTTGGAAGCCACCCCTGGTGCATAAAGCTCTGTTCTTGTGTTTCAGAACTGTGCACTTCTTGCTTTTCCTCTGTGTTCACTTGTGCATCATTGTTTTGTCCTCTCATTTCTCCTAACTGCAGGCAACTTTACAGATCCATTTTTGCTTCTTTTTACCTTTTACCTGCTACATTTCTTCAGTGTGTGCTCTAACTTTGTCCTTTATGCTGGGAGATCCATTGTGTTCCTTGCTGTCCTTGTGTCATGCAGCCACGTTAGGGTTCCCCCCGCACCACCAAATTGCTCTTCCATCCCTCTAAGCACACCCAAAGTGACATTTCTTTTCATTCTCTTTATTTATGTCCCATTCAGTGACCTTGTTCTGTATTACAGAAACAAGCAATCTGTCACCTTGAGTTCTCTTCTGTCATCCCCTTTCTCCAATTGGTCATAAGATGATTTTGATTCTTCCTTTGAAACTGTACACTCTGTGTTTCCTCACCCCTATCTACACATGGCTCTGGTCCAGCTGTTTCTTTATAACTGAATAAGATGAGATGAGATGAGTGAGGCAGTCATACTGGGAGGGGGAGTCTCAAAACTTAGGAATCCGCTCAATAATATCTCAAAAATCAGAATCAACGCAAAAGTTATTATGGGAAGAATTTAAAAATTAAATAAAATTGGAGGCAATAAACCTGATTTATCTTTTTGCTTCAGGCTTAATATGGCTTGGTAGAGCTCTGTTCCTGACCAGCCTCTTTACCTTCCTTTCCTTCCCATCCTACTCAGTGAAACCAAATGGATCTTTCTAGAGCATACTGACTCATCTTGTCATACACACAACCTCCAATGGCTTTCTCCCAAAGCCCAGTTCCTGTGTATTATCCATGGCTTAGCTTACCCTGTGCCTACAGCTGAATTTTTCCTCCTTCCCACCATTACAACTACCTTCAGTACACAAAAGCCTCCTTTTCCTTATGTTAGTTCCCAGCGAAAAACAGTCTTCATCATTCTGTGATGCCTACTTGAATCTTTGTTTGGTCCTCTTTATATAGTTGCGTATCTTCTTTATTTGTGTGTTTTTGCTCTGCTAGGGATTGAGCTCAGGGCCTTGAATACACTAGACAAGCAAGTGCTCTACCACTGAGCTATGTCCACAGTTCTTGTGCATGTTCTTTTTTATCTTTAGGCATGTTATGATCTTGTTCTTTTGCTTTCTGGCCTGTCACCAAATGTTCAGGGTCAAGGTCCTACTCAACCTTACAGTTTTTACCTTAGTCTACTTCCTCCAAGAAGCCTTCCCTGTTTCCCCTCCCCAACAGATTGGTACTTAACCCTGTCATACCCCTCACAGGAAGTTACATCCTGTTTACTTGTCTGTATGATCCTGGGGACATGGCTAATTTCTTGTTCATGTTGTGGTCTTAGCATCTCTGTAACATAATATTGGCACAGGCGAGGTGCACCATACACATTAGCTCCGTGAACACGTCAGTATCATCCATCAACTACCTATTGTAGAATAATAACCACTATTTTTAAGCAAACTAATCTTGAGCTACTCAGCTTCATGTTGTACACTTAGAAGAACCAACAGTCTGAAATTAGACTAGGGGTAAAATTCTACCTCCACTGTTTTATTAGCACTGTGGCCTTTGTAAATTTACTTCCCATCTGAAAATCTCAGTTTGCTCATCTGTAAAACAGAGAGGAAAACACTAGTCTTCCAGGATTGTGGCAAAGATTGAAAGCGCCTATGTGAGTATGAAGCTTGACAGGCCAGCTGGCACCAACAGGTGTGTGATGTATGTTAGTTCCTTTTAACAATCACCTGTGAGACTAATGAGTGAGAAACTGTCGGGTGTTTTTTTTTAAACTGTGACAGAGACTGGGTGTGTTGGTTGCATCTCATTAACTCATCTCTAGTTGCAGCCAGGAAACAAGGGTGCCAACGAAGAGACTCGCCAGGCAGGAACCTGCTTCAGATGATGCCCTTTATAGCAGCAAGGTGGGGGCTGTGTGTGGCAGATTTCTACTGTACTAATACCCTGCTTCTTTCTCCACAACTGAGATGGTTTCATAATGAAGTAGAACTCTGGTGATGTGGTTCTCTTGAGTAAAAAAGTCATTTTCATACTCTATGAAATAGTTATGAAATCAGTTCATGAAATGTCTAATAACAGGCAGGTGTTGAGGTAACAGAACCATGAAAGGCTTCTTAGGAGAAGAGCATCCACCAGCAAAGCTGCTTGTGGTTTATGGTAGATTTGGATATTACCACCTTATTCTTTTCTTTCTTTTTCTTTTAATTTTGAGACAGGTTTCACCAGTGTCCTCAGGCTCAGTTACAGGCTCAGTCCTTGAGGACAGTTACGGAGAAATTATGCCCTAAAATACACAGTTTTATTTATAAACTATGTTCTTCTTCACAAAGAACCTTATTTGAGGACAAAGGTGACTCCATGAAAAAAGCCAACCATGTAAAATCAAGCTAATTCTATGTATAGTTATAACTCCAAAGCTTTGAACTGAGCCAAAATAAAACTACACTGACATCCTCCAGGTTGGGAACCTCATTATTTTATACCCTCGTCACTAACTGATCATTTCTGCCTTCCTGTCTTTTTGGCACATTGTTCTAAGGTCATTTTCTGTCAATTCCTCTTTGCTTATTATACCTTGCTTCCAGTGGCTTTCCATAGTAGGGAAAATCCAAAATTTAATTCTTCTCATGGGGCTGGGGATTTAGATCAGTGGCAAAGCGCCTGCCTGGCAAGCGCAAGGTCGTGAGTTCAGTTCCCGGTACCGGAGAAAAACCAAAAAAAAAAAAAAAAAAAATTCTTCTCAGTTATCTCCCACTTAGTAGGTCCTGTAACAAGCTACCCACCACTACCTACTTTTAAGGATTCTATTTATATTACCTTCTATGTTCTAACAAAGATCCTGCTTATACCACCTGCTATTGTCTTACAATGACCTGATTTATACTATCTACTATTACCTTACCAAGATACTATTTATACTACCTACTACTATCTTATAAGGAAGGGCCTGCCTTACATCCTTGTAAAGTTATCATCTTACAAGGATCTTCTGCTATGGGTGAACCATACACACAGTAGTGTCCCAAAAGAAAAGAGATGGAAGCTATTTCAAATTTTGATCTCTTCTTCATACCATTTAGAATAAAAAGTTGCCTCCATTGAAGCCCTATTCCTCCAACTCTGATATTTGATATTTCTTTTCCATAATAACTTTTGTTAGGGCTGGATTCTTGCATGCTCAAAGGGAGGGTGGGCACAAGAGGTTCCCCAGATGCAGAATTCTATTGGAAGGTTAGCAAGATACTCTTTAGGGCTAAGGATAGCACCTTGGGAGCTACACTTACTATTATAGAACCACCAGTAATTTTAATCACATCAAATTCTTGCAGAGTGTTTTTTTTTTTTTTTTGGTTTTTTTTCCGGTACCGGGAACCAAACTCACGACCTTGAACTTGCCAGGCAGGCGCTTTGCCGCTGAGCTAAATCCCCAGCCCCCCCAGAGTGTTTTTTTTTAAAATTGGGGCTTTTATGAAGGTGGAGGGGCCATATGAGAAAAGAATGATAACAAGAAAAAGAAATTGGATAACTCAGCATAGCTTAGCCTCCTATTTCAGGAAATCTTCCCACAAATCTGCTGTTTCTCTTTTTGTGTTTTAATATTTAACCCATCTTTCTAACCTGAAGAATGTTAAGAGTATCTTATATCAAAATAATACCTACTTTTAATTGAGAACCAGCTCCACATCTAGTAATTATTTTATGTATGTTATATAATACATGACTTTATTAAGTACATTTCATATTGTATTTTGCTTTTATACAATTTCTTATAGATATTATTTTGTTCATTTCTCCTCTATGAGGTAAGGATTGTTATTTCCATTTTATAACTGAATAAACTGAGGTTTAGATTAAGAGGGAGGCACAGGCTCCCATTAGTGGTGGAGCCAGGATTTACCTCTAAGTATATCTGGCTTCATTTGGCTGTAAAGGATATAATTTTAAACATTGAAAATAAACATTGCCTTGCACATATCATGTTTACCTGGCTTAGTGCTGGGTAGATAGTAAATTTCAAGGATTTCATAAAATTAGTAAGAAAGTGGCACAATCTCCAAATATTGGGGGAAATGGTCAATTCTTGTCTAGCAACTAATGTCATAAAAGCTTATACCTACCATTAACTGGAAAATGAGGTGAATTTATGACATAAAATTAATATTTTTGTTTTTCCTTTTGCATTTATTGTCTACTAGTTCTGTGATATTGGAATGTCCTACAAGAATATTCTTTCATGGTATTTTTATAGGGTAAGATATCAGAAAAAGAAAAGGCCAGCACTGTATAAATTTAAATTGATAATTATTCTGCCCTGCTTTTAACCATGAGTTTTCATTTGAAGATCAGAAAAGAAATTCTCAAATGCATGAAAAAATGGGTGGAGATAAATGTACTCATTTAAATGGGAAATTCTCATTCCCTGTGAATTTTGGATGGTGATGGGTAGAGTGTCAGTACTTAGTTATGTCTATTATTTTCTACAGAAGAGTCCTACTTACATGTGATTAGATGATATAGAGTCATAGTTCTACCAGGGCAAATTTAGGAGGCTTTTCTCCTAATATATTTCCTTTTCTCTTTCCTGGTCACAGAGACAGGGACCTATCAACACTTTTGAAGACCCTCGAATGCCCTGTGGTTTCCAGTCCAATTATCACCAGCAAAGACCTTGCTTCCCATTCTGGGATGAGATGGCCACTCAGGAAGTTCCTACTGGCCTCGAACACTATGGCTCAGGTAGGAACATAAACAAAAGCTGGGGATGGGGATAGAGTTGAAGGACAAGGGAAGTTTGACAAGGGCTGCATGCTCTGCAATAACGCTGCCATAGCTTTAGTGGGGGTAGATGCTATTGTTCTCTGATGGAAAGTCCCAGCCCTTTTCAATAATTTTGCATTACTTTATTGTTCAGCAGGAAAACTAAATTGTAGAAGCAGGCCCAAGGGGCATCATGAGTTGTTATTATTGGAACTAGAAATTGAACTCAGGACCTTGTACTTGCCAGGCAGGCACTTGTGCCCCTGAGCTATATCCACAGCCCCTAGAGGAATTATTTTGGTTCTCCACTTCATTAACAGTTTTGCTTTCTGAGCATTTCCTGGTACTTACCCACTTAGGCCAGGCTATTGACAAAGGGCCTGCAAAGTTTGCAATCATAAAGAATAAAGAAAAACAGAGGTGCACAAATTATTTAGCCTTTTTACAAAGTATCATTTCTTCCATTTATCATCTTTTTCTGCTACTCTTTCTCTCTCTGCCCATGAGCATCAGTACTCTGCTTCTCTTTCCTCTGCTTGCCTCGCCCCTGCCCTCTTCCCAGTGGTCCTCTCCTCTCAGCATTCCCTTTCCTTCCTGGTCTTACTAGTGACAGTGCTGCCCCCTGGTGAACAGGAGTCAGACTCCCCCAGGGAGCTCTGTGGAATAAAGAGATCTACTTTCCCAAGGACCCCAAAAGTCTGAAGTCCTGTTTCTCTTCTGTTTTCTAGGCTCAGTCTGTTTCTTACAAATGCCATTAGTCCTTGCTTATGTGATAGCATTTTTAAAAAATGCAAAATGTAAAATTTGAATTTGAGGATAATGAAATGATTAGTTCAGATGTTAAGTTCAACA
This sequence comes from Chinchilla lanigera, assembly GCF_000276665.1. NCBI lineage: Eukaryota > Metazoa > Chordata > Mammalia > Rodentia > Chinchillidae > Chinchilla > Chinchilla lanigera. The sequence goes on along the minus strand of NW_004955412.1, from coordinate 29,530,909 downwards.
TTAAGTTAAAAAACATATGCAAACTCAAAAAGTCAGTCAAAATTTGTGTTTTATCAAAGGATGAATTCTTAGGTGGAGGAAAGTCATTTCTCTTACGTACTGAATCCAATTTTCTGGGGATTGGGAGAATCTCTGGAAACAAATGCAATTTTCTTGTTTAGTGTTGTTTTACCTTGCACAACTTTATAGTAAACTACTTTTATGACAGTAGAGAAATAAAACAAATGTTTGCTTTGTTGTCCATGCCTTATCTTTCATCCAACATAAATGTGGCAGTACAGGGCAAGTGGCTGTATTATGTGGTAGGGCACGCTGTGTATTGGGCGCGGGAGACGTAGGAAGTTGCTTTGCAGTTGCCTGGCTCCTCCTCGGGGCAGAATGAAGTAAACTCCCATGTTCCATAATCTCCTCACTCATTAGCCTTTGATCTTTGGGATATTCTTTGGCACTGCCTGGGTTACAGACATAATAACATTTATGCTAGCACATTGTGCCTCATATGTCAGTTCCTCTGAGCATAAATCCAAATATCTCAGCTGTCTACGCATGACACAAAAAGGCTGGGAATATTTTGCGCCTATTCACAGGCTCACCTTAAGGAGTTAAAACCCGAGGACATAAAAATGTTCTTTAAAATTATAAGCAAAAAAGATATCATTTGTATAAATTAAAGGTCACGTGGCTGTATTCATGGAATCCTTCACAAGGCTGAAGTTTTACATCTTTCTGTGCAACTGAGATTCTTTCATCTCTGGATGGTTCTTCTCCTTACTACAAGTTACACCTTTTTTTTTTTTTTTTTTTTTTTTTTTTTTGTTTTTCTCCGGTACCGGGAACCGAACTCATGACCTTGCGCTTGCCAGGCAGGCGCTTTTGCCGCTGAGCTAAATCCCCAGCCCCCAAGTTACACCTTTTTAATGGTTGAGGATATCTCTGCATTTGCCCATGACCTCAAGATAAGAGAGCCTCTTTGAAAACAAACAAACAAACAAAAAAACCCAAAAAAGAATGCCTCTTTATATTGGTCGGCTTTCCCATTTGTTGGGACAAAATACCTGACACCTGCAACGTAAAGGACAATGATTTATTTTGGCTCAGTTTCGCAGGTTTCAGGCCATGATCCATGTCCTCCAACTGGGCCCCTCCTTCTAATAGCCCAATCAACTTTGAACTCTTAATGGGCCACCCCATGGATGAAGTTACGGCTCTCATGGGCCAATCACCTGTCCTGTCCAGGAGTCTCTTAATCTAGTCAAGTTGACAAGATTAACTAGTACACTCTTCCCTGTAGCAAAGAGACAGAGTTCTTCTCTTTCTCCCAAGTGGAGAAGTACATGAACTCCCAAGGGGAGATAAGTTTTTATTCTTCTCTGTGCCAAGGGCCTTAAATGTTAAAAAAAAATAGTTTTTATTTCCAGGCCAATGAGACAGTGTTTATGAAATGTGACTAACACCACTGGAAGAAACTGCCTTTAAAATCTGTGGGTTCTTGCAGTATAAAACAGTCTACTCATGTGTTATCAGATGGAAGCTAGAATCACTGAGACTTTCTTTGCCACCAACTGCAGTGCAGCAGTGCTGGATGGCTTGCATGGAGGTGTGGCTTCCCACCAGTTAGTGGCAGTCTCTTTACAAATGTGGGCTATAGCTCCTACTACCCTAGGCTCTCTCTGATGGAAATATCTGGCGAGAACCCTGAGCCTTTCCATTCCCCCTGTGCTATGTGAGCTGTCCAGATGAAGGAGATGCAGGAACTATTTCTGGGCTGTAGTCCAGCTCCCCTCAGTGATTGGTGTCGGCTGGAAGGCAATCATGGGGTTATAAGGAAGAGAGATGAAGGCATGGACCAACCGATGATTTCCCCAGCTGTGGCACATTTTCTTGGAGATGTGTTGAATAAAAAGAAAGGGAGAAAAATACTCCACATTTTTTTTCATCTTCTTTCATCCTATTTATAACTTCAGCTTCCTTCCCTTCCTCCGTCTCATGGCTGCTTCCCAGTCCTGCTTCCCCCTCACGTTTGTGCTCTCAGAAGGGATGAATGAACTTCTTTTGCAAGGATTACACATCTGTCAGTGACTGCAACGCCGACTGGAGGGGCCATGGAGGAAGGACCAGGCCCCCTCACAGCAGCCTTCCTCTCAGTGTTGCTCGTATTCATGAAGGGCAGAGTCTGAGACGGAGGACAGGGATGGAGGGAGGGTGGAGGAGAGAATGCAGCTGAGAGGAAACATGAATGGGGAAAGTCTGACCAGGTGAGGGGAGGGAAGACTCAGTAACCAAGGCTGGGAATCATTTGGACAGAATAGATGATGAAGGAGTCAGAGGAAGAAAGACCAGGTAGGTGGAAGTAGGCAGAAAATGAAGGTTAGTAGAGAGGTAGAGGATAACAGAGAGTGAAGATGAAAAATGAATGGGTTGAAGAAAAGAAGTTGGGAGGCCCAGAAGAAAAACAAGGCAAGAGGGGGAGGGAAAATGACATGAAAGAGAGAAATAGATGATTCTGGGGACATTAACTATACAGCTAAAAAGGGAAGCCACATTTGCATGCAATTGCCTGTGCAGCTGTACATTTCTTCGGGACAATCTTGTAGTCATCATTTTCTTTCATTTTATCTCCTCCTCCTGTCCGCCTCTGTCCCCTTCTCCCTGTCAGCCTGGAGCCATTATCAAGAGCCAATGGGGGCTGAGAGCTGGTGTTCGGCATGAATGAATGGGTCCTTTCTGTCTCGGCTTCTCATCATCTTCTGTCAGGGAACCTTGTGTATCAATGGAGCCCCTTACACAAGACAGGGCTGAAATGTCTGTTACTGTTTATAGTCTGACTGGAGTGGAGCTGCTGACCCTGCCTCCTCTCTGTTCTGTCCCTCCCCTTCAGCCCTTTCCCTCAATCATCATTTTTTTTTTTAATATGTCAAGCTCTTGCTCCCTGTCTCTAAGAACTCACTAATGTTTTATTTTCATTAACTATTATGATTCATTCCTACCCACAGCCCAGTTGGGAACAAACAGAGCAGATGTAAGCCATTTTCAGGTGTAAAAGTGTGCCTCAGCCCCTGGGAACAAGACACTGACATCAGTGACCCTAGTGAGCACCCAGGCCTCAAGGCCACCTACATCACAGAACTGCAAGCATCCACATTTGACTCAGTCTCCCACTTATAAAGACCATGAGTGACCATAGTGCATCTTGGAAAATGCTTAGCAACATTGGAAGTGATTACTTAGCACTCTTCCAGATGGTACAGTGTCAAATTTTGTTTCATTTTGGGGATGCTTTTTCAGATGTAGAGATGGATTTGTCTTGAATCAACCAAACCTGTGGATGTGATGTTGCTATCAAACTACATTTTTGCAAAATACTTTCTTAGAGTTGGGAAGCAGTCTATAGACATAGAACCCCAACTTACCCTCATGAGAGTAAACCTGTGGTCTTCTCACCATACTACTCGATTTGAGAAACAGGACAGTAGTGTGTTTCTTTTTGCACAATGCAGTTTGGTGTGCTTTATTTGCTGACCACGTTAAGACCCTATATGCCTTCATGCACAGATACCTGCTACTTCCCAGTGTTGATGAGAAAGGGTGTGCATATAATGAGTGGTAAAGAACCCATACTTTGGAACCAAATTTCTTGGATTTTCATCAGCTCTCCTAAACTGTGACCTTGGGCAATTTAATTTTAGCACTTCAGTTTTCTCCTGTATGCAGCAGTTTCTCAAAGTGTGTTCCCCAGCATCAATATTGTTGGTTATGCAATGTTTTAAACCCTACTCTGGAACTACTGAACCAGAATCTCCCAAGATCCATTGGAATCACTTGGAGAGTTTGTTTCATATAAGTTGTAAGTTTCCACCCCCAGGGTTTGTGGGTCAGTGGGGCTAAATTAGGGCTGAGGAATTTGCATTTCTAATAAATTTTCAGGTATCACTGATGTGACTGCTTTAGAGGTCACACTCTGAGGATCATTCAGTTAATTTATGCAAAGCATAAAACAGTGCTTCACTTAGTAACCATGGTATGAATGTTTGTAATTATAAATCATTGTCCTAAAGTGACTTCTGACTCATTGTCCTGAAATGCATTTTGGGAGTCCAAAAAGTCTGGGAAGCACTGAATCAGAAAGTGACCCTCAGGTTGGCTGAACACACTGCGTGGCCAGGGCCACACACTGGATACTAAGAAGACAGCCAGAGGAAAAGGAGGGCTCAGTCCCTGCCTGCAAGCAACTTGGATTCAAGTGTGCACATTGCAGCGCATTTTCATGGTACAGCAAATGGTTCCTACATGAAATATTACATTTATTTATCACACGAAGGTTGGCAACGTCAATGGATGACTCCAGATTGTATTATTTAAATTTTCTCAAGCAAATTTACTAATAAATGGTCGAACTAAAGAATGTCTTTCCCAAATAAACTTTGGAAGTTCAAGTGGGAGATAGCATTGAGAGACCAAATTTGTAGGCTCTCTTGGGGCTTTCTCAGCCAGTGGGGCGGCTGGGAGGGATCAAACCTGGGCAGTGTTTGGAAAGAGCGAGCGACAGCCAGGTGGGAAGTTTCAGCAGGAAAAAACAGATGCCTCCAGCTTGGCTTTTAAGTGTTGAGAACATTGAGGGAATGCCAGAGAGACTTGTTAAATGGAGATTCACCTTGCTCTGAAATGTTTATCCTCATAGCAGATTTGTTCTTTCAACTGACCATTTCAGATGGCTCTGGGTTTTTTTTTTTTTTAAATGATATTTTAAATTCTATCTGTTGCATGTGTACGCTTGTCCTCCTTTATGCTATGTCTCCCTTTTCTAGAAAACTTGAGATTGTGTATGAACCTGAAATTGTGTGTGTGTGTGTATGCATTTCATGGATGTTGTAATATAGGATATTATAACTAGACAAATACCATCCCTGAGAGGATGCTGGACTGTTGAGAAAATGTATACATAGCCTTTGTGAAATGAACTAGGAACTTGCTGGGGCCCCCTCCTCCAGTCTCAGGATTGTATTTTCTCAATTTTCCAACTCAACATAGACGTGTCTTAAACTTTCCAGGAACAGTAATGTGCAACTCTTCTGTGGCACAAGACCGGGGGATAAAATACTAAGGGAAAGCGGGGAATTTAAACCTTCTCAGATGCTGACTTGGTAGGTGTGGTGTGTGAGAAGGAGCAAGTAGTACCATCTCTTGGGGTCTGGTTTTCCACAGGAGGCTGCAGTGGGGCAGAGCTGCTTTGACCAGCTTCTCCCAGAAGATAGAGGAGCTTGAGGCAAGAAGAGCCCATCTCAGAGAGGACCTGAGGTTGTAAGGCAGAAATCCTGGAGGAGAGAAGCAGGGGGTTTGCAGAGCGTAGGTAGCTCACAAAGGAGAGAGCCAGCGTGCTCAGAGGTGTCCCACACATGTGCGGCATCCTCTTGCTGTCTGGTAAGGAGATGCCTGTGGGTGCCTAGCCCTCTACTGTAAGTGAAGGGCATCACTCTGATGGCTGTGAAGTCATCCCTGTTTACCAATGTCACATTACCTCTTATTTTCTGCTCCTACCTGCTCTCTTGGTGGCTTTTGAGCCTGTGCTCTCTTGGTGGCTTTTGAGTCTGTGCTATTTCATATGCAAATTACAAGAACTTTTGTCTTGAGGTTTCAAAGTATAAATGGAAGGATGTGGAGTCTAGGAAGAGGGGCTTAGTGTGATGTGGTGGAAAGAACTAGAACATATCTGAGATACCCTTGGCACTAGAGTTTTGGTTAAATTCTGTAAGATCCCCCTACCTCCAGCAGGTAGGATACTTAATTCAAGGAGTTCTTGCTCCATTCAGCGGGAGTAGTGGACCTGCAAGGTCGCACAGCCTAGAGATGCTCCCTGCTCTCTTTTCCTTCTCAGTTCGGTGGGAGCATGCATTGAAGCCAGCGAAGGAGCCTAAAGACCCCAGCCTTCCCATTGAGTCTGGCCACTGCTGACTGGCTCCAGGCTGTTCTTTTCTGCACTGACCTCCCGGCCCATAACTTATTTTACCAGTGGAAGGGAAGTAGAGCGCGGGAGAACCAGAAGGGCCAGATTCGGGACTTGGGGACCTCAACCGCCCCTGGGCTGTTAGGACAGGAAAGGTCTTTAGAAATGGAAGTCGCCTGTGCAGGTCCTTGGGAAGAATGCCGAGGAGAAAAGGAAGGCTGAGGGGAGGGCTAGTACAGCTACAGTGAGAATGCGAGGATTCTTTGGGCCTGATTCTTGCTTCTTAAAAATCCTAGGAAGTTAACGGCATTGCATTCCAAATCCCAGGGGGCTGCAGAGAAGACAAAAAAAAAGGTCTCTTAACTTTTTCAAACCGCAAATATTTAGCCCGAGTTGGGAAAATGTCCCTGGGGCACCAAGTTCTTATTGGATCCAAGCAATTTGACCCCTCTTCTGGGGCGGGGGCGGGGGC
>NW_004955412.1:29515182-29524396 GCF_000276665.1 Chinchilla lanigera | reverse complement strand
GGAAGGTGGATGCAGCTAGGGCCGGACCCGCCGCGGGGAGAGGGGTGTGTGAGAGCCGAGGGTGGGGGTGGCCGTCAGGGACAGCCTGTTGCGCTCACGTCTGGCCAGGGACAGACGAGTACTCTCCCTCCAGATGTTCGCTGTGTTTATAGCTGCTGAAGCAAGAGACTCGGCTTCCTCATTAATAAGTCGCTTTTTTTGCGCGGCAGCCAGGGGTCTCAGCCCGGAGCCTGCAGCTGGAGGCTGCGTCCCGCTCCCCTCCCCCAGCCGCGCGTCCCTAACCCCGACCCCGCCTTCCTCCCTGCAATCCTCCCAAAATACACGAGCACACAAAAAGAAAAACACCAGCAGATTTTTTATTTCAGAGAGTAAACACTTGGGCCACGGGGGTCTGGAGGTTATGGGAAAAGAGGAAACCATCGGGCTAATCAGGCAGCACACACTTCCCCTGCTGAAATAAAACAGAAATCATTGCTCCCCAGCGCTGGCCAGTTAACCCCGGCGCTGCCGGCCGAACGGGTCCTGGCTGAGCTGGGGCGTCCGGGGCACCTGGCTTGGGCTTGCAGTTCGGATCTTTCAGTCCCGGAAGAGGAAAGAGGCGAGGACTGCCTCGGCCTGCAGGACTGTGTAACAAGTTTGCCCCAAGCTGGACTCAAAAAACAGACGGTTGGAACAGAAGAGATTTTGGACTGAGATGTAGTGTTGTAAGAGGCTAGATAGATTGGGAGATAGTAAGCAAAGTAAGAGAATAGAACTCTTTGCCCAGAGAACACACGTGCGTTGCTACCGTTCGGAAATGAACAGGAGTTGGGTGGGGCTGACTAGGGTCCGGGTTTTAGCTCTGCCATGTACCAGCCGTGCGGCCAAGAGCAAATCATTGGACCTTTTTGAGCCTCATTCTCCTCATTTGTAATATGAGTGCCGACACCACTGAATTGCTGTGAACCAGAAGTAGCTGTACTGAATATGGAAATTGTAAAGCAGCAGGTGTGCCTCAGAGAAGGGTCTTAATCTTGGATTTCAGAGATTCCTGTGCATTGACCGAGCTCCTCTCGCTCCCTTTCTCCTCCCCTTTCTTGCTTGCTTTCCTTCCTACCGTCCTTCTTTCTTCCTTCTCTTGTCCTTTCCTTTTTTCCCTTCCCTTTCCCCTTTGCCTTCCTCTCTTCCTCCCTCCTTCCCTTTCTTCCCTTCTTCCCTTCGTTCTTCTTTTTCCTTTCCATTTTCTTCTTTACCCTTCTCTTTCCCTCCCTCCCTCCTTTCCTTCCTTCCTTCCTTCCCTTTTCCTTTTCCTTTCCTTCCTTTCCTTTCCTTTCCTTTCCTTTCCCTTCTTTTCTCCTCCCCTCCCCTCCCCTTCCCTCCCCTCCCCTCCCCTCTTCTTTCCTTTGTGTTCTCTTTCATTCTTCTCCTATCCAGTGCCTTCAGCTTCCACCTTCCCTCATTTATCCCCCTGCTGCCTGTCTGGAAAACATAAATATCCCATGGAACAGAGGTCAAGGGTCAAACAGGCGACCTAATTGCATTCTGAGAGAAAGCACTTTTCCCTGATGTGTGGGCAGCCTTTGGTAGTCCAAGGGTCTGCCAGGGCAAGTGACCTCACCATTCAGTCCAAGCCCTGCAGCCTGTCACCATGTAGTGCGCCGGAGACCTCCTACCCAAATCACTTTTTTAAAAAATAAGGATCTCTTTTGTCATTTTTCTCCTTCCATTCTTGGACATCTTAGCTATGCTCACTCATGAACTTTGAAAAATTGTTTGTCTTTTAGACTTTCTTGCTATTTTAAGAGACAGATGTGCAAAGCCTGTTCATCCTCTCAAGTGAGATTAAAACGCCAAAGCCCAAAGCTACCAATTCTCAATTTTACCAGTCTTTTCTCTCCTCCTCCGACTCGCCACTGTGGTCTTGGAGAAGCAGAAATGCCAGGGTTCAAATATCTCCAGAACCAGGCTTCTAGCTGTCTGTGCCTTTTTTCTCTGGTATCATGCATTTTTAAAATCAACCCTGACAAGTTTCTGCCTAGTCTTAGATCTGCTGATTCTCATAGAGCAAGAGTTCCTGTTAGAGATGAGTTTCAGAAATGTGCAGTCCTGCTGAAATTACATGGAAGAATATTTCTAAGGTTCAGTTTAATATTTCTAATTTCCTCTGATTCACCAGGTGGGCTGAGACTGCCAAAGAGGGCAAGAACTACTGTTCTAAGGGCAAAGCACCACTGTGCCATCCTGTAACTCCAGTGGGTTGTATTTAGAGCCTTCCCCTTGCAGCTCTTGTTCAGCTGGGATGACTTCACTAGTATAAACTTCCTTAGGATAAGTCCTTTTTCACTGCTCAGTCTTTCCTGACAAAATGTATTATTTCCACGCCATTGTCCTGGAGACAAGCAGACATCAGAGTCTTGCCCAATACAGGCACATCTTTCCTTTCTCTTTTCCAACATCTTTTATTTCATATTCTTTGAGATGACTTCTGCAAACACGCATGAAGGTCATGCACTCATGACCTCCCTAAAGTGAGTGAGAGGTGGGAATGTGGATGGGCCACTTTGTTTCACTTTGCAGTGCCTGAGAAAAGCCATGCTCAAGTCTGCATCTTACTAACTTTCTAGTGAGCAATAGATTTCCCCATCATCCTTATCTAAGGCAGAGGAAATAATGTGGTAGAAATAATGCCTCTAACACCTTCCCCACCCAAGCAGCGTTTATAGAAACAACAATGGCAGATAAACCACTGGGTGTTGCAGACAATCCCAGCCAACTCCCCCTGACCCTGGATTACCCTGTGGAGTCTTAGCTTTCATTTCTGATCTTGGCTTCTCTTGGAACCATAGACTGTAACATCCACTGCTAGGACTCACTTATACAATGGAGACAATTTTCAGAGCTCTAGAGAGTTTGTCTTCTACTCAGCTATTTGGAATTGCCTAGTGATGCCTTAGCATCTCTAGCTTCAGTCAGTATATCAGAATGGTATTGCTAATGAGCAGGGCCTGGGGCTTGCACTCTGCAGAACAGTAGCAGCTAAATATTGGGCTGAATGACAAAAGTAGCTGGCTACTTCTGGAAACAGAAATGTCTGCAGACTGTTCCTGTAACATTAGGTAAAGACTAGGGATAATAGAATAATTGCTGTGTTCACTTCAACCATACCTGAAATATTCAGGGATTTTATCAGTGCTTTGTGCTCTGGAAATTCTGAGTTTAAATTTCTTGAAAAATAAAACCAATCTGTCATAATGCAAAGTTTTGTTTGAATGTCCCTTTAGATATCTGTGTCTATCTCCATGGCTATGTGGCTTCTCTGCTCAATTAAAAAATAAAGAATAGCAGTAAAGAAGACTTTACAGCCTATTCTTCTCTCATTAAATAGGAATTCAAATAATATTATTCTAGAAAGTGCAAGAGAAGTCCTGATCTTGTAGAATAGCTTGAGAGGTAAAAGAGTTACTGTTTTCATGGCAGAATAAGGTCCACAGGCTGGGGATTATGTGTATGTGTTCTTTTGCTCTGATAATTCCTATAAAGTTCAGTCATATCATTGCCACTTTACAGATGAGATAGATGAAGCTCAGAGAAATAATGCTACCTCACCCAAAGGAAACTAACTGTGCTCTGGGAAGCAGAGAGAGAGTTGGTAATTAAACTAGAATCTTACTCCAGAGCTTATTCTTTTGACCATCTTTGCCCTCCCAGACATTTTTTTTTTTTTTTTTTACATCTTCATTGTTGCCTCTCCCTCTGTGACTAATGTCCACTCTCCAGGATGAGAAGATATGGGTGTAAGCTTTCTTAGCATTCCCGTAAGCTGGAGACCCGTGGAGATCCTATAGCGATGGAATAGGAAAATGAGCCACTATTGCCTGAGTACTTTTGCATCTTAGTCTGATGCTGGTTTTTTTGAGCATGAACACACCTGGTAATTTCCCAACCTTCTCCAAAGAATGGTTTTTCCTTTGTTGGACATCGTGTTGGGTGTCGAGGGTCTTCCTACCCATTTACTTCTCTTCAGCCTTTACTTCCCCACCCCCCAGCGGACACACAGAGTCTCTGAGCAGGATGAAGCCCGGAGAAGTTCCTGAAAGGTTATACCCTTGAAGCGCTGCACAGTGTACACAGCACGTGCTGAAGTTTACACAGACTTCTCAGCCCTTTGAATAGAGAGACTAATTGTGGGGAAGCTGCTTTTCAGCACACAGGATGGGCTGTTCCCTGTGGGTTTTACTATCAAAAGGCTTTTAAAAGTGCAGTGTAGCCATTGTTGCATATTTCACAATGAATTAAATACCATTTCTCTCCTTGCAGCTGTTCCCTGCGAGTGAGCGGAGAGCATATTTTTTTTTTTCTTTTTTCTTTTTTTCCTGGCAGAAGACGTCTGCTGTGAAAACCCAAGCACTGGGGTAATGAGATTATTTGTGTGCGAATTCTTTAGGAAAAGCATTTCTTTATTTTAAATTCAATGTGATGTAGGGCTGCTGCTCTGGAGATGGGGAGGGGGAGAGCCTTGGCAGAGAATGGAATTGAAATGTCTCTGAGTGGGCCTGGGAGCAGGCAGAGGCTCAGGGCTCAGGATTTGACTTCCAATGTCCTACATTTATCCACATTTCGTTAGGGTGCCTGATCTCGCAGCTCCACTTACTGGGTGATGGAGGAGGGGAAAATATACATATCTATCTCCCCAAGTTTAGTTTGCTGGAAGCTTGGACCCAGTGTGTGATGCCGAGAGGTTGTGTGTGGGACTCTGAAGAGAGGTGCTGGTGGGAAGGTTTGAGATCTTTAGCAGGGACTGGTTCTTTTCTCACAGGGTATGTTCTGGCTCTCCAGAAAAGTCCTTGGAGAGCAGGTTGTTATAAGCCAGCTTTGCACCTCCCTTGAATCTCTTGCATCCTACCTTGTCATGTGGCCTCTTTTTCTTCGCATGTGTGTCCACCATTGTTATGTTACCTGCCATGAAGCCCTCACCAGAGCCCAGTGGATGCTGGTTCCTGTTCTTAACCCTCCAGTACTATGAGCAAAACAACCTTTTTTAAAAAATAAATTACCTACCTTCAGGTACTTTGTTACAGCAACACAAAATGACAAAGATACCAAGAATCCATACTCCTTCCCTTACTTGACTTACTTCTCATCTTCAAATTTTTCATTGTTTGTAAAAATTGGCTTTCAGGCAAGCAGTGAGTAGGAACAAAGTATAAAATTGATTAAGATTAAATTCTAGTGCAGATTTAACTCTTCTTAAAATATTAGACAGTGACCAGCTTTTTTTTTTTTTTTGGTCCATTAAATACTAAGAACAAGATGGGATTAAATGGCAAAAGAGGCATTTATGTTAGCTCGGGAGAAATTAGATTCTGAAATGGGATATTAAAGGTGTTCATCAATTACCTCTCCGTTCAGATATCCTTCGAAGTATTTTAGAAGTTTAAGTAATTTTTAATTGTCCTCTATCTGGTTCTATCACATAAGACAAAAATTTCAAAACATTTTAAGGAAACTTGAAAGAAATATTTGGGGAACTTAACTGAGAAAGAATGGCTCAGATATAAAAGGATGGTCACTGAGTTCACAGTAATCTTTTAATTCTGTGTCAGTGAGACAGGTACGAGGGAAACAGGCTAGAGGCACTGACAGGAGGATTCAGACAATAAGTTTTGGGGCCAAGAAAAGAAAGTTTGAAGTGTAATTCTACACATCTCTTATTGTTATCACTTACCCTTTTGATTTCCCCAATCTCTATGGCAGAGGGAGCAGATAAAGATTACTGCTGTTCTCCTCCCTCGAACAGAAATGAAAATTCTGTACAAAAAATGAGACAGGCTTTATGCTGCTCTGGTTACCTTTGAACACAATCTTTGTCACCTTCACAGCTATGACCTAGTGTTTTTCCATGTACACAGACATCACTTTTAAGCTATTTTGAAAAATAATAGCTATAACAATAATATACCTCTTTAAAGAAAATGTGTAAATTAAAACATAGCAAGAGGACAGGCACAGTGGTTAGTCTCTTTATCTGAGGCAACTTTGATTTGTTTCCATGGGTATTTTTGTGACTACTTCGCCTGGATCCCTGGATCCTGATGCCTCAGAGTGACTGCTGAGCCCAGTGCTGCTGTCCTACTTCTGTGTCTTTTTAAAATTTTTATTCATACATATTTGCTGTACAGAATGATCGCAGTCTTTGTGAGGAGTTGGTGCATGTATGTAACACATCTTAAGTCATTTTCATCTCCTTCCTCTCCCCTTCTCCTTCCATTCCTCTCCCTTCCTTCCATCTCTCGGTCCTCTTCCCTTCTGCAAAAGATCTGTCTCCATGTTTCCTACTATCTTATTTCCTATTATCTTCTCTAATTTATATATATTTTGGGTTTCTCATATAAGAGAAACCATCTGATGTTGAAACTTTTGCATCTGATATATTTCACTTAACATTATGGTCTCAAGGTGCATCCATTTTCCTACACATGACTGCCCTTTATGCTGTCTTGTTAGAGGATGCCATCAGCTCCCTATCATCAGCCTCGGAAGCTGATAACCATTGGTGCTCTCCTTGCTACTGTATTCCTTGCATTGACTAGGCCTGCGTTTGTTTGCAAGCGGCAGAAAACTGGATCAAATAACTTACATTCAAGAAAAAATGCATTGAAAAAATAAAAAGAGGGAATGTATTGACTTATAGGTGGGAATTCCAATGGAAGAGCCAGCCTGGGAGAGTCTAGGGAACCAGGAAATCTTTTCCAGTCTCTCTTTTCTTCCTCCCCCTCCTTCTCTTCCTCTTCCTTGCTCTGTCTCCTCCTTCTCCTGCTCTTCCTTCCCACCTCTTCTTCATTTTCCTTGTCTTCCTTTGTCTTATCCTCCTCCTTTCTCTGTAGCACATGCTACATAATGGGAATGGCACATGATAAACGGCCATGCTGGGTCTGGTACTTAGCCTTGTGATAGGAGGCATAGGAGGTACTGTGCATGGCAGTTCCGCCACAACCTTACTGTGTGAAGAAAGATCAGTTTCCGAACGGAAAGGAGGAGGGGTCTTGTGCTGGGAAAGAAAAAAATGGCTCCAGAGAGAAAAGCAACAGAGAATACCATATCCTCATATTCCTTCAGTCATCAGCTGTGTCAACTTAGTCTTCTAAATAGCTCTTGAATTTATCGCATCTTCTCTACTATCAACATTAGTCCGGGCCCTGATTGCATTCCCATGACACTGGTGAATACTTGCAGAAGTTATTATCTTGTGTTGCAATAGCTACTTTTGTCTTCTTTATGAGACCTAAGCAACTTAAGGAAGGTTCTTTTTCCTTGTCATGTTCCTGGTTCCTACTGGAATGCCTGAATTGTTGGAGGGACTCAATTAAGGTTTGTTGAACAAACTAACTATGGTTATTAAATTCATCTGTCAGAATGGTTGTAATTATTATATAGGATTTTAAAGATCTGTTAAGAAATTGCTAAAATAACACACACACACACTTCTACTACGCTTTTCCATAATCTATAAGGCCTTCAGAATCAAATCCAAAGATTGGTCCAGAAGGAACCAATCTTACGTGATGGTCCCTCTGTCTCTAAGGCCAAGGGATGTCACCGTCTGTTTCTGTGTCCGCAGTGCCTAGCACAATACTTGCCACATAGCCGAGGATTTGGTCTTTATTTGTATCCTAATCTATTTGTAGCTAGTGAAGGAGTGGCTGGTGGCTTGGTTCTAGTGGGATCACAGGTAATTCCAGGTTTTTGACTGACTTAAAGGGCCTTATTTCCATTGGAACACTTTTATTCTGTCACTTCTCAGGCAGTGCACATTTACTGAAGCCTTATTCTGCATGATGCACTGGGGCTACTGATTTGGGTGGCTCTCTCATTGTCAAGCAGCCTCAACTAACATAACCTGGGTGGGGAGCTCAGGCAGGCAGAGCCACGCTGGGCAGAGTTGGACAAGCACCTGGGGAGTGGCAATGATGGAGGAGTGTTTCTGTAAAAGAGGCGAGCACAGCATGGGTCCTTCTGTGGCCTCCAGCATCCCAGAAAGCAGGGCTTGGGGGAATTTGAGGAGCATGCACTTCTCCAAACTTGGTCAGCAGAATAAGGGCAGAGTTTGATTTGTGAAGAGGTTGTTTTAATGGTGTTTAGAATAGTGGTCACTCTGGCTCTGCTTTATGTATCTAAGATCATTGTTATTCTTTACTTCTCTCTCCTGTGCTGATTTTAACCTCCCTGGCCCTCGCCTGGCCCCTCCCTGGCCTTCCTGCCTGCCTCCCGAGATGAGTTTAGGCTTTCCTCCTGCTTTTTAACCTGAATGAAATGTTCTATTTCTGGGTCTGCTGCTCCTCACTTCATTAGTGTTTCTGGTGTTTATAAAGCCAGGAGATAATATTTTTAGGTTCCATTTGGAGCTCTCTGGGCAGCTTCTCTCTAAGCCACTTAGGAAGTTTAGAAAAGAAGGTCACAGAAATGTTAGATGTTTTTCCACTGAACTTGGGTTAAGAAAATGGTCTCAAGATGATATTCATAGAACCCACTGGTCAGACTTCACTAGATGGTAGGAAATTCTTTCCCCCTTTTATTTGTCTTGTCTTCACCTCTGGAAAAGCAAAGTTGTCCTTTTTTCAAATTTTATTTGTCTTGTTTTCACCTCTGGAAAAGCCATTATATTGAGGCAAACATTATTGAGATACAATTCACAAACTACATAATTCACCCATATACAATGTATGACTTAAATTTTTCTAATATGTTCAAGCTTTTATTCACCCATAACCACAGCTGAATTTTAGATCATTTGTGTACTTTCTGAAAGAAATCCTGTACCCATTAGCAGTCAGTCTCTGTTCTTTTTCATGCCTACCACCCATGTACCTCAGCAACCACTGATTTTATTTCTGTATTTATACATTTTCCATTCCCAGATTTCTAATAAGTGAAGTCATATAATATGGGGATTTTTGTGACAGACTTCTTTCAGTCAGTGCAGTAGTTTCAAGGTTTCTCCATGTCACAGCATGTATCAGTACATTGTTCCTCTTTGTCACCCAAACAATATTCCATTTGATGGACATTAGGTTGTTTCCACTTTGTGGTTATTGTAATACTCCTGTGAATATTCATATACAAATTTTTGCATAAGCCTGTTTTCATTTATCTTGGGTGTAGACCTAGGGTTAGAGTTGCTGGGCCGTATAATAACTCTGTTTAGCTTTTTTTTTTTTTTTTTTTTTTTTTTTTTTTT
>NW_004955412.1:29508527-29514905 GCF_000276665.1 Chinchilla lanigera | reverse complement strand
CTGCTTTTGCATTATAGCTCTCATTTGTGAGCCATAATGTAAAGTAGTATTTGGCTGTGGTTTTGATGTACATTTCCTTAAAGATGAAATATTTTGCACATATTGTTATAAGATGCTTGTTGGCCATTCCTGTATCTTGAGAGAGATATATAGTTGAACATTTGTTTCATTTTTAAAATGGGTTATCTTTTTATTACTGTGTTAGAAGCATTCTTTCTATAGCCTGGATACAAATCTCTTATCAGAAATATAATTTGCAAATATTTTCTCTCATAATATCAATTTCTTCACTTTATGTTACAGTTTGCAGGACAAAATAAAAAGTTTTCATTTGATATAGCCCAGTTTATCCATGCTTTTCTTTTGGTTCTAGTGCTTTCAGTATAGTAGCTGAGTCATCATTGCCTAACACAAGTTTATGAAGATTTACACCTATTTTTTTTTTTTATAAAGAGTTGTATAGCTTCAGCTCTTACATTGAAGTCTACGGTCCACTTTGAGTCCATTTTTGTGCAGAATGTGAAATACAATAAGGGGTAGAATTTCTTTTGTGTGTGTATATCTGGTTATTTTTCACACTGTTAAAAGATTTTTTCTTCAATGTATGGCTGCTAATAAAAGAGAGAATTTTTATTAGTGCATATTGTTACAAAACAGTGGGTTCCATTTTGGCATGCTTGGAGCGTTCATGTAACATACTTTGATCATTTCTATCCTCAATTTCTCCTTTCCCCTTTCCTCTCTTTCCCAACCCCTTGTTCTTCTCTGAGAGTCTCCTTCTTTCATGTCTCTATTTTTAAGAATGTTTTTTAATTTTTTATTTCTTCTAAGTTCCTTGTATGAGGGAAATGTGATATTTGACTTTACGAATCTGGCTTGCTTCACTTAAAATGACGGTCTCCAGTTCCATCCATTTTTCTACAAATAACATGACTTTATTCTTTATGGCCAAATAACGTTCCACTTTGTATATACCACATTTTCTTATCCATTCATCTGTCGATGGGCATATAGGTTATTTCCATAGCTTAGCTATTGTGAATTGTGCTGAAATAAACATGGGTATGCAGGTATCTCTATAGTGTGTGGACTTTAATTCTTTCTGGAATGTACCAAGGAATCTGATAGGTTGGGTCAACTTGTTGCTCTAATTTTCATTTTTTGGGGAAGCTCCATACTTTATGATTTCTATCAACACTATGCTAATTTACATTCTACCAACAGTGAAGAATGGCTTCTTTCCCTGCACCCTCCCTTGTGTTTCGTGTTCTTGGTCACTGTCATTCAGACTGGTGTGAAATGGAAGCTCAGTGTATCTGTCATCTGCATTTCCATGATGGCTAAAGATGGTAAACATTTTTTCATATACTTATTAGCCATTTTGAGAAATAGTGGAGAGTTTTAAATACATAGGCCATGTATATTTAAGATGTGGTTTCTTGATCAACAGCATAAATAACTGTTTGTGTTAAATGACTTTTCCACATTATTTTCTGTTATAAATGAGTATTTGGGTGATATCTAAGTTCAAAACTGGGTTGGTGTGAGTGTATTTGTGTGTGTGTGTTGTGTGTGGTGTGTGTGTGCCTGTGTGTGCTTGAACCTGAGAAAATCCCTGCCGATTTTTATTTACTTTGAACCAGACATTGCCAAATGTTTTATAGACTTTGTCCTACGTAAATCTTACAAAAAAATCTGAGTTATTATTAGCTCAGTTTTACAGAATAGTAAGCTAAGTTGTATATAGTTGAAGTAATTGCCAAAAGTTGTATTGTTTGTAAAATGACACACCCTGAATTTAAGCTCAGATCAGCTTGACTCTGCAGCCTAGAGTCAAGCACCAGGCCCAAACTCAGGCCAGTTATGTGAAATAAGAGTAAAAAGGAAAAGGCGACATAAAGCAGCCACAGCATGTTCAATTTGTGAGAAACGCAAATCCTGTGATTTTAGTTCTCCTAAATGGTTATCAATTTGCTCATCTCTAAAATAGAAACATTAGCACCCTTTCTTACATCCTTTATTACAAGTAAACCAAAACAGTGTTTAAGTTTCTTCATTGTCTTTTAATTCAAAGAAGTCAGCAGACCTTTCTAGAATACTTTCATGTATCAGTTACATAAATCATACTTTTATGTATCAGTTATATAAATCACATCTAAAATAACTTAGTGTTAATACTGATATTTCTTTTTTACTTTTCTTAACTTTGATAAGTTTCCCAAAAAAGGATACTATTAATTTTCTGGTAAACATCCTGAATCTACAGAGTACATCATGGAGAAGAGGTTTAATGATAATATATTCAGTTGTAGTATGCTGAGAAAACATGTTGAATCCAAGGAAACTGGAAATACCTCTTATACTGGAGGGATCAGTATATACAATATATGAAATTGTTCCCCATTCCTCTTCCCTTTCTTGCCTTTGTACTCTTTCCTCCTTCTTGTGTATGTTCACTTGCCCTTTGGTGAAGAATTTGGGATATGTGGCTTTGTAATAATGGAACATTTCCCAGAATGTATTTTTTGTATGTTTGTATCACCATGTTGTGCTAACTCTGAAATCTCTACTGGAACATGTTACTACAAAATCCCAATAAACATGTATAAGTGGAAATAAAAACAATTGGTAATACATGTTTTGTAGCCAGCTGCTCTTATTTCCTAGCTCCTCCATATTTTTTTTTTTCCCCGCAGCTGCAAGGGAGCTGTGCAACAGACATGGAAGGCTGTGGGCGCAGGCGTTCGTTTTGTGTCAGTTTCCCTGGCCTCTTAGTTCCCATGGGAAGAAAGCTGCCTCTGCCTTTCTTTCCCTCATCCCCAGCTGTGATTTCACTCCTCCTCTGGTTCATTCTTGAGCTCAGGCAGATGCATCACATGGTATCCTATTATAGCCATCTCCTAAAGACAGCTCTGCTGATGCCTGTCCTGAGTGGAGATGGGTGGAGTAAGTGTGTTAATAATTTCATCATCCACCACCCCATGCCTTCTCTTCTTTTGCCCCTTGCACACTCTTTCTTGGAGGAAAAATAATGACTTAAATGGTTCACGGCACATAAGTGATACAATGTCTGATAAGGAATCCCTGCAAATGATGGCAAAAGACTTGGCAGGGAAAAAAACCCCAAACATTTAAAAGCTATTGAGTAGTAGGTGAGAGAGACTTTTGTCACAGAAATAATTTGAAAGAGTTGAGTTTATGTGCACCTTCTGATTTGGATTGGAGTTTTTCAAAACCCTGGAAAGTGTGTCATCCTGGACAGATGCTATGTGCAGAGTCTGGGATGCTTCCCCTCTTCTTGAGTATCTCTCAGAGATGCTTGGAAATGATGCTGATTGAAGTACTTTGTGATCTTCCATGCTAGAGCAGGTGAAGCATCACTGTTATTTCAAACAGTGAAAACAAAAGATGCTTCTTTGCATTTAGGTCTGAAGTTTGGCAGAGGATTTAAAATGACCCAAGCTCTGAAGATAGTGTGGAATGAATGTTTACTATTTGCTCTTCTAAGGGATTGCATTTACAGAATTACACGGCCAGCTTACCCTGAAGACATTGCTTAAATAACCTGCTGACTGGAATATACTGATGGGAACTGTCAGCTTTGCTGCATGTATAGTCATTCTGAGCTCTTCCTCCTCTTAATGAGAGGCTTCTTGTGTGTTTCTTTGTCTATATTATGCCTTTTAACAGGGTTCAAAGCTTTAATTGGATTCGGAAACCAGCTATTTCTAGCTTACATAATGTATGATATTCTCTAAGATATTATATAATATTGTTTATCCCATATATTTAATTCTTGTAACCTGTATCTCTCCATGATAGTGTCCACATTTATAATACACATTTCTTATCTTTTGTTCTAACTCTTGGTTTGTATGCATCTAATATTTCACTTGATTCACATAATGGTGTTCATACTCACATTCATTTCCAATAATTCTTCTCTTTCAACCATGTTTGGTTTTTATTTATGTTGTAAGAGTTTATTTCTACAGTGTAGATTATTTAATCTGTCCTTGATAGATTAACAGGTGTGACTTTTACAGGCTTAGTGCTCAATGGCTGCTTTGTATTCACACCAAGTGGAATCTTGCAGAGAGAAATCTATATGAAAACGTTCACCTTTTTGTCTTCATTTATTGTCCTATTTTCTACATGTCTTTGAAATCTTGTATTAGTCTTTTCTTAGGCAGTGTCTGAGAATGGAAATGCACTATTGCAAAGAATACTAATTAAAGAGCTTATCGCCAACTGGAGTCTGACTTTATAGCTTTCGATCCACTATGATCATTATAAAGTGGGCTTTCCACTTTAACATTGAGGACACGGCCCAGAGTAAAGTGACTTGCAAACAGATGATAGTGTTTTCTCCTTTAGGTTGGAGGTTGCAAGCTCTTTTACTGATAAGATTATTTATTAACTGACTGATCATGGAATCTCCCTATGGTGCTGTCAGATTTTACTTGTCTTTCTACATAGAAGATACCCATAAATATTAGAAAAACTCATTGCTTTAAAGGTTGAGATTATGATTCTATGAGATTATCAAAGGGCTAATCCAAAATGTCATTGTGCACAGAAGGGAAGTTATACAAGAATGATTAGGCAGTGGTTTTGGCTACAAGCCTTTATGTGTGACAAATATATATTGATACCTCCAATATAAGAACTATTTCCAATTTTGTTGGGTTCAGTGACTGGCTGTTTTTGAATATTTGGGGATTTGGCAGAGTTCAAAATCTATAAGGTATGGTCAAACACACAGTGAATGTTTAAATTAAAAAAAATGTGCTACACTAAAAGACATATTGCTATTAATTGCTCCTCAAAATACCTTACTCACTTCAAACACAATTATACCATTGTTCTTGCGACTTTCTGAAGCAGTTCTGGAAGTCTTTTTTTGTGTGTGAACATCTTTCCTTGTGCTGCCATGGCTGTCTTAATGTCCTGAGTCAATTCAAAACCTTTACCTTTCATGATCATTTTGACTCTGAGGAAGAGCCAGAAGTCACATGGTGTCAGATCTGGTGAATAATGTTGATGAGGACACACTGTAATGTTTTTATGAGCCTGTCTTTCTGTTGGATGACACTCAGCAGCAGCATTTAGTTACAAAAGAGGACTTCCAGAAGTGCTTCAGAAAGTGGCAGGAACCAAGACAATGTCTTTTAATGTAGTAATTTTTTAAAATTTAAAGTCACCATATATTTTGATCACACTTTGTATTTTCACTCAGGTACTTTAATTTTTCCTTTCTTCGCTGCTAATTTTGAGGCACATGAGTACTTCACAAAAGACCTAAATTGAATGTGGGATTACTTTATAAATTAGTCATCTACTCATTTGTGTGGGACATTCGAGAAAATGAGTAAGTCTTAAAAACACTTAAGAAGAAAGGTTTGCATGGGTCTAAAGATAAAATGAGCAAGAAACCTCAAGAATGAAGTTGGTTTGACAAGTTAAACTTCAGAACTATTAAGCACACGTAGAAAATGGCTGCTCTGGTCTCCTTCCACTTTTTATTATTTAAAAATTTGTATTTGAGGGAAGTGTGTGTATATGTGTATATATGTCCATGTGTATGAAATCTGACAATTTCAAATGGAGAGAAGCATGCCATAAAATAGTGACACCCTTTTCCAAACACAAAGACCAATCTAAAGTGAAGGTGAAATTAGGCCTGAATTTACTATCTCAGATTGTAGTTAATGTAAAATGGTTTTTAGGCACTCATTAATTCATACATTCATTCACTCATTTCATTTACTTCTTCATTTATTCAGTTGTTTATTCTTCCAACAGCATTCTCCATGTCTGTGTCACTGTTTTAAACTGGAAATTCAAATTTGAGTAAATAATGTCCCCATCCTTGAGGAGTCTGACTGTTTTCAACAGTGCAGTAAGAGCTCCATCAGAGGCCTCTGTGAGCTGACCAGGGGTTGCTGTTCCTGAGAACACAGGGGAGGAAAAGGCTGATTTCAGCAAGGAAGGCCCTGTTGACCTTTCCAAGGGAGGTGATGTTTGTTGCTGAGTTTTGATAGCAGAGTAGAGCAGGTAGACAGGGGTTTTCCAGAAAGGAAAGAACATGTAAAGGCACACAAGGTGAAATCTTAGATTTCAACAAGTCCAGGATGGTTGGAGAGCTAGGCTGTCTTGTGGGGAAGGAGAAATGGGGCTGAGTGGTGGACAGAACCAGTTTTGGCCTTTTGGACTCTGCTTGGGTTTTATCTGTTGGCAGTGAGAAGTCTGAAGGAATTTAACTTGAGAGAATGGTATTTTGCTCTTATATCATGTTTTTTATTATTTAGAGAATACTTTATTAGTTTCTGTAATCAAACCCATGTAGATAAGACCTTACATATTTAACACAGTGCA
>NW_004955412.1:29219494-29508067 GCF_000276665.1 Chinchilla lanigera | reverse complement strand
GGGGTATTTCTTCTTATCCCTGCTTTCCTGCGTAATACCAGAAGACCGTGGTCCTTACTTCACCCAGGTCTGAGTCCGCCCATGAAGAGTGAAGAGCTGGCTGTGGGCCACAGAGCTGCGTGTACCCTGGGCTTGTGATTTGGCAGAGGCAACAGTAGCACTTTTGGACTGTGATATGGGTACATTCCCTCTAAAGATTTCACATTGTGATGGAAACTTTTACCTTCCCAAGCAATTTACTTTTAAAAGAATATCAGTTTGGTTTATTCCTTCAACCTGTTGGTGACAATAGTGAGCTGTGGGTGAAAACGGTGCATGAATGAGCTCAATGATCTGGACAAGGGTGGCTAATTGACAGTGGGGGTGGGGCGTATGAAAAGTGGAACTTTGGCTTTCTTTCCCTAGGCCCTTTGCAAAGGTTTCAGACTGAGGGGAGCTAATCAGGAGACCTTCATGGGGAGAGAGGCGTGTTATTTAATTAGCTTTACAATGGGCTGACTTGAAGGCACGTGGTGGTTTTAATAGAGGGAGATAGATGTCCTTTTTTGCAGGGCTAATTGTTGGGAAAAAGCAGGGTCTTTGTTCCAGCCCAGCATGAGGGCTCTGATCTCTTGGAGCCTAGGGCTGCCCCTGCTTATAATTTTAGACAGAGCTATTCAAGGCTGCTCTGTACAGAAAGAAGAACAAGAACAGTATTGTGTATGCAGGATCACTGCCCAAACCTCCCCAAAGTCACTGGGAAAAAAAAAAAAGGAAAGAAAAGGAGAGCCAGAGGACCCAGCCATGTGCAGTTTGGGGTATTTCACCATCATTTATTTGCTATGGCTGTTGGAAGTAGCAAAGCTACACTTTCATCAATTCAGGGCTGAGGTAGGGCAACTTAACCACCCCCCCCAACCAATTAAGTTTGTTTCCTTTATCTACAATATGGCTTTCACCCTGCCAAAATGGAGTGGGCAAACTAGTGAGGAGACTATGTGTGTTCCATACTGCCAGCCTTCATGACAAGGTGCCAGGCAATGGTAGTGCCAGGATGGAAATTATGTAGCTGATGGCTCCTAAATAGCAAAATCTGTATTGCTAGAGGACAGTAATAGAAGCAGTGATGGTTCTGAATGGCAGCCCAAGGGGCAAGGTGAGGACTCTTTTGGGTAGCTGATCAGCACAGGTAGTGAACACCAGCAAAGAAAACTTCATCTGAATTCCACATGGCAAGTCCAGTTGCAGGGAGGAGAGGGTGCCACATGGGTCCATAATTCTGTTACTAATATGGACGTGTATGGCACAATTAGAGATCAGTAGATGACCACAGATGTATACAACATAGGTTAGATAGAAAACTTTTGATTGGCAGAAGAAGAGACAGGCAAGGAAAATGTAAGATGAAATAGCACAAAGATCATGACTTGCTTGGAGTGGTTGCAATGGTGTGTTGACTAACAGGGGCTGGTTTGGGGCATGCCTCAAGCAGCACTGTGCAGGGCATGTGTTGGGCAGCACGTAGGATTTTGCTAGTTTATTACCCAGCTGGAGAGTCAAATGGGAAGGCCATTTGCCTAAGAAGATCTCATTTTGTTCATGTTGTGTGAAAACATTGAATGGGCATCAAAACCACAACCAAAAGAGCAGAGAACCTAGTATTGTAAGGCATCCTTACCAGTGCATATATACATTGCTCTGCTGCTGATTTCAGTGCAGTTGTGAGCATATGATTAGAACCTTCACAACTATATCTTGCATCTCTATAATGGGAATCAACCCCCCTTTCCCTAAAAAAGACATCATGTCAAGGATTTGTGTGATTTACTTGCTTAGACCTAAACATCTTTGTCATTATGTCATGATTGTAGAGGCACAAACAGAGGAGACACCATATCCTAATCCCACACACTATGACCGTGGTTTGGATCACTATTCAAGAAAAAAGTTTAGGCTCACTAAATCTGAAGTCACAGTTCTGCTTTTTAAAATTGATGATAGCAAGTAAAAGCTATTAAGTGCTCACTCTGTAGGAAGCACAGTACAAAGCAGTGACATACTCATTCTATATTCAGCTCAACCCTATGAACCAGGCACTTTTATCATCTCTGTTCTAGAAGTTGAGACTTTCTGAGGCCAAAGGGCTGACAGCTGGGCAGTGAGGAAGCTCAAACCAAACTCTTGTCCATCTCTTGCCAAAGCCTGTGACACTAACCACTCTACTGCATTGCCTCTCCCTCATTTTAGAGTGTAAGTGTATTCCATATAGCAAAGACATCAAAGCCTAATAGTTTCTGTGGGGCAAGAAGCTGGAGGTCTCTGTACGGGCTATTTGGAAGCAGGAACACTTATTTGGAATCACCTCTTTACCTCCACACCTCAGTTCCATTCAATTCAATAAAAAAAAAAATACTCTCCTTGGAAGAAAACATCAGCTGTGGGGGAAAACAACAACAAAAACCAGAATGAACATCTGTGTGGGTGCCAGGTCTTTCTTGGACCCGGGGTACTGGTTGCTGGCCATCTGGACTCTCTCAGTGCTGTGGAATTCCCTGAAAGAAAAGTTCAATCTTTTTGATTTTAAAAACTTGTCAGCATTATTTAGCATTTTTAATTCCTGGAAAGGGCTCTCTCCTGGGAACCTGCCACAAGAGAGCTGCCTGCCGCTCATTCTTCCTCCCACAGCCAGCTGCCAGCTCCCCACCCAGCCGTGCCCTTCCCCCTCCCAGTGGGTCCCTGGTGGCCCTTCCCACCCAAGGCCTTTTTGCAATGAGGGCTTTCAAGATGGTTTCCCAATCTGGTGAGAGCATGTGTTTCTGATCAGTTGGATGAAATACACTTGCATGGAGAAGTAACCTCTCTGATCTCTACTTTCTTCATCCTCTCCATTGACTACCATTACCTATTATTTTGAGACACAGGCTCTTCAATGTGTCTCATAGACCCGACTGATTCCACGGCACTTCCTTACATGTCACTCACGTGAGATGTGCTTCTCTCCTCTTGACCAACTCAAAGGAAGAGAGATTTTTATTTTGTGGGAGCCAGTCTGGATAAATGAGACAGGAGCCAAGTCTGCTCCACCAGCACCATCCACCTCTGTCTCCATCACCCAGCTTATGCTTAATGCTGACTGAGCAGCTGGCTTCTTGCAAATTAAATGAACTTCGTATCTCTCCTTGGCTGTTAAGAACAGAGAATCAAATTCAAACTGTAATCGCAGGGAAGTGACATGTTCCTTCTTGTGGTGGTTTCTCAGCTGTCAGCTTTACAAGGTGGTATATTTGGTGCTTGGTCAATTTTAAATCTGAATAATGACACTAGGCACCCTAAAGTTTTTATTCTAAATGGAGGTTCCTGCATATTTAATGAAACTCAGACTCTGCGCACTTTTCAGGGGCGAACGCACCAAAAAAGAAGTTTGAGGCAGGGCCAGAATTTATTAATAAGTGCTATGCATTTTACTTCATGTGGTACTAGATTTGTTATCGATAAAGTAGGACTCATATAAATTCATTAAGGCCACCATAATGTAGCTGGGCAAAGGTGCTTAGGGTAAGGTAAGGAAGATGCTTATGGGCAGCTATAAGGATGTAGTAGAATGCAGAGGATGCTGAATTTACTGGTTAGTAAGATGTTTTCAGGGTGATACAATTAATTTTTTCCTTATATGGACCTAGTTATGGAAAAAGTAACAAAATAATGTGTGCTCATGATCCCCACCTACCTCCAAAACATGGGGGATCCTAACAAGCCCAGTACTTCCTTGGTCTCTGTAGTTTAAGATCCGCCAATTTTTTCATTACAACATCCTGATTTCCACTAGCAGATACAAATAATTGAGTGTTGGGGTACCATTCTATCCTAGCAAGAGGCTTGGCCTTTTTACATGCCTCTACTGCCTGCTGGAGTGGTGTGTGTGTGTGTGTGTGTGTGTGTGTGTGTGTGTGGCCCTAGCTCAGCTGATTTTTCCTGTCCTTCCTTTCAACCTAACCCTATCATTACCCATGTTTACTCCCAACCCACCCCCTTTCTCCTGGTGGGGGATCTCTGTAGAGCAAAAGGATATATTACAAGATACAGTGGTTCTGAGACCTGACTGATTATGGTAAATTTGAGAAGGTGGAGGGGATATGTAACAGCCACTGGCCTGCCCATAAAGCATGCAACATTTGATTCTTTCTTGGAAGGATGGATGGACTGTTTTTTGGTTTTTTTTTTTTTAGCGTATATTTCCCTTATCTTACATATAATGTATATAGCAGTTGTATATTTTACCTTTAGAGCAGTTGATGAAATGAAAGATTCAATTCAACTCAAATTTCAGAAAGTCCTGAAGCCTGCTTCTGAGCACCAACTAAGGAGATGAGCAATATGCTGTATAAGATATCCAGACTGATAATAAAACAACCTGTTTGCTCTGTGCTCAGCCAAATGCCATTTTTTTTTCTTGCTCCTGAACAACTACATATTTCTCTACTCAGATGAAAAAAATCAAATGAATACTGTGATCTTAGCAACATTCTCCTTTCAGTGGATGGATGGGAGGGAGGGTAAACAGAATAAACAAAATAAGACTTTCAAAAAATCTTTTTGGTCAAAAAAGAGTCAGCTTTTAACTGGGTGTGGTGGTGCATACCTGTAATTCCAGCACTATGGGAAGCTGAAGCAGGAGCACTGCAAGTTTGAGACCAGCTTAAAAAAAATGAGTGATTTAGCAAGACCTTGTCTTAAATAAAAGGTAAAAGAGGGGCTATAGGAAGAAGGATATAGTTCAGTGCAAATGCTCTGGATTCAACCCATTTTAGTTTCCACCCCAACACACACGTGCGTGCGCACACACGTACACAGACAATCAAGTCTTTAAACTTTGGTCAAACTTGAGTTTCACATTAAACAAAGCAAAATTGATAATAAGTTTGATTTTCCTATAAAGATCCACATTAGCAAATTAGCTGCTTATTAATTAACATAAGTTATCGAGCCCATAGTGTCTGCAGCTCAACACCCCTGCGTATAATAACCACTGAACCTCAGCTGCTGTCCTTAGGAAGCATAAGAGACAGACAAGCATATTCTATCACATACTCAGGGTGTGCCCGGGAAGGCTGCTGAGCATACAAAGGGCAACTTGGAGGGATAAGATTAAAACTTGCAAGGGGGAAATTCTCTGCATATGCAGAGATGTGCATGTGGGAAAAAAGCTCAGAGATACCCTCTATGGTGTGTCCAAACTTTCAGCTCGACCTGTCTTTACATCTTTTGTGACCTCCTGAAGTCCCTTCATCTAGATTCTACCCTGGACCCTTTGCAGCCCTTTCAGCATGAGGACCTCCTGTTGAGCTGGGTTTTTCATTTTATTATTTTGTTGATAGGTCCATGTCTGTTGCTCACCTAAGACAGTGAAGTTGGCTTTGTGAAGACACTGGACATACCACAGGTCTTAATTTCATCTTGAAATCTTGGCAATTTAAGTTCCAGAGAGATAGTGTTGTAGAATCCCGGTGACTTTGCCTTCTCATCTGCCTCTGTTACCACTCTGATGTGTTCATCCATTGTCCCCAGAGGAGTCCATTCCTCTGCTTTCTCCTTTCTCCTCTTTCCCTTTCCTTTCAGGGCTATTTCTTCTTCTAGTGCTCTGTGCTTTTGCTGCTTAACTCCCAGCACCAAGAACAGGATGGAGAAATTCACCACCCGTCTCTGTGCCTTGATCTCTAGGGTGGTATGTGTTAGTCTTCTGGGGCAACTGACTTGGCCTTTTAAAATGAAAGTGAGGGGGAGGGTGGAAAGGGAGGAAGGTTCCACAGTGAAATTTTCTTAATGTGCGATGCAAACCACAACTGCAAAGAACATCTGTTTTGAAGTTTGGTGTTGTCTTTGTAACCTAAGAGAAAAGCAGGCTAAGATCAGAGGAAGGCTGTAGCTTTTCCCTCAGGATGAAACCACCTGCAACTTTGGGGGTGGTGTGGGAATCCAATTCCAGCTGGGTGTGGAACCCTTGCTAGGAGCTTGGTTCTCCACTTCTGCCATATTGTTAAAGAACATTATTCTCCTGCTAATGCCACCATCTCTCTACCACCTCATGAGTCCAAATCAGGACAGTTTAAATTGGAATGCAAGTTACATGATCTGCACAGCTTGGTCGGGTAGCCTGTGTTCTGCATTATTCAGGTCCAGAAGAAAGTAACAATCATAGGAAACATGCTCAGTCTACTTTGAGGAAGCAAACAGACCGTGGATGTGGAGGAGGTGTCCAAACCCTGTAGCCTTGATTGGCAGCTCCTAATCTCTTTCTGTCTGAGCCCAGTCTGATTTGCTTCAAGAAGAATACGTGATGTCTAAACTGATGGATTTTAAAATGTCGCTTGGTCTGTGGATTGGGCCAATCCATCCCACATTGTTGGGGCTGCAGATGCAGTTGAATGGTTCATAATTATAGTCTAAAGAAATTGCAGACAGCAATAGAGCCAACCCAGACCCTTTTTCTCCTTATAGCCCATGCCAAGCTGTCTCCCACAGGGAATAATAGTGTGGTTATCCTGAAATGTACTTGTCCTACGACAACACATCTAGTGCACAGAATATTGTTGGATTTTGAGCAATTGAGCCAATCATCTGTCTGTGTCCATGAAGAAGTAATCTCGTGTTGTGTCTCAAGGGAGTCAAAAACCAAGCTGAGTGAGCTTAACTTCTCTTGCCAAAGTGATCCCTGTAAATGCAAGGGGGTGCTATGGAGAGAATAGCCATCTGCTTTTAGTCCTGACATGCTCTTGAGACTGTGGGATGCTCGGCAGGATGATGCATTCTCCCCCAAACTCATCTTTCTGCTCTGGTAAGTAGGAGGACTGCTCTTGGACATCACTAAGGGGCTTCTGTCCATCTTAACCACGTGATCAGTGAAGATCTAAGTTTTGTATCCAAAGAGGCACCACAATGTGATCTTTCAGAGTCCAAAGTAAAGCATTTCTGTAACTACTAGGACAAATACAGGTATATTTTCTTTTTTAATTAGATAGTACTGGAATTTTGCAAGTGAAGCCAAAGTTGCACAGTTCCCAATTCAAGAATAGAAGAAGGGGCTTATACTGATTTCTACCTTAATGATGATAGCTGTCCTGTTCTTTCTCTGGAGAGTTGTTCCAAGCTATTCTGCAAAGAGATGGCCAGAGAGAAAAACCTAATGTAATTTCATGTATATTCTATTCTGCCCTGGATCTTAAAGACAGTAATAATGATTTGATATTAATTGAACACTCTTTTGACTTTTGCTAAGTGCTTTGCATGTATCATCTCATTTAATCCTACAACTTGCCTTAAAAAGTGGATGCTATTCTTTTTTTCTACTTCATATATGGAGGAACTGATTTTCAGGATTGTTTAAGTGACATGCCTATGTTAATTCAGCAGATTAGTAGGTAGAACTAGAATCGGAACCTGTGTTTTATCCCAGAGCCTGCACCACTCACTAAGACCTCTGTTTTATTAAAGTTTTCCAGGAAAACAAGCTACCAAGTCTTCTCCTTCCTCTTCCTTTTCCCCCTTCTAACTGCAGCTGTCTTACCACTCATTGTTTATTGTACCTTCTCAACAATAGCTAATGAGTCTGTACTACATGCTGGGGATAGCATGGGTGGCTTTATTCCCTGAAGCAGAGATGAGGTTGTGACACAGAAAGGTTAAGTGGTGCTGGTGAGGTCACAGAGTCAACCTCCAGTAAGCCACTACCTTTGGATTCTGGGACTCTAGGACTCTGGTTCTTGGACTGACCCTTTGCAATTTAATTGTAATTAAGAATTTTGTTTTAGTTTTGCAATTAAGAATTTTACAATTTAACTGTAATTAAGAATTTTATTTAGTTTTCTTTCCTATCTTGGATTTTTCTTTTTATTGCTGTTTGATAATGGTAGATATTGAAGGTCCAGGCATTTTTCTTCTCCAGTGTGCTTTTTAATGACTGAAAAACCACTCGCTTCAGAATTAAGCTTTCTAAGCCTCTTTCTGAGTGTGACAGGGACTGTTGCATTTTCTCAAACAAAAATGAGACCACAAATGAAGCTCAGACAGGTTGTTAATTGAGAGCTTGAAAGCTTTTTTTAAAAAAAATCTTACATTTATACCAGTAAATCAACATCTGTGAGTCATAAACACGCTGTGGATCAACCGTTAGTGGTCTGGATGTTTTTGTGCTTACCTTAGGTAAAGCATACCTCGGCTTTTCGCTCAAAACTCAGTCTTTGTTCTGTTGAAGTTCATGATTCAGCAATAGACAACATTCTAGCACGCTTCTGGAAAGGGAGACTGTGCCTTCCATGACTGTGTAAAATTAGGAGTATTTTTCTTTTTCTTTTTTCTTTTATTGAGGTTGGTGTGAACCTCATTGAGGGAGGAGTATAAATAAAGGGAAAAGTTTATGGTTTTCACATACTGCATGTGTTGAAGGAATTCCTGTATAAAGGGGACTGTTTTGTTGATGCCGTTCACGTCTAGTGTCACACTCTTGTCCCCTAATTCCTGCAGACTTTCCTTGACCATTTCTGATTTGACCGTCTTAGTTTAAGGAGTGTCAGCACTTGTCCAGGGGATATTTAAAATGCAAAACTGGTTCCTCTTCAGTGCAGGAGGAAAAGACTCTGTGTTATAAAAAAAGCAAAGAAGCACTTGTTTTTTCCCCCTTGAATTCCTAAGAATCATCAGACACACTGTGGAAATATCATGCTTAAGTACATGAAAGGCAATGTATGGCTGCTTCTGTTTTGTTGGTAGGGAAACGATAGCGCACATGAACCTGAGTAGGTATTAGAGCTGGGGATAGAGATTCTGTTCTACCATAAGGGAAAAAGCGCAGATCTAAGAACAGTCTTGCTGACATCTTTTAGTCCATCTTTACAAGCCATAGCATATCAAACTCAACCTATAAATTAGGAAGAGTCAGTGACAAAGTAGAAGCCCCTGATGGCCAGAAAGCTGGTAGTTCCGCATGCAACACATAGTGATCGAGTATCTGTTATATCTTAGATACTGGGCTAGGTTTTTTTTTTTTTTTAAGGAAATAAGGTAGAAATGTTATTTAAAGTCCATAAGAATATACAGAAAGATCTACTTGTGCCCTAGAGAATAAAAGTGTCATTTATCAAAACTGATAAATCAAGGATGACATAGGCCTCAATTGGACTATCCATGTCCTAAATATGTAAAAATATTTTAGCACAACCTTATTAGTGTTTGTTATCCTAAGGGAAGTTTCATCCAGATCCAGAGTTAAATACATCTGATAATGTAAGAAGTAACCTTCCTAGAGGTCTGTGGGGACTCTTGGCTACCTCTCCAATACTCCTACTCTACTAACCCATTCCCTGACTTTGACATTCAAGCATTTTGAGATTCTGTGCTTCAGGACTGGATTAGAAACAGGGCCCATCGCCTAGCTGATTTGTCATTGTTGAAGAAGTAGAAGAAGCAAATTCCCTCATTGCTAGAGTGGAACATGTTTACTTTTGAATCATGGTGGGCTTTTTAGTGCTTTGCATTGGTGGATGTCAGCGGCAGTGTTTAGGCTAGCTTGGAAGAAAAGTGGGGGAGCAGACTGGTGAAGAAAAGAATTGTTCTGCGGAAAATGCATTTGCAAACAGAGAAATGCTCACACTTGAATTAAAAACAATACTAGCATTTTCTTAAGGCAACAGCAACAAAATTCTCAAAAGCAACTCTTGGTTTGTTCAGTCATACTGATGTCATCATAGTGAGTAAGGGCGGGACTTGGTTCAAGATCCTTTTCTTTGCTGCCTGTTTGGGTGTGTGAATGTACAATCCATTCATCAGCTGTTTCCCTAAGCTTTTCCCAGGCTCAGAAGTATCTGTTCTTGTCATCTGGAGGCCAGCATTGTTTTCTCATACCTTCTGGAAACACAGCTGGATTGCAGCAGTCTTTGTTCTTTCAAAAATTAGGATGATCCCATACAAATATTTTCCTCTGGTCAATGAAGAAACGATATAATCTGAAACTTGGACCAGGAGTTAAGAGATTTATTATGTATTTCTGGCTCCTTCTCTGATTTGCGCCGGGAAACCTTCAAGTTACTAATATTCTAAAAAAAAAAAAAAAAAAAAACCAAACCGGTTTAGATGAAGGTGAGCACGTGTGTAGAATTTACCATAATCAGAGGTTACAGTTAAAGGCAAGTGGTGGGAGTTCAACATATGCTTACAACTCAGGAAACAGTATTAAAAGTAGCTTTTTCTGAGGTTGTTCTGGAAGATTTATGTTAACTCTTTTAATCAAAGGTAGATTTCAGCACCTGGCTGTACCTATGTATGTAATTCTATGATTTGTTAATTAGTATCAACTGTCTGAGTTTACAAGAGCCAATGCATGAGCAGCAGATCGGGAAGTACTGGAGTTCTTGTTGTGTGTTTCCAAACATAACTGGAGGTGCACACTCTGCTTCTGTCATGGTCTGCCAATGATATACTCCAGAAATTCAAACCAGAGCCTCAACGTCATCACTCTTTTTGGTAGTAGGGCTGGCAAGACAGTAGTCAGTTTTATTTAATAGTCTGGGAAAGACAAAGCTTTAGCCAATGGTGACAGAGGAAAGAATAATTACAAAGAAACTTTTACTTCCACTCCTACCCCCTCACAGCTTTGGTAACACTAGAAGCTTGTGGAAGTCCACAACTGAGCTCCATGGCGGGACCCCCATTTGGACTTCTCCGCTAACACAGGAGGATGTGGTCCTGTTTCTTGGGGTCTCTAGTAGGCTGCCTTAGACTTGGTACTGATCAAGCTCAGAGAAGTCAGATTTCCACCCACAGCGCTGCTCCTTTCTCAACCCTCCCAAGGGCAGGTTTTGAAACCCTGAGCCCTTTGGAAGCACTGTCGGGCTGGAGTCCGATATCCAGGAAGCCGTGAAGGACCCCAGCTCGCGGACCCTTGTTCGTGCAAGACCCTTGGTCCACAGGGCTCCCGTCCGGTGTGTCAGTCTTTGTGAATGAATGATGTACGCGCACTGGGAAACTGTGCTGCTACCAGGAGGCGGGCAGCAGCGGGTGACCAAGTTCTCAGGAATGCGTGGAGAATCAGGCGGACTTCCCCGAATTGGTGGAGGCAGCCCCCGCGCCGAGCCCGGACTCCAGGACTCCACGGCCCGCGCTCTGGCTCGGAGCCGGCCTGCGCCCGCACCGCTCCTCCCCCGCCCTTCCTCTGGCTTCTGCCCGCGGGCGGTGATTGGCCGCAGGCGCTCGGCCCCGCCCACCTAGCCCCGCCCCTTGCTGCCCCGGCGGAGCGCGCCGGGCAGGCTTCAGCCACGCCCCCAGGGGGAGGGGCAAAGTGCCGGGGCGGGGCGAGCGAGGCCCGGAGCGAGCGAGCTGAGCAGCGCCGGCGCGGCGGAGAGGAGGGCGCGGGCGCGGCGCGGCCAGGCTGCACCCCGAGCGCGCTCACTGCTCCGCAAGTGCCAACTTCCCGGGAGACAGTGCCCGGCGCACATCGTCCGGGCGCAGGGCACGCTCAGCGGGAATTTGAGGTTTTGTTTTTTTTTTTAGGAAGGAGGGTCGGATTTTCGCTTCGGTCCCTTTCCCTTGTTAGAAATCCCCATTAAAGAGAAAAAAACAAGTCGCGGAAAACTTGCTCTCATCCCGTCTGTCCCCAACTCCCGGCACCATGAAGGCGGCCGTCGATCTCAAGCCGACTCTGACCATCATCAAGACGGAAAAAGTCGATCTGGAGATTTTTCCCTCCCCGGGTGAGTGGCGACGGCGAGGTCCCGCCCCGCCCGCCGGTCCCGCGCTGGTGCCTCTCGCTGTCCCCTTGGGCTGTGGTCCTGCGGGAGCCGGGATGCTGCGGCCGCGTGGAGCAGAGGCAG
The DNA here is from genome assembly GCF_000276665.1 of Chinchilla lanigera. Lineage (NCBI taxonomy): Eukaryota > Metazoa > Chordata > Mammalia > Rodentia > Chinchillidae > Chinchilla > Chinchilla lanigera. The sequence goes on along the minus strand of NW_004955412.1, from coordinate 29,496,230 downwards.
GAGGACGGCTGGCGGCCGGGACTCTTGGTTGAGGGGGTGTTAACTTAGTTTCACGGCTGCGTTTTTGTGCGTTGTGGGGAAAAGCTTACAGAATGAATTTCCAGTTTCCCGTTCCTGCGCTTTTTTTTTTTTTTAAGTTCTCAAAGGAGCGAGCACCCTCTGGCCTTATTTCTTAACGTTACCCAGGGGTTACATCCTCTGCCTCTGGCTTCCAGCACTGGAGCTGGTGGGACTGCCCTGGGCGAGAGCCGAGAGGGTGCCTAACAGGCTGGCCTTCAAGCACATTTTCAAATGTCTTGCCTTCCAGAGCGCCTGTGACATGTCCCTGTGCTTGTAGCTCTTCTTTTTAGATTGAGACCAAGGAGGTGGGAGCAGAGCTGAAATTATCCTCTGAACTTTGGTAAAGTCCGCTTCTGTTCAGGCACTTTACTAACTTTCCCCATGTTTCTGTCTCACTGTAAACTTGTCCCTTAGTAACGGAACAGCATCCCAGCGCAAGCTGAGACTTTGAATCTTTGGCTCAGAGTGTCAACGGACTGATTTGTAAGGCTTTGAAGAAGGGACAGATAGGACAGAAATTGCATTTTGTCTTAGAAATTTTGGTGCTAAGTAGGTGGAGTCCGGGTCCACAGGATTCATGAAGCTACAGCCATTTGAGAGGGAATAGGGGACTGCCAGCTAGCCCTGGGGATTAGTGATTCTAGAGGTAAAAGTCAATAGAGAAGGTGCTGCATTCTGGAAAATAATTAATTATACTAGCACACACCTCTTTGTATCTGATTGTTTAGTTGCTGTCTTTTCTTTGCCTCTGCACATAATTAATTGCTTATCTTAACCCTTTCTTAACTTGCTCAAACTTTTTAACACAAAGGAAGCTGATGTTTTCTCATCCTGGGACCCTAGACATTAAGTCACATTTCCTCCCCGCGGGGCTCCTAACATTGTAGGATTGCTGTGCACAAAGAAGGCTGGGCTTGTTTCTTGTTAGCAGGATGATGGTCAGAGCGGTGCTGTCATCTGCTAACAACGTAGGGACGTTTCAGGGACTTAGAGTTACTATTGAGAAATGGAATTGCTGTCATGGTTGTGTTTGAGGGTTCAAGAAAGCGTGAGTAAATTGTCATAATTGATTCAATAGATTTAAAAGGGTAGTTCACAGCAAAGATACAAAGTCAACTGCTATGTCCTTTCCTTCAGAATGGCCTGTGTATATATGTGTTACGTGTGTTTATGGCAAGACAGATTTTTGTCATCTGGGAAATATCATGTTGATATGTCAGTGCACATACCTACAATGGATCTTTCATGCTGGGAATGTACCAGAGCCTCTGGCAACACATGGTTTAGATCACTGTACACAGCTAAAGCATGTTTCTTTGTAATTTAATATTAAATATTAGAGATTTAAAGTATATGGTGCTATATTTCAGCTATTTGTAAAAATAAACCCTGAGCACCTAACTTTATTTAGCTTGCCCATGTGTGAGGTGGGTACAGTAAGGCTTCATTCTACAGTCAATAGCCAGTGTCATAATTGGTTTTACAGTGGCTTTCTCGTTTAAAAGAGGTTCCTAAGCCACTGATCAGTTTTAATAAGTGGCCGCCAATAAAATTTCAACTGGCCCAAGAAATCAGGCAATCATCTGCCATTCATTGTAATGAGGTTTGATTTGTAACACTTGCTTGAGGAGGAAAAAGCAGAAGTTAAAAGGATATGTAGAATATTTTAACTAATTTTTAGTTCATTTTTTTCTGGACTTTAGTTGCTTATAATATGTAAATATTATACCCATACCTCAGAAAGGGAAATAGAGACACAGAAAAGGTAAGTAACTTATGTAAAAATATCTGGAGAACCAGCGGCTGAAGTAAAACAAACCGTGTCTAACTTTTCAGTGTACATTGCTGTAGTATTGCAACTGACCTTTAAAAAGCTCAGCAGAGAAACTCCAAAGGGAGACCGAAGCTTGCAGGTGCGAAGACTGACAAAATCTTGGTCAGGGCTGCCAGCTTTTGCTGGTGGAAGAACCAGCAAAAGGAGGTTTGCTGTGCCCATTGGCCCGTATAGGACATGTGTTTAAAGTTTAACTGCTCGTAGCGTGGCTTTGCACCCACAGCTGTGACTTCAGTATTTGTCAGAAAGATTTCTTTGTGTTGCTTAATTTCTTATGTGTGGAGACAGCTAATGTGGGATCTTATTTAGCTTCCATGATTAAGTCAGAATTTCCCTTCTGCCCCTTTCCAAATTTATGAGCCAAAAAGAAGTAGTAGTAGTAGGGAGGTGGGTGTTTAAACGGGAGTCAGAAACCTGGGATACTTGCCTGCTTTTGTGGTTAGGATGTAACCAAGAACCTTTATTCACTTTTGTTCTAGATTGAGACCTCACAGGATTTTGACAGCATTAAGTACCAAATTAACATGCACTTTGAAGTAACACTAGGACTGAATTTCCCTTGTATATGGAAGGTAGATATAGTGTTTGAGTGCTCTGTTCACAGATCTTAAAAAAGCTAAAACCAGCCATTGAGTTATTCCTGGTTCTTCCTTGGTGTGGAGTCCACTGAAAGGGCTGAGGCCACCAAGGCTGGGTGCCAAAGCAAACACATTCCCAAGCTGCTTAATTTCTCCTCTCCTTCCCCATTCCACTCTGTTTTCATGGTGAGGTGAGTCTAGTGTCCAGATAATAGCAGGGGTTCTAATTCTGGATGTTTCCCCATTTATAGGAATACAAGGACCAGCCCTAACCCCCTCCCACCCCAGTGGAGAGTGCCCACCCAGTGGGGCTCTTTATTGTCCTTAGACATAAGAAAAAAACTATCATTTTCCGGTTTGGACAGTCTTTGACTCTTCATCAGCTGTAGACAAGAAAGACGAGCAGAGCTGCCCAGGCTTTAAGGATCCCTTGATCACTTTGTTGCTAGATCCCCACTGACCACACCTCATTAGTGACCAAAGATCCCAGTGGTTCAGAGCATGGATTCTGGAGCCAGCCTGTCTGGGTGTGAATCCCAGCTCAGACACTTAATAGCTGTGTGACTTTGAACAAATTACTAAATCTCTCTGTGGCCTAGCTCCAGCATGTGCAAAATGAATATAATTACTGTTCTACATCATAGGGTTGATATGAGGATTACATCTATGAATGTGTACAAAATCTGAACAAAGTGCCTGATCTGTAATACATTCTGACAGTTAACTAGAAAGCAAGTCAACAAAACATGTAACCTTTACCTGTGTAGAATTTTTCAAGTTCTTTGAAATATTTGATAGGGGATATAATACAGTGGTTGGATTATATAGCTTCCCTAAGTCTGTTATGTATGAAGGAAAGAATAATAAAGTTACTGGGGACTTTTTCACCTGCTTAGCCGAGAGCTTCTGCCTCTGGCTCTGAGAAGCAGCATGGCAAGGAGGTAACTTTCAGAGTGTGTTGCGACCCAGCCATCAGAGCTAAGGGCCACAGCTTGGTCAGTTACTTTGGGTGTATAGACTGTCAGTGTTACCCACGGTGGGAAGCCCATGAAGTCTAAGGACCAAGGGAACATGTGAAGGTTTGATGGAGAAGTAGAGTTTTTCCATAGTGCAGGGTTGAGAAATGCATCATGTCCAGTTATTATGAAGTAGCTCACATTTTATTTATTTATCTGGTTGGCAGAGCTTGCATTCCTGGCATTTTTGGTTGGTTTGTATTGCTTGTTTTTTTTTTTTTCCTGGTCTGTGTATCTTTTTTTCTCCCTTAAAGAAGCCAGACCACCCCTGTAGGAACATCACCTCCTCTAGCAAACAAAGCAGCCCATGGTCACCTTCCCAAAGTCCAGTTCTCTCTGAGCTCCATCAAGATCGGAAAAAACTGAGAGCTGATTAGTATAGGTCAGGATTTTTCAGGAAATATAGCCTGTCTGTTTCAAAGACTATGGAGGGTAACTCTCCAATGCCTACAGCTGCAGTATAGTTACAGATATTTCTCGAGTTTGGAGAATGAATAACCTGTGGCTATAGTGGCATCCCATGAGCTTGGGTTGAAGGTGGATTCCTGTCTTTTAAAATTATTGGGATAGGGGTTGGGGATTTAGCTCAGCAGCACAGTGCCTGCCTGGCAAGCGCAAAGTTGTGAGTTTGATTCCTGGTACCAGAAGAAAAACAAAACAAAACAAAAAAAAGAAAAAAACCAAAACTATTGGGATATTTCTGAAACATTGAACTGGTATAGCAGGCATGTTCGCAGAAAAGGAACACATAATTTTTCCCTCACACATACTCTGGGATGGGGGCATATTGTGTATTTTCTCCATTTTTAGGATAAAGAAAATAATACTCATAGAGGGATATACTTTGCCTAAGGCCATACTTCAGAAACTTCCAAACTGATGAGCTGTTGTAGGCATTTGGTACCTACAGTAAAAGCACTATGTGATTCTTAGGAACTCTGGAAATTAAAACAGGAGCTGTATGAGAATGCAGTGCGGAGTGGTGCTCTGGGGATCCAGGGAGTGCAAGGGCTTCCTGCCATCATTGCAAGTCTCCTGCGAGCTGAATCCGGTGGCCTTGTTGTCACTTAAGTATCCCATACAGCTTAGGGAAGGATCACCAGGCCTGACCTGCTGTGTTAGGAAGAAGCTGAAAGGTTCCAACAACTCTAATATCAGATGGCAAAGCAGAGAACGGGGATTCCTTTGTTTTCAGTATCTTCCAGAGGGTGATTGTACTCACTTGCGGGGTTACTCTTTCCCTGAGCCTCCAGAATCTGCCCTTTTTACCTTCTTTGTCACTAATGTGGCTGTGCGTTGCTTAGCTCACAATTTGGATGACAGGAGATGCTGATGGGCGAACCATTGCATTTTCCTAAGGCAGCTGAAGTTCATTCTTCTGTTTCAGAAGAGGGTGTAAGTAGTTACATTTGCTGTCTACATAATAAAAATTTTGCTCTTTCCTCCTGGAATTTAGTTTTTTTATAGTTTGTGGCATTTATCAATGCATTTTCATGGTGTAAGGAAGGAAGGATGGGCTGGGATTGTGCCTGTAGACCTGCTGGCCATCCACAGTGTGTGGTTAATGGAGAAGTAGACTCCCTGGCTTCTCAGGGCTAAGGTACTGGTTCTTTGTCATTGCACTGTAGGGCATTTTCCAAAATACTTAGCATCTTTAAGCCCACAAGGTCATATGATAGACAGGAATTTGTGTATGAACAGCGCAGTCCTTGTGTTTTTACTCCCAATTCTCTGCTCAGACAGAATCTATAACAGGATTTGCCTCTGTGTTTACAGTATTCTAGATCTGCCCTTTGCTTATAGCTGTTAAGCAGTTCTTAATTCAGGGTGAGGAATGCTTGGACTATTTCAGATCTGTCATTTTACCTGTCATGTGTCTGTGGCTACTTTTCTCAGTTGGGCTGAAGATACCTTTTTTCAAAACTTCAGTGAATATTTTCCAAATTGTGTCATTACTTTTCTGATTACTTTTCTTGGGGTAGCTGTGCCTATCTGCATTATATTTTTCTTTTAATTGTGCAGCTTATAATCTCCACACAGAAATAAATTGGTAGATAGTAGAGGTCCTTGTAAGTCTGATTCTGTTGGCAGAGAGCCATGCTTACAGATATTGCTGTGCAAGTCATAAATATTTATTCTGTAGCCAACTCTGCCATAGTCCTGTTTCCCAGGTTCTTCCCACTTACTACTGATTGAGTTCAGGGTGTCACTTCTTAGCCCAGATGTTGCCCCTTTCTTCTCATACAGCTTTTTTCAATTGTCTTTTTCTGTAGCGTTCAGTTTTGTCTCTTGAGTTGTAAAATATTGATCCAGAGATGGCTTTTGACTTTACTAACATTAGTATTTTTAGGCTATTGGATTTCAGATAGATAGAAGGGTCATATAATTTACTATGCAAACTAGAAGGTTTTGAGAGTGGAAAGGAGCACTATTGATAATCACACCAGCATAATAAGACATAAACTTGGACTCTCCCAGCTGATGAGGGTTACCCTACTTAGACACTAAACTTGCACCATTATACTTTTTAGAATATCTCATTTTAGTTGCTACTCTTAGGACATAGACCATCCAAAGTAAGCAAGCAGGACCAGATTAAGAATTTGAAGCACTTTAAGTTCAGTGTGGTTTTCCTCAACCATGAGTTATATTTGTAAATTTGTTTTTGACGCATAGTATAATATTTCTCAGCTTCTGAGAAACAACTCAAAGCCAACCTCAAACAAGTTTACATCAAGCTTTTGAAACTTCTTGGTAGCTTTGCGTAGCTGTAACAACCGTTAACTTGTGCTTTGCAAGGTTCTGTGGAGGAGCTGTAAACCTTCTGCATGCAGAATGTGTGTGTGCATGTGAGGGAGAGAGGGCATGAACTTCGGAGTTGGGGGAGGGGTCATCATTATATAAGTGGAGGCAATTAAAATTTTTATTTTGCTTTGTTTTAGTGCCTCATCAAGACAAAACAGTTTGCTTTTGAGATAAAAAGGCACAAAAAACTGTTTCTTTTTTTGTACAATTAAAATAGATGAAAATAAAAACAAAAGTAAACAGCAAGTCCTTGGTTCTTCAGGAAGGGAGGAAGGGAACGTTGAGTTCAAGTGTAACATCCTTTTTGGTTTAAAAAAAAAAAAGAAAGGAGGAGGACAGGAAGAGAGTAAGAAAGTATGAAAGAAATAATGAAAGAATAAAGTAACAAAAGGAAGTTGTTCAGAAGGAATGAAAGAGTTTAAGTGGCACTTCATAGATTTTTGGAAAAATCCTCAGTTGGACCAAGTGTGGCACTTGAGTTCTAGTCTCAGGTGGTTCAGTGGCTAACCTTGGACCTATTGTGTTTGCTCTTTGTGGATGTGGCCATTTCTGAATAGTCTGAATCACTTACGGGTGTGCTGCTAGCTAGGGTAATGCAGATGACATCTTCCCTATGTTCCAGGAGCTATCATCGGCTAACAGCGCAGGAGGGTTAGGCTCTGGGTGACACTGGACCAAGAGTCATACCTTCTCTGGGTTCACCAGTGTGTTAATTGTTTCTTTTCTGCATGGACCCTGGCTGTGATGTTTAACTTCATGAAAATACGTGTGGGCCAGTGGCTGTTTGCATTTTCTGTACTGCGTGGGCTCTCACTTTCAACAGTTTTAAGGCTAGATAGTTTCATGGGCCAGCTTCATGGAGAAAATGGGCATTTCTGAAGCATTTGAAGGAGGCGTGTGACCAGGGAAAGCATTATTTTCAATATAGGAAATAGCATGGGAAGAATGCTGCAAGTTTGGGATGAAAAAAAGGCTATATAAGCATTATAGCGAGGGAAGGCAGAGGGAAGTGTGAGGCCCGGATGAAAGAGACAGCACATGGAAATGCAGGATATTTTGTGCCTTTGAAAGCAACAGGATTTTAAGGACAGAGCAGTGTTACTGAACGGGCTTATGAAAGAGGTGATTTTTTTTGCATTACTTTCCCTCCCACTCATACTGTTAGTTGTTAAAACCTCTTTATCAGTTTATCAGAATAGGCGTTAAACCTCAAGAACATGACAAAATCAATCAGGTACATATTTTCAAGGTACGAATGGAAAATAACCTAGGTCAGGCAAGGGTGGCTCTTAAACTTCAAAACTATTTGCAGATACATGTTTTTTCTTTTTAAAATTATAATTAAAACTCATTCATTGTACTGATTAATGAATTTAAAATAATCCAGAGCTTAAGTGATCATTCAAGAGACTGGTAAATCTCTAAATTTTCTTGTTAGCAGTTCAGTCATGAGGGAACATGGGGCACCTCTGTAAAGGGAAACTTCCTCAGGATGAGCTATTAGGAACGGATGCAAATTTCACTGCTGGGGAAACCGAGGCATGGTGCCTCAGGGCAACATGGGATTAAGAGTCACACCTTCCTCTGTGTCCTCCAATGTGCAACTGCATCCTTTCTGCGTAGGCTCTTGTCACAGTGGCTGTGGCAGGTGGCTCTGGTGTGGGGCCGGAGCTGGAGGAGGAGATGTAGATTAAGGGTCCAATCTGTGCAGCAGCCAGAGTAGCTGCATCCTCAGGGCAGAGCAAGTGGTCTGACTAAGGAGCATGTTTCATCTCAGCCACCTTCTCTTGTTGCTCTACTGTTTTGTTTTTTGTCGTTTTGAGACAGGGTCTCCCTGTGCAGTTCAGGCTGGCCTTGAACTCACTTTGTAGCCCAGGCTGGTCTCAGACTCACATCGATCCTCCTGCCTCAGCCTCCCGAGTGCTGGGACTACAAGCGTGCGCCACCATGCCTGGCTTTGTTGCTCTGCTGTTGAGAAACCGTCCGCTCCTGCAGCAGGAATGTGTGTGTTATGAGCCACCCAGAGCCTCTTCCCGACAAGCCCAGTGAGTCAAGGCCCTCACTGCTGTTTGCACAGAGGGAAGGGCCCAGGCCTGCATGCCAGTCTGTTCACAGAGCGGTGTCTGGGCAGCAGCCAGCTGACCCTTTGCAGGCACAGGCTGCCCAGCAGTCGGGTAGACAAGATGCCACCTGCCTCGGCTTCCCCAGCCACCCCGGAAGCTAGAACTGTGTGGGGTGTGGTAAGCACAGGCCATCTTACTTTTCAAAGGCTGCTTCTGTGGCGGTAGAAGGGTTGCCTGTGCACAGCTGTTATCTGAAATCTCATTTTGTTGACATTTTGAGCAAGATCTGTGGTAGTTACCTTTTTTTTTGAAAGCAGAGACATACGTTTAGAATGGCAATTTTAGGGAAAAAACAAGGAATACTGCCGCTGATGAGTTTATGACCTGATACTTGTCTGGCCACTTCTCATTTCCACTCATGTGTACTACTTTTCCTCTGTTTTGTTTATTTTCTGTTGGTGTTTCAATGCTATCTTTGTGCCAAGAAACTCATTCTTTTACTGTAATCCCTTAATAGTGGAGCATTGTACCCATTTCACAGATGAGCAAAAGGAGAGATTAAACAATTTGCCTAAGTCTCAAAGCTGCTGAGTGGAGGAGTTTACATTCAAACTCTGCTACAGTCAACTCTAAAATTATGTCTGCTATCTTCAGAATTCTTAGGATTACTTACATGTTGTTGATTTTGGGGGAAATACTAGGGTCTGTGATATGTATTGTTTACTAATGTACCTTAATGCGGGGTTATGGTCTGGTAGTCTTGTGCGCAGTGACGTGTGACTTCAACACACTGGAGGTCAGGGGAATCCTTTGGGTTACCTATATTCCACCAGTATGGGCAGTGCACAGCAGGGATGTCACATTGTTCTCCCAAGGTTACCTTGCAAAGTGCTAAAGTGAGAACAGGAACCTGGAATTTGCCACACTTATTTCAAACATTTCTCTGGTTTGATGACTATCTAGTACCTTCACTGTAGCAACGATAGTGCTAATACTGGACACTAATATGAGATTTAAGTTCTAACAGGCATGTCTTTGCTCTGCTGGATGGAGGTAGATTGCGCCTAGGTATTTTATACATATATGAGGAGTTTCTCATGGTTGGCTAATTATTGAGCTTTGAGCAGGTGGCACTGACCCTTATGACACTGGATCAGGAAACGCTGACCCCAGCTTGTGGCCAAACTCAGTGGGATGGCAAGTTCATCCCTTCTCAGAAGGGTAAAAGGAAATGTGAGTTATCTCTCAGGCTGCTGGACAGATATGTGGTTTCCTTTTAGGAAAGGTTGACCTTGGACTTTAAGAAATACATCGTTTTCTTTTAGTCAAAAGAGATATGAGAAGAATTCCTACCCAATCTATTGTTCTCAGTATTGGACCATAAGGCACATTTCTTTTGTTTACCATGCCTCATTTTCTCCATTTAACAAATGAGGTCCATTGTAATAAGTAGCAGGAACTTCAGATACCTGGAGCAGTACTTCAGGAAAATACCAAAACAAACATCAGAAACTTTGCATGTCACCGTGCATGTCAGGGAGGGAGCTATGCCTAAGAGGCATATTACGATTCCTAGATACTACATGATTTTCCCCCTTACGATCTTCCATTTGAAACAGAGGGCATTTGCTGGGGCACTGTCCCTCCCCACCTCATCTATTTCTACACACAAGTGCAGAGTTTAGCAAAGTTAGACTCAGATTATCTTCCAAACTCCAGGTGTTGTTCTTCGCAGTGAAGGGAAGCCTGCTGTCCCCCACTGCCTCATTGTGGTCATATTGGGAGCACAGTGTTCCCAGGCCAGATGACAGGCTGTTCTCCTGAGGACTGTTCCTTGGTGTGTTGCTGTTTCCCTGGGAGAGGGTGGAAGTCCTGAGTAGCCAGCAGCACCCTTGGGTGCCTCCGAATTATTGGGTATGAGGAGAGTGCAGTGATCAGTAGGGGGTGGTACACCTGGCTGTATCAGAAAAGGAGAGGAGAGTTTTAAGTTGGGCGTTTTTAGTTTGAGCACTTACTTGATGCTTGCTTGGACAGTGTTTGAGCTCATGAAGTAAATCCTGGTGTAGCCACAAAGTACATCGCCACCTGAAACGGGCTCAGGATAGTGCCCCCCTTCTGACTAGTGTTGGGTCAGGCCTAAGGGGTTGTTTGTCCAGTCTTTGCCCACTTGTACATTGTCTACGCTGGTGAGTAGGCATGAACTTCTGTTCTGTACTGCAAGAATCCGAACACTTATATCTGTTTTTACTCCAAGCTGCCAGATGATTGTCACGTCTTCTCTATATTATCTCCTAATTCTTCTTGAAGGAGGCTGCTCCTAGTGAGTGAGCTGCCTTTCTTTGGGAGAAAGTGGGAGAGTTAATAGGTTCACATTTAGAAAGTACTCTGGAGTCACTGGCAATACAAAGAGTGTTATTAAATTAGTGGGAGATATGATACAGAGCGGTGATGCAAAATACACATCAGCTCCCCAAGGGTGAGTCATGTATGTGTGTACAGGAAATGCATCCTTGATTTCACATAGCTCAAGAGTTTAAGCTTAGACCTTCACTGTCTCCTAATGGAAATCAAATGTTCTTCAAAGCTGCTGCTTGCTTGTTTTTCATCTCTATACATAGCTGTGTGTCAGGTATGAGGAGTAAGAAAAGTAGCTAATATTTATGCAATACCTACCATGTATCAGGTGCTCTGCAAGGTACTTTGCAGAAGTAATCACATTTTTGCAAATACATTAAATCTTGGCAAAGTTCTGATAACTTTCCCTGTGTTGTAAAGTTTCAAAGTCACGCATTTGTTTTAAGATCTTTGCTAATTACAAAGTCTTTACTTAGAACCTGTGCCAGCATTCATGTAAAAGGCTTTAGTTCCTGGGATGCTATGCTATGTCCTGTGTTCTTTCGTAGGCTTCTCAGAACCATCAGGGCTAGGAAGAAAGCACTCAGTTTATCATAAATATTTACATAGGGATGTATAGGAGACGGCAAGATCAAAACAAAAACATGATTCCCATGCATTTTCAAATGCAAGACCGACAAACTAAAGGTGGCCAATGAACTCACTAAACTTGCATCCAGATTTGATGTTCTGGCCCCCATTTTCCAGATGGGAAATCAAGGACTGAAGTGAGAGCTCCTCCCATGCTTGAGAATTTTCCAGGGAGGGGCCATTCAGAGACACAAGTCTAGGCCTTCAGGCCACTTGATGGAACAGGAATGTTTGTAGAAAAATAAACACACACATGGAATGAATCAACATTTACGTGCTAGAGCCGGCGTTCACCTCTGCGTTAGTTGGAGATTTTTTCAAAAAATAAAATCTGAATTTATGAAGGCTTCTCTTGGGGGTTCTTACTGGCTTTTATGCACCCTCACCTATACTTTTGTACTCTTGCTGATGGAAGAACTTTAAATTTTCAGGCTAACTTCAGAGCCTCCAGGGGATTTTGGGTGCTGGATGAACAAAATAGTGAATGAGCTGTTAATGAGACTGGGAGCTGGCAGCCTTGCCCTGGATCCCCAGGGCTCTGAGCAGCACATGCTCATTGGCAGGGTGCGGACAGTAAGCGATGAGCACAGGTGAGCAAGTCTCTAGTTACCCTCAATTGCCTTGCTTCATAAGAAAATAATATTTTCAGTGCTTTTACACCCAGCCACTTCCAAGGAAGTAATATTTTAAATTCCTAAAAGCTGGTGCAAGATACACACTAGAAACCACCTGTACAAGCTAGTCACGGTATTTGTGACTTCTCCAAAACCCTGTTCCAACAGAGTCTAAATGTAATTCATCCCATTTAGTAATTGCTATTGGTTTTTACATTTATTTGTCTTGTGTACTTTTTGTGCCACAATTTCTACAATAGGTAAATTCTCCTTTTCCCGTTTTGGTAGATGAGACCTTTAAGGCAAAGGGAAGGGATTGTTAGGATTTTCCATAGGAAGTAATCCTTGTGTCGTTGAATGACGCAGTCTCACTTTTATGAGATTGGTTGTAATAATATTCCTTCCTTGAGTCAGGGAAGATAGCCCTGGGTTTGAATTCAGGCTTGCTGCTTACTAATTTGTACTTAGGCAAAGTATTTAACTTCCCTAAACGTTGCTCTTCTGATCCTTACAATGGAGATAACAATAAAGAGCTTTCAGGGCTATTGCTAGGATTAGAGATAATTCCTGTCAAATCCTTTTTCGCTGCCACAGGGTCTCAATAAACGGTATTATCATTATTTTTCAGGCCACCAAATTCTGTACAACTGTGCATTGCTGCTGACGCTGTTTTTACTTCAGTGGCTGTTAAAACTGTGGTTACTGTTAACCTGGTTACAGAAAATTTTCCACTTGACACCCTAAAAAACAAGTGGGCCAGAGCAGTCCCTGTGGCCAGTTACATTATTTTCCAGTCTCTCTCACGCATGCATACTGTGCTTGTGTTCAGTTTGGGTCAGATTCCCAAATCTAAAACGTTATTTTCCGACATTTCCTTTGCCACTTCGAGGAGGCAGCTTCTTGGAATCATCAGAATCCAAAATTAGTTTTATTGCTGAATTACTTGTCTGGGTCTCAGAATCCTTTCTTTTCTGGCAGGTGACCCAGGAGAACTACCATCTGGCAGGCAGGTTAGGACTCCTTGTCTCTCAGGTGCCACTTTGTGAGCCAGGTAAAGGCCCCTGTGAAGGCTCAGGACAGTGAATTGCTTTGATGGGTTCCTGAAGCTACAGAAAAAAACTGCTGCCCTTTCTTTGTTCTAGGGCCCTCTCCCTCCTGTCCTGCACTATTCCAGTTCCAGCGATTTCCATAAAGTGTTTTGGACTTTAGATGCCTGTAGGAAGCATGTACCTTTAGAGTTTCCAAGGGGCTGCTTGCAGTGGTTGACGTACAGCCAGAATCTGGCACCTAAAAAAGGGATCATGTGTCTTTAAACAGCTGTGCGCCAGTGTGTGTAACTGTGCTTGCTAATCCAGTGACTAATTCCATATATCATAAAGAAGTTGCAGTGAGCCTGGCCACCAAGGGAGGGATGTGTACCAACTGGACTGGAGTGTAAGGCTCAGAGAATTGTCTTGAGTTTACATACACACACACAGACACACACACACACACTTCTCTGAATGTGATCTCTGCTCCCTGAACCAGAGTGAGCCCTTGCTGTCTTCTGGTTCTTGTCCCTTCTGCTTCCCCTCCTCACCCCTCCCTTTATTTACTCATCTGAGGGTGGGGCCCTGCTCAATCTGAGTCAGGGCCAGGCAGCTAATCAGAGCCTTGATGGGGCATTCCGGGGTGACAACTCATGATCCCTTAAGGAAAAGAATTTCCCAAAAAGATTCCTTGCCGTCATCATGTTGTGACTCTGCCTGCCTTCCTCAGTTCCCAGCCAGTGACCTTGACCCCCACTTTAGGTTTATTTGCCCCAGGCATTCCTTGTTCTCCCTGCCCTTCATTGCATCCCAAGGGTTGGGAGAGAAACTGGAGCCAGGGCGTAAGAGCTGGGGTCTAATGGGTACTCGCAGCCTCAGTCTTATAAATGTAAAAACACAAATATTACTTTAAATGAATGCTGGGGTAGCCACCACTTAGAGAACTTGAGGGGTTTTGTTTGTCTGTTGGAGTCTGTGGCCTTTCCTCTGACTCCTCCACATAAATGGTTCCAGAAGATGCAGACACCAGGTGTCGGCTCTGGACATGGACCTCACCCAGCCACTCCCACAGCAGCTCCCTGCACATGGCCTGGCTGCAGCCTCAAGGAGTTCCATGTGTCAGAGTGGGCGGGGAGAGCTCAGCCTCTCCCGTCTGCCCGTCTTTGTAGGGCCACCCATTCCTTATTGGCATCATCCTTGTACCGTGACTCCGCCCCACACCAGTGCAACACTGGGCTCCTTCCAACCCGCCTCCCCTGTGCCTCGGGGACCCCGCCCCGCATTTGGTCTTCCTTGCACATCCTGTGTGTTAGCTGTCGTCACAGAGCTCCTCCCTGGTTGGGAGCATGTAGCTACTCCTTGTGTATGTGGGTGGCATTTGTTTTTTCCACTGGAAGGGACCTTCCAAGTGAAGGGTCCATGGCCCTCCGTCACAAATTATTCCTGTTCCTCAGGTGGTCAGTAGTTCTCCTCTCTCTTTTGAATTATTTTTTTAAATTAAGATAAAATACACCTAACAAAATTCACCGTTTAAACTGTACGTACAGTTCAGTTCAGCCAGGGGCAAGAGCTGGGTTCCAGTGGATATGTCTTTCCCCTGAGAGTCTTATAAATATAAAAATTCAAGTATTACTTCAAATAAGTACTGAGCTAACTGCTTCTGGAATTATTTTTGGTTAGGGAACTCGAGATATTGGGCCAATATGTAATTGCAAAATCTTTTCACCACCCATAAGGAAGTCCTGTGTCCCTTAGCAGAGGCTTGGAGCCCACATGCAGGGTACCTGCCTCTCCCTGCCCTCCAGGACCTGAGGGCCCTCCTCCCCCAGGGCGTAGGCTCAGCTCCTGCTTCTCTGTGGAGTGAGCCTGTGTACATCTGGGTGGGGATAATGAGCGCTTTCACCAGCTGCATGCAGACAGTTCAGTCCGGGGAGCTTGGGCTGTGGTGGCTGCAATTTCCTAATGGCTTCCTGATGAGGCAGAGTCATTTATCAGCAGCAGATGAGGGCTGTGCATCCCCATCCCTGCTTCCCCACCTGAGCCAGGCAGATGGAGAGTGGCTTTGGCTGCCTCCCTCTTTTCATTGATCACTTTTCTCCTTTCCACCTATTGGTCTGTCTTGCCCATTGATCTGGAGACTGAGTGTGCCTGGCGACCAGACAGCCTCCAGGATTGCTCCTGGGAGAGGCCGTCTACACCGAGCCTGTGTGGGCGAGACTGTGGGGCAGCAGTGGGATGGTCCAAGTGCTCAAGTCCTGGGTTGGGGCCATTAGGAGAGACCCATTGTAAAAGGCGAGAAGAAAACTGTGCTAGCTAACAGAAGGCAGTGCTAGGTATAGCTTGCCTGGCAGCCCTGGCCCTGCACTCTAAAAGCATTTGCATGTAAAAGTGGAGTTGCTTGCTTCTGGCTGTCAGGCTTTTTCAGCTTAGGCAGTTTACTTAATTAGAGGCTGATTTTATGTCCTGGCTTTGTCACTGGGGTTTGTTGTGTCCCCTCAGCCCTGTCCCTATGTCTGGGTTACCCTGTAGAGACCATCAGTGGTGTGGGAGTGGTAGTGTTTCAGAGCCTCTAGATGACACCATGACAGTTTGTTCTCCTTGCAGTGTTTTTAGAGAAAGGTCCGCAGATCTCTGCAGTTCGCTGCTGTCTTCACATTTTTCTGGATTGACAAGAATAGCATGCTTCAATTTCAGAGCTGGCGCACACTGTGATGTTGTGCAGTTAAAGTTGAGTGTTAAAGGCTCCTTGCCATATGATCCCTGGTGTACGATAGGAATCTCTGTTTGAAGGAAACTCATCCACAGTAGAGTCTGACAATTGTTACTCAAAATTTGTAACCTGCAGTGGAGCAGAGAGCATTGTGGATCCATAAAGTCCTCTCATATCTATTGGGTCTTTGGATGGGTTGGCCCTGTGGTTTGTGAGGACTCAAGGAGGAGTAGTGTTTGTCCCGAGCGATGAACCAGAGCTTGTTAGTAGTAAAGACGCGGAAGAGACCCTGTCCCTCCCCATCCACAGTGGTAAGTAAACAGCAGTGGTGGAGAGGGAAAAAAAAAAAATACCATACAGGGAGTGGAGAGATCTAGAATTAGTAACCATGTGACTGAAGGCAAGTTGGTGCCACCTCCCTGAGCTTCATTTCCCCATCAGTAAAAGAAAAAAGTTTGAAGTAGATGATGTCTAAAGTTCCTTCTTTATTCTGTGTTCCAGGGGCCCTGGATAGGACCCCTGATCAGTGACCAGAGCAGCTCTTCCTTCTCTCTACAGGCAGCATCCTTTTTATTCACCTTATGGTTATGTCTGGTTGCCAGCAGGGAGAACTTCCCTCCAAGGAGTTGTTAAACTTTTATAGCAAATTCTGTAAATTCTTCTTTTCTGCTTTTTGACTGCAGATAAGGTTTTAGGCATCACACAGGCAGAGTGAGGGTAGGGAGAAGGAGCAGAGACAAGGGTTGATTAGTTATTACTCTAGGCCATCGCAAAGGCCAACACTGAAGAGTTAGGGGCTGGAATCACAGATCAGGTAGGTCTGTACAAACCATGGAGTAGCTCCAGATGATAGGGTGAGTGGTAAACCTAATGCTTTAGGGACAGTTAACCATAGTCCTTTTAGAGCTTATCTCTCTGGGTCCTAAGTACTCCCTTAACAGCTCAGGAAATGTCAGCTAGGACTCTGAAATGACTACGTCAGTGTCTAAAGCAACAGGATTTCTGGGACATTAGGGACATATATTTGGGTTAACAGAACCGAGTTGGGTCTTTATTCTGAGTTGTTGAACACACACAGCCTGAGACTGAAACTGCAGCTGTTCTGGACTGGGCAGTGCTATTGGGTTTTGGTGCGCTGTGGTGGAGTGCAGGTATTTTTGAAGACTGGGATAGGTCGAGGGGAGGGCTGTCTCATGTGCTTGCCAAAACACACTCTGCTTGGGAACTTCTGCATCTCCTCTGATGTCAGTCTTGCTTCAGGGTAGGAATGTGTGTCTTTCTGCCTTCTCCTTACTCCTAGCATGTGGCTCCCATGTGGCTCTCTTGAATTACACGGAGATGAGTCAGCAGGGTTTGTGGAAAGAAGGGAATGTGTAGCCTGTAGGGAGCAGGGGTAGAGAGGGGTGGAGGAAGCAGTGTTTGAATGAAATGCTGGACCAGGTTAGGAGGGCCATGTACCTACTCAGATCTTTACTGGCTAGTGTGTTTTAGGTGGTCGGATGCTCCATTTGTGTTTCCTTGGCTGCCATCTGCACAGAATGAAATACGGACTGGAGTGTTTGCTTGTTGGGGTCTTGTACATACCATCTCAGTTATCCTGGTAGAGCAAGTTTATTAGAGCTCCCTCCAGGTAGCCTCAACCCTGAGCATCTTGAGTCAAGCATACACTTCTGAAGTCTTTCAAGGGCTGGATCATCCAGTGCATCCCTTTTAACCATTGCTTGGTCCATGGCCCCAGCAATATCCAGCCCTTGTCTGCTCTGTGCTTAAGCTTTTTAAATGATAAAATATTTACATACTTGCCGGTAGTTTCTTCCCAACATGGTGACAATACCTGGGATATTCTCTGTGTGGTATCCTCAGCTGTTTAAATGAAAAGGAGGACATGATCTTATTTAGCTTCCTTCCTACTTAAGTGTTGATTTTTCAGGAACAAGGAAGGAAGTTGGTGACAGGAACTCCTGAGGCATGAGTAGAAAGCTGAAGTCACTCATTCTGCAGGAGATCTCTGCACTGAGCCCTGAATTTCTTACCTTTGGGAGAGTCTAGCTTTGCCCATAGAATTTTTACAGCTGTTCGAGTTTTCTGGACCTGGGGGTGCATTGCTGACTGTTGGTGGCCTGTTCATGCTGAGATGGGTTGATACTCAGGATAAAGGCAGTGCCAGGGACTGCCTGCAAGGGCTTGGGCTGCGCCTTGCCCCATTCCTCCTTCTACCGAGCCTCTGGGTTCGGTGTCTGTCACAGGCTGGTCTAACCATTGATGGGCCTTTTAGTAAGCCTCAAGGAGGGTTAAGAATATAAGTAAATAGTTGGGACAAATTGGAATTGATGATCACTCCAAAATCATGTTAGAGTAAAAGATGGAATTCCAGAAACTTGAGAAAGTATCAAAAGGAGCAGAAGTAAAGGGAAAGATGAGATGTTGCCATACGTGATTTCAGCTTTTGGTTTCTTTATTCAGCTCCAAAGAAGTGAGGAGGGAACTTTCCCATTTGGAAAAGTTCCCTAAGCAGGGGTAGTTATCAGACTTGGTAACACTGTTGACCCCCATGGATTGGCTTGTTTGTCTGTGGCCTCCCCTCCTACCTGGGACCAGTAGAAGATACCTTAATTGCCTTGAACCGAGCAGATCTGCAGTTACCGTCCTGAGCCCCCCTTCTCAGCTGTGGCTACATTTCAGAGGTAGGCAAGCACACTTCTTCACTTGGCTAAAGAGATCCTTTAGGTTAAGAAGGAACTACTTGAGCACAAAAGAAGCCATTCCTAAGCAGGCGGCATTCTTGGTGACCTCATCTTCCTCCCAGCCTAGGTCCCGTTGGAGCTATGCATATGGGGCAGACTTCCAGTTCCTCCTGTCTGGGACTCACAGTGGCAGATATAAATAGACCAAAACTTTGTCTGTAGCATTGTTCACTAACTGCCCATTGTTTCTGGAAGCAAAGCATTTCTGTGCTCTGCTGCTGCTGCTGCTGTTGCTGCTGCTGCATGGTCTCCTTCCTCTTGCTCCCCCCTCCCCTTGTTTCCCTTTCTTTCTCTGTGTTCCTGTGCCAAAGTCAGAATCTCAGCTCAGCCATTTCCACTTGCCGCCTTTGCACTTGTCTGGTGCTCAGGGAGAAATCTAAGGGGAAAAGTGGCTTCATAAAGTAGACCATCTGGACACTGGCCTCATATTTTGATTCCAGTAATGCTTTTATCTGAGTTTTTCTATGATATATTTGTGGTCAAGACAAAGATATATGGATCTGATGATAGTAGAGTCAGGAGGATTTGTAACCGGTTGAACAACAATACCCCAAGGTCTTGATTAATGCATCGGTGTCAGAATAATATGCAGTCCCTGGTGTTATGTTATGGAGCTCAGTACTTGGTCATTGTCTTTTCAACATTTTTTTTTTTACCAGAGTCTTAGAACAGAGGTGCAGAAAGCATGCTTAGTAAGTTGCAGGTGGTTTGAAGCTGAGATGGATAGCAAATAGGATGAGGATGGATTTGTGAGATAAAAAAGATTACACATGGAAATATGGATCAAAACAAGTGAGGTGAAGTTTAATAGGGAGAAGTGTACAGACTAACTTTGCAGTTAGTAAAATTCAATCAATAGGTACAGAACTGGCTCAATATCAATCTGCATGGAGAAAGGCTTTGAGTTATGCAGTGTGCCTGTTAGTGTTGTTCTGGTCTTCACCAACCAAAGTTTAACGAGTAGGATGATCATCATGTTGATCTCATTTTACTCCTGAGAAATATGCTATGGACTTTTATGATGCTCTTTAGGATCACAGTCATACAGGAATTATTCTCTGTAGATGGCGGGTTGGGGGCACAGGTGCAAAAAATATGCCACCATGAATTATTGAAGGAACCAGAAAGAAGGAATGAAAAAGGAGAAGACTAAAGCATTTGAAAAAGTGTCAGATGAAGACTGATTAACTTTGTGCTGCATGCCTTTAGCCAACAAGGTTGATGGATAAGACACCTGAGAAGATACAGTGGATTTTAATTCAATGGGTATGATTTTTTTGTTTGTTTGTTTGAGTACTAAGGACTGAGTCCAGGGCCTCGCCCCTGAGCTATACCCACATCCCCTTTTTATTTTTTATTTTGAGTCAGAGTCTTGCTAAATTTGCTAAGTTGCCCAGGCTGGGTTTGAACCTGCAATTTTCCTGCCCAGTAGCTAGGATTACAGGTGTACTCCACCACACCTAGGTCATGTGTTCACTTTAAAATAGTTGTTGTGACTTACAAGTGAAATTCAATGGCTCACAGGGCACGGAGCAACTGAACGTCTTGTGTGAGAAGAAGCATGAGGTATTTTCTCTAGTTCTGCTCTTCCACTGACTATAACTCTTTCCTTTCTCAATGGGAAGCCTGGGGAGGCTGTGCATTGGTTCAGTGCTGTGGTTGGCATATGGAGAAACTGTTTCTTCTCCAGGGAAAAGTGGACTTAGTTATTTTATTTTTTGTCTCGTTTCCCTGGGTTGAAAACCCGACAGTCACCCTGCATGAATGTGTATGAGTATGCATTTTCCTTTCTGTCCAGATTTATTTATTAAAAGAAAAACACATCTGCATAAAAAAGCCTTAGAACTCAGGAAGAATGTCCACTTTGTTTTTCTTTCTGCAGCACCAAGACATGTGGGGTTTGAGCTTCCTCTGAGGGGTTTTTGAAGACTGGCTTTCATCTCAAACAAGGCTTTTTCCCATTGGAAACATTGTGCTTTTTTGGTTTAAAAATGTATTTATGTAATGTATAAATAAATAAGAAAATGGGGAGAGAATTTCCTTTTAAAACTGATAGAAAACCGTTGCTTTCCGAACATTGTTAGTTGGGAGTGAGTTGCTTCTTCTTTTCAGCCTGTTCCCACTCTGCCTTCTGTCTTTATTTTGGACAAAGTTTTTCTCATATTCCTTCCCCTGCTTTCTCCTCTCTTTTCTGTCTCCTTCTGGGCTGGCTTTTCCCCTTCCTCTCCTCCCAGCTTCTGCTTCCTCTGTGACTGCTGCCCATATGGCCATGGCCCCATCTGCCCCGGCTCCCCTCTCCTTTGTCAGACCCTGTTCCCCTCCTTCCTGGCTAGCTCAGAGCCGTTGCGCGCTCCCTGGAAGAGGCCTGTCTCTGTGTTTGTTTCCTGCGTGGGAGGGAGAGGCAGGCCTTGGGAAAACAGTTCAAAAGTGCAGAAAAACTTTACCTCTTCCAGCCTAAATAAACGGGCTCCACTCCATTTGTTTGCCCAGATTTTTCCGTTGCCCGTGGAGAAAACTCCTCATCCTCCACCTTGTTCAGCCCAGCTTTCTGGTGACTCTCAAGACCCCTTTCCTCTGTGCCTGTTTTGCCCCCAGACACAGTGCCAAGTAGGCCCTGGGTTGAGCGCTGGAGCAGGCCTGTGCTGGGTTGGCTGTGCAGTGGCGCCCGTCACTCTGTGTGTTGCAGCTGCTGGCTGCAGAGCTCTGTGATCGAGGCTCACTCTTCATTCCAGAGAAAAGGACAAGCAGTGATCTAGTGGCCCATCATTTTTTCCTCCCTCTTTTAACCCTGCAGATAAGCACACATAGAAAACACCTGGCTTGTGTGTCTGATGATCTGGATTTGAGTCCTCGTTATGTCACTTTACTGCTTGGCCATCCTATTTAATTCACTTGCGTAACTTTTATGAGCCTCAGTTTTCCTCACCCATTGGGTAGAGATCATAGTAAAGTATGTTTTCAGATCACACTAACGTATTGAAGAGAATGCTTTCTAAACTGTACAAGTCTATTCAACAGCAATAAAGACCGTTATAGGTAGGAAGAAATGAAATTAAAATAAATTGGTTACTTCAGTCAACCAACATCTTTAGGGTCTTAGAGGGTGATGCCTCAGAAGTGATAGAAGTAGTGGAAGCTAGGATAATAAAGATTAAGATGTAGGATGTAAAATAATTTCCATCTTCTGGAGTGGGGTTGTCTTAAGTCACATTAGTACCAAAAACCTTAAGACCTCGTCTTGAGTATTTTAGTTGAAGGCAGGGCAGGGGTTTTCTTCCTTCAGAAGTGTAAGGGTGGGAAGAGGAAGTCAGTGTAGAGGGCTTGCGTCGCTGGTACAGGCCTTGAGTTCTGTCCCAAGCACCAAAGAAAGAATAGTAATGGAGGCACCCAGAGGATGCAGTGAGCTATCTGCAGAGGTATGGAACTGAAAGTGTCCAACTCATGCTTTTCACCTTAGTAATATGGAGATGGTGGATCTGTGTTTTCATGACAAAGAAATCCCACCCTTCAAGGACATTTAGGACTTTAACTGTATAAAAATGTTGCGTGGTGAATGTCAAGTATAGTCTTCTATATAGGCAATACTTTGAAACATGAGAAGCACTATGTAAATTCTTAAACTGATTATTTAAGAACTTTATCCTTAAAATACTATCGAGATGATTTTTATATGCAGGAATCCTAATCTATGTAGATAAAACTTCTTTGAAAAAATTTTTTTGGGTACTGAGGATTGAACCCGTGGTTTCACAAATGCTAGCCAAATGTTCTACCTCAGAGCTACACCCCTAGCCTGCAAATCGTTTCTTCAAATTATGGAAGTGCCATTACTTGGAAGGCTTGTAAACAGCTATGGTACAGTGCAACTGGAGTTTTGGAAAATTCCAAACATGTGCAAAAGAATTTTGAGCGCAACATACTTTTGCTGCACCACGCTGATTCTAAGATGGCACTCACAGGGACTTTTTAAAACTGAAAGTCCATTGGGCTTGCCTAGCTGTGACATGTTGTCATGGCAAACATAAATGGTACAACAAGGATTTCCCCTTTAGCAGAGACTGGAGGATGCTGAATAGGTAATAAATTAGTCTGTTTTGTTAAAAAAAAAATAGCCAGTTTCCATTTATAGCTCAGAATCTGACTTTTTTTTTTCATTTTTCTCATTTACGCAGTTGTTTAATTGTGCCTGGGGAAATTGCCAGATTCCTTTGGCTCAATGTCTCTCTAAGCATTAGGAAATAAAATCTTAATATTTTTCCAGTCGTATTTTATACAATGCTAAACTTCAATAAAGTCAGCAACAATTTATGGAGCATCTACTGTGTTCTGCTGGGCTTTGGAATTTTCCCAGGCCTTTCACATGGTCCTCACTGCAAGTCAGGTAAAGCATTGTATGGGTCAAAAGCAAACTTCATCTCTGGGTCCTTGAGACCTGTTTCCTGTGCCTTCAGCTTGCCAGGGCTGGTAGAGATAACATTTAGAAGTCTTTCCAGCAGGGCACCTTCATTCAAATATTTCCTTTCCGTTTACCCAATCTTTCAGATGGGAGATTTGAACTATTCTCAGGAGCAGAGCAAGAAAATTTAGCTGCAGGACACAGGGGGTGGTTCTGTTCTCTGGCTCGGATCCTGGAACGGAAGAGGCTCTCTGGGTTTCCCTGAACACCTGGGATTGATTTGGGTTGGGCTCTGCTTCCAGTACATTTGTTGAGGTAGAGGATGGTGGAGGGGCTCGGAAAGAAATAAATCCAGTGATTAAAAATAGCTTTTGCATGTCAGGTGCCTGAGTGAATTTGGGAACATGCCTGCAATCCCTTTTGTCTGGCAGGTCTGAACTCTGGTGCTGCCGAATTACAACTGCTTTCATTTGTTTTTCCTGCTTCCCTACCATGTAATGGTCAAGGGCTCATTGGAACCATGTGTGAGCCTGGTGAGTCACAGGTCCTCAGGACTCCAGCGGTAATAATGTGTTAAAACTCCTTCTGGGGGATGGGCTGGGGGTGTATGCATGGAAGGAGAGAGAAGCCTGAGGTCATTTCCTACAGATGTTCACCGTGCCTGGTCTGCTCTGTGGGCTTCATTCTCAGGCCCCACTGCTGCGGGCCCAGGCCAGCTTCTTGGTGCAGTTGGGCGCGTGCTTTGTTCCACAACAGCTTCCCTCTGCGAAGGGCAGCTTCCCCCTGCGAGAGGGATCTAAGTCGGAGTTGGCAAATTGTACACAAACAGCGTGCGTTCCCTGGTGGTTGTGTGCATTGGCAGCGCCACCGAGATGCTGTAACTTGAGACTGGCTTCCATTTTTGGGCAGTCAGGTCACTGGAGGGTGAATTGGGGATTTTCTGTGCAGCTTCTTTCTCCCTTCTTCAGTGTGGTTTTTGTTGGCTGATGCCTTTGAGAGGGATTGGGTGTTAGAGATGAGCAGACACCCACTTGTGTGTTTCCTAACTGACAGGAGTCCCTTCCAGGTCTGTGGTGTCTCATTGTTTGGGACAATGACAGACTGCTAGGTTGGAATAGGTGGGCTCCCTGCCCCCACCCAGCAAGTGCACCGAGCCATTTATTGCTTAGCCTTTGTGAAGCCAGGGTCTGGTTGTCCCTCAGTGTTTATCACATCATTAGGATTATGAAAACTGAGCCAAAGACTGAAGAGGACCCTTATCTCCCTCTTTCGCCTTAACCCCTCAACCAGAAGTAGGTGAAGGTCTTGTCTGTCAAGTGTCTAGTGCCTCTTACAGCAGTCAGGAGTGGGTGGGAGGCAAGACCCTACTGATACCTTCAACTCTGCTTCCAACCCACCCTTCCATGGAAAAGAGGACCGTAGAGACTGGGTCTTACCTTCTCTTTCACATTTGTCTAGGATCATTAATCTCTTTATTGGGCCACTAACAACTTCCCAGGGACAATCTGGAGCCAGAGCATTTAGTCTCCATGACCACAGACACTTTTCCATTTGTGTTGGTTTAAAGGAGTAAAACACCTTGTCTCTTACAGTGGGTCTTGTTCTAGGCTGCTTGGCCACTCCCTACCTTTGGCAGTGCCATTTTGGTACTTGTCACAATCTCGAGGCTACTATTACATGCTCCTTGTGATAGTTGAAAGATTAGGAGGAAGCAACTGTTAGGAAGGATGCTACTGCATTTTCATTTTTCTTCATACAGGGCTTGGGAGTCAGAGCATTATAGTCAATCACTTATTCACTAGTATGAGCAAAACTTGCCTCTGTATCACTTTCCAGCTTATCATGCTCATTTGAAGATCAGAATTTTTTGTTTTTGTTTTTGTTTTTTGTTGTTTGTTTTTTCTGCAGTACTGGGAATTGAATTCACGACCTTGTGTTTGCCAGGCAGGCGCTGTGCCGCTGAGCTAAATCCCCAGCCCTGTCATTCTCAGTTGAAGTCATCTCTTAGTGGTCTACCTTTACCAGTTTCCAGATCATGGTGGTGTTACTTAAAAAGAAGTTCTGTGGTTTAAATGTGCCCATAAGTGAAATTCTGTGCAAGCATCAGGGAAAGCATTTGAAGCCTTATTCTCATTGTCCTTGAGTATATCTGCCTCTCTTAGCAATCATACTCCAATCTTCCTTCATCTTGAAAGTATCTTCTTGACACTAAAATATTAGTGGTTGAAAATTGTTGCCAGAGATCAGCTGTATAATTCTTGAGTGTGTGTGTGCTTGTCTGTGTGAGGTGAAATAAAAACTGGTAATTCTGGTAGTTTTTTAAGTAGGTCATTAGAGCTTCCTCTGTACTTTCGTATGTCTGAAAATTGCCAAGTGAAAACTGTAAAATCCTATGGGGAATATTGACATCACATCACCTATTAGCAGACCTCATTTAGAAGTGAATTGAATGACTTACCATTGTGACTACAATAATGCTAAGATTGAGATCAGAACGCCCGGATTTTGACTAACAAGCCAAGTCAACCTTGGCTTATGTGTACCCTTCCTTTTCTTTTTTCTGATCTTTAAAATCCTGTCTTTTCATTTGGACAGTTGTTCTTTTCTCCCCCTCATATGAACTGGAAGGTTTCTTTTTTCTCAAAGAAATATTTCGGTAAGCCTTTGTGTGACTAATTAACCTTATATTATGTGCACAGTGGCCCATTGGGGTGACTCAGGGCTGAACACAGACAGGGAAGGAAGCTGGGTTCTCATTTAACCTGTTTGCTTCATATGAAAGGAAATCTCGCTACCCCTTGGTTTCAGGAGAGGAAAAGAATACAGATGATTCTGTAAGTGGCTTTTAATAGTGTTTTTATGCCAGCCATATAAAACTCAGGGTTTCTTGGAATGGTTTTGTTTAAGTGTTTATTTCCTTAAATTTATCTTAATTATCAAACCAAAAAATAAAAGCTTTCCTCTCAGCTCTGAAAATTTTATTTTTCCTAGATCTCTGATTGAATCTGATTTGCAGTGGAATAGAACGGAAAAACCCTGGATTTTAAGGAGCTGGAAGACTGGTTTCTGGCCCTGTGACTTTAGGCCAAACAAGTCCTCAATTTCTCTGAGTTTTGGTTTCCTCATCTGTAAAGTGGGAAATCTGTAATACCTCCCAGGGCCTTCAGAAGTCTCTTTTGTGAGGATATTATGGACTTGTGGTGTGTGAAGGGTCTTGGCAAAGTATAAAGCTGTTCGTAGATTGAAGACATGTTATTCATGCTGCCCAGATTGTGACAATATCCAGCACACTCCTGTAATCCCTTATAATCCCAGTCCAGTGGTCTCATGAGACTGGGATCTAGCCTGGGATTTCTTGTCTTTAGCTATGTCCCTCACCACCTGGACCTAGGATTCTCCAGTCTTCATCGTTGATTGAGAGCAGCCAGAGAAGAGACATGTATAGTCCGAAAGCCTTATGTCATGAACTTCTTACTGAACAAAAGCCACCTGAAGTGTAGTCTGTGTGACATTGTTGGTATAAGCTGTACGGTATCAGAGAACTCAGAAGAATGGTATAAAAAAACACATGAAACACTCATGAAGTGTTCTTGCAAACTGAACAACCCTTAACTTTGAATTGCATACGAGTAAAAGGTAACCCTTGCTTTATGTTTTACTTGAGGCATGTATGAGGTGGTTCAGGCTCCAGTGACACATGAGCATGTTTCCCTGCATTCAAAATGCTGTTGGCTCATTATGCCCCACAGATTCAAGGAGAGTTACTTGCTCACTTCTGCCCTGACACTTTATGATGTTGGGATGGTTATTTATTTGCTAGTATCTGAGAAACTGTCCTCTTAGAAACCTAGGGTAATTCTTACAAATCTTAACTCAGATTTAGGATCAGTGGACAAGAAATCTCATAGGATTACTATGTGTTTCTGCTTTCAATTTCCAGTGTATTGTGTTGAGTCTCCACTGTATTGGAATAGGTGTTTCTTTGGGTCAGTTCGCAGCATTTTGAGACAAGTACGCTATTTCAGTTTTAGATTTGTAATTATTAACACAAAGGCAATTTCAGTATTTTTCCATTAAATACAGTTGGTTAATATCTGTGGAGGTACTAACTACCATCTGCTCCCAAATTAGAAATAATTGATACATAATATAAAATATTATACAGTGATAGGTTATGAGGTAAAATATTTTAAGAATAACAGAAAGATGCCTGCTTGGGCCAAACCATTTCAGATTCTCCACCTGCATGATGATTTAATTATTATTATTGATTTGAGTAGTGAACAGAACTGCTATCTTCATAAGCAACATTGAGGGACTTTTGCATTGTTATTTTATGATAAATTTAGTATTTTCATTAATACCCATGTTTGAACATGATTATTCATCATCATTTAACTGCAGTGCTTACACCACAGAAGAGGTGGTTCTGGCCACCTCTGGCCAACTGTTTGCTTATGCGTAAAGGAGACTTGGATTTTTTCTAAACTAAGGTTTTACACTTTGTAAATATGGGCAGAAGTTTCCAAGGACAATGATACCCGAGATCAAATCCACATGCAGGTGTCCCAAGTGCATAGCGACATTTTCCACCAGTTGGGCTGTGAGCTTTGGTGTAGGAGCTCAGCTCTGAATCCCATAGCTGGAGGCACAGTGCTGGGAACCAGCAGCTGGGTCCCTGTGCAGCTGCAGCTGACCACATGTGGCCTGGACTTTGGGAGATGGCACGGAGGTGGATCGGAAAAGGTGATTTCAGCTGTTTCCCTTAGAGAAAAAGTGAGTACCTGGAAATGCTGCTTCCCTCACAGGAAGCGGGAGCCTGTAGAGAATTGTCCACTCAGCACTCCTGCCCAGACCATGCTCCCAGAGTGTGCGGAATCACAGGAAGCAGACTCAGGGGAACCTCTTTCTTAGGCTTTCAGCTGGTGTCCTTGGCCATCTCCTCACCGGGCAACACACAGCCCAGCCTTTCATGTTAGAAGATGCCTGGGGCCTCCCGGCCATCTCATCCTTCTGTTCCTATCTATAGCAGAACCAATGGCTGTCCCTGTAGCCTATTCTGCATTTTCCACATGGGTTGTCCTGGCCAGTTTCTGCCGTCAGTAAAGTTCTTTTCATCGAGTCATAAATCTAATGGAGGGAATAAACACACAACACTGACACAGTTCAAGTTCATGAATTTCTGTTGGATGAGAGTGAAGGGGCGGGGGGGCGGCGGTGCAAATCTGGAAAACTTTAATTCACAAAACATTTGTTGGCTTTGTGTATTTAGCCCTCGTGCTGGGAGCTGGGGAGGCAGCAGTTGTCTCTTCTTTCAGAATCCACATTCTCTGGTTAACTAAAGAGTCTCTTTCTGTGTAGTAAAATTGACCTCTACTATGAAGGAGAGATTATTTCTGGACGTGCTGCTTGGCTGTTCTTGGATGTGAAGAGTGGGGGTGAACGGGGAGCGCTGATGTGTTTCTTAGTGACTCATTTGGTGATTACTCCATTGTTTGAAGGGCTAGATGTTATGTAATCCACGTTCTGTCCCCTCCCCCATTTTTTCACCCCAAACAATCTGGGATTTTCCGTCATTTTGTCAGTCTCCCTGGAGGCACGCTGATTTTTCCATTAGATTTTTTTGGGTATGTCCCAGGGCAACCCAAACGCACCACTCCCTGGAACTTCAGATTCCTCGTCACTGGCAGGGGTTGGGAGAGCAGCTAAGTGAGCCTGTTCTTCCTGGGCAGAGCTGAACTCTAGAAGCAGTTTCCTGACAGCATGGCTGAGAAGCAAACCGGAGGGAAGGTGTTGCCTGCTCTTCTTTCATGCAGTGAATTGACTCATCCCATCCATTCTGACATTGAGAAGCAATATACTGTGCAAGTTTGTTCTATTTTAGGGTCATCTTTTCCCTTCTCTGTTTCCTTTTTATTCAGCCAATAACATGTATGTGTGTTTAGGTATCTCTTTATAAGTAGCAAGGTTTAGAAATGCCTAATTGAGGAACTTCTGTAGCACCCTTGCTTGGAACTCATTTTAGAGGGCGTTTTCAACATGCAGTACACTCAGGACTTAGACTTCTAGAAATTACTACGGTGAAGTGCATCACTGCTGAAGGGCAGACCCAGGAAGACTAGGAAGGATTACTGTGAACCCAGCAGATCTTTGACTTTAGCTGTGTTTCTGTGCCATGCTGTGAAGGGAGTCTGGAAGAGTGGGAGGTGCTGGACTTAGCATAGGTAAAGAAGCATGAGGGTCTAGCAAAGGATGACTCTTTCATGAATCTGCAGGTTCTGATATTGCTCTCTCCTTCACCCACATGTAAAGCAAGTTTGGTCAATTTTCCCTTCTGTACACACCTCGGTGTGCTTTTCTTACCTGTGTTGCCAGCTTCTTAGTCATCATTCCCTCTCACCAAAACCAATGTG
The DNA here is from genome assembly GCF_000276665.1 of Chinchilla lanigera. NCBI lineage: Eukaryota > Metazoa > Chordata > Mammalia > Rodentia > Chinchillidae > Chinchilla > Chinchilla lanigera. The sequence continues at coordinate 29,466,984 of NW_004955412.1, read as the reverse complement.
ATATCTTACAAGTCTTCCCACATCCATTCTTATACAGCTCATGCACCATTCTTTACAGGACAGCCAAAGAGACCTTAACATGTGGGTCAGGTAATTCTTCTATATAAAGCTCTTAGCAATTTTCTGTACTTAGGGTAAAATGATAGATTCCTTTATTTGCTGCTTGCTTGCCTCTTCACCTTCATCCCAGGCAGCTGTTCTCCTTGATTCTGCTCAGCTGTGTTGATCCTTTTGCTACTAACATACATCAAGCCTCTGTTCTGTATCATGATCTTCATTTGTACTTTTCCTTTGTCTAGGACTGGGGTCCTCTAACTTTATTGCTCATTAGAATCACCTGGATTATGTGCTAAAAAACAGATTTTTGGGCTCTACTCCCAGAAGTGCTGACTAGGTAGGTTTGGAGTGAGGCTGACAGTTTGCATTGGATAATTTCCATGTGGTACTGATGTAGCTGCTCCAGGTACCACGCTTGGGAACCACTGATCTAGTGCACTCTTTCCCCCACTGAACTTGTGGGCATCCTTCAGATTTCAGGCCAGAAGTCTCTCTTCTCCTGAGGGAGGCCTCTCTAGTTCCTCCAGACTTGCAGGGATTCGTAGGTATGCATAATATGCATCTTGTCCTTTTCTTTAAAGCCCTTATTGACAGTGTATTTGAATAATTGTGACACAATTTTCTTAAAATGCCTGAGTCTATTGCAGGAATCAGATGTCTAGATGCCATTTCTCTCTTGTTTTCTGCTCTTTCTTTCTGTAATTCCTTTAGTATGAAAAGTGCTAAGTAATTATTGTCTAAATGAATATTACTCTTTACTTGTCATAGGTACCTGAAAATAAGTACTGTAATGCCAAAGTTTTAAGTGAGTATAACAGATGAGCAGGGACTCTATAGATTCAGTAGTAGAGGTATACAGAAAGAATAAGCATATTTGTTGTCAGGGGCGCAGGATGTTTTAGGCAAGAGTCAGGGTTTTTTTTTTTTTTTTGGCAGGGACCCAGCACACCCTGGAAAGCCCCTTCAATTGTACCTGCTTGATTGAGAATGTGAACAGTTCTTTCCTCACTTGCCTTCTGCAGTCCATCCATGCTGTTATGTTTTGAGTGTTGAACTATACATTTAATTTTTTGTTATTCTTGTCCTTTTTTTTTTCTTACAGATATGGAATGTGCAGATGTCCCACTATTAACTCCAAGCAGCAAAGAAATGATGTCTCAAGCACTGAAAGCTACTTTCAGTGGTTTCACAAAAGAGCAGCAGCGACTGGGAATCCCAAAAGGTATGCTTTTGTAGTTAGGAAAAGAACCTGGGGCCAGATCCTTAGGAAGGGTTTGTTCACTTGCTCGTAGTGTGTGAGGTGGACTTTAGCCGATTCATGGTTAGGTCAGTAGCTATAGGTTGTTGCACACCTCTGTTAGAGCAGTTATAGACACACAAGCTTGAGATCCACCCTCTCCAGGCTTGTCATTGCCATCTTGGTTTTGGGACAGTGGTTGCTGAACCTGTTTACATGTTCAAATCTCCTGTGGATCTTTGAAAACTTCCAAAGTCAGGTCCTATTCTGGTGGCATTAGTACAGTATTTTTTAAGCTCCTTAAATGATTCCAAAGTGCAGACACATTTGGGAAATTTTGTTTCAGGGTCACTCTGGGCTACCATCGTATGAACTCAGTGAGCTGCATTTCTTGGAATTTTACTGATTGATCTTTTTACTTCCGTGTACTTTGGCAAAATATCTTTGTCCTTTGTGGAAACGCTTATCTGGAAGAGGTTATTCAGGAATAGATAGGGTCTGAAATTGTCAGAAAAAGAGAAGTGAATGGAGAACAAGTCAGCCTTCATTAAGAAACAGTTCATGAGCAACTGAGAGCAGAAAGAGAACTTTTCTCTGAGAGTCAAACTGTCTTTAAATCATCAGCCAGTTCTGCTGCTGGTTGAGAGACTTTAGCCTTACCAAACTCCTGCTTCTGACAATCTGCAAATGGATCTATACACCTCTTCCCATCTTTACAGTTTTACTACAGACCTTAGTGGACAGCAATGCTAAGTATCCTTTGAGGATCACAAAGAAGAATAAGGTGAATTCTGACTACTGGGCTTCCCCAAAGTTCAGGAATAGTCTGTTAGATTGAAGTGGGTACCCTTGGGGCAGCTGTAACATAGGAACTGCGTCCTGCTGTCATCTGAGCTCCTCAAATGTCACTTGCAAGTGTAGTTGTGTCAAACCACAGGCCATATATATAGATTATAAGTTGTCTATACCACAATGCTCCTTAAAGTAGGGCCTGTGACATCTACAGACTTTGCAGAATTTCCAGTATAATACAGGTACCTAATAATGTAATCACCCAGTACCATTTGAATTACTTACCCTAACTAATTGCTGTGATTGTTACTAATCATAATTGGCTAAGATAAAAATAATTGGAAATAATGATCTGAAATATAAGAGTTAAGAGCAGGGAGAGGCCTGTATAAGCTGTAGAAAACACTTTGTCTTGTTATACTGCTATTACAGAAGCCATTTACTCTCTGGCCAGGACTTTTTAAACATTGTAATGGAAATATGTTAGTGAGATATAGATTTGTGGAAATCTTTGCCTGTGTGAGGAAATGTGCCTACCCCTATTCCTGTGTTACTTTTTGGCTGGCCAGAGGTCCTTTTTGCTGTAAAGCAGAGAAGGTGGATGTTGAATGTGGGAGAGGGGCTGTGGGAAGTTCCCGATAAACTCTGTTCATAGGCTGGTGTTTCCTGATTCTGTAGCTAGGATACTGTGCTCAGCAGTACTGAGGTCCTTCAGAGTCTGCTCCAGACCCTGACCTACTGCATCTTCACTTGGTCTTTTCCCTCAGACCCTCGGCAGTGGACAGAAACCCACGTTCGGGATTGGGTGATGTGGGCCGTGAACGAGTTCAGCTTGAAGGGTGTGGACTTCCAGAAATTCTGTATGAATGGAGCAGCTCTCTGTGGCCTGGGTAAAGACTGCTTCCTTGAGCTGGCTCCAGACTTTGTTGGGGACATCTTATGGGAACATCTAGAGATTCTGCAGAAAGGTAAATGTGTGGAGACAGGGAAGGTGGGGGTTGTGTGAAGCTACTATGATAGGGAGTGGGGTTGACCCAGTACGGACATCATGCAGTCAGGGCATAGATAGTCAAAGAGATGTGCCTAGTACAATGCCCAACATCTAGGAGGTGCTTAGTACAGGGTAGCTTCTTTTTCTTCTATGTATTGGGGGTTAAGATTTTAATCTTAAGTACATTTGAACTCCGTTAGCTTTATGGTATGCACAGTTCTGAGTCCGTTTGTTTTCTTAGACCCATGTACTATGTGTTGGCAGTGCCCCTGGCCAATCCCAGAATAGTTTTTGGCCTTTTCTCCTGGCAATCTTAATACACATTTCCTTGATCTACGGCCATGTAATACCTGGTCACACGCACAGGAAAGCTTAGGCTTTCTGAGCTCATTAATAAGACAGGCCTTTCTGCCCACTGACAGTTGGAACTGCAGAGGTGTGGAATATCTTTCACATCTGGAGCAGAAGCTGGGTCATATCAGGACAAGGTGTTGCAACCTTGTAATGACACTGCCTCCCCTATTGGCCTCTTCCAACCTTTTTGGATCAAGTGACTCATGTCCCACAGTCCTGGCTGAGTACAGAAACAGCAGTAGGCAGCAAACTTGGGTGTTTTTGCCCTTATTTTTCTGAGTTTCTTCTTAAAATAAATTGCAGTTACCAGCAGTCAGCAGTGCCCTCCAGCTGACTGTAAGCCTAGAAGCCCGCTGCCCTCTGTAACCCAGGCCCACCCTTCTCTGTGGTCACCAACTCCAGCCCTTGGTGCAGACACTGGGGGAAGGGTGCAGAGCTCAGGATTGGCACTTTTAGTCCATATAATACCTGCCTTTGTGTGTGTAAGAATACTCTTCACCCTGCAAGGCTCAAGAGAGACCAAAGTTAGATTCCCCAGGGAAAGACTGTGATCTTTATTTCTTCTCTTCAGCTTTTCTGTTGAAAAATGACACAGTCAAGAACTAGATGAATCTCTCTGTGACTGCCGTGGTGGGGAAGTAGCAACACTTCCCGGTCCTCTCTACTGTCCTGGCATGCTGTCTGTGTAACTGCATACACACCCACTCTGAGGTGTCCACATGAGCAACCTATTTATAGAGGGAGAAGGTATGGGAGGCTCCCTGCAGATCTGATTTAACTGCTGGCAGCAGATGGCACCTGGCTGTGTAAACCAAATATATTCTACTACATACTATAACACTTCTCTCTGTTCATCACAATGGAACTACCAGGTGTTTTAGGAATATATATATGGGATCTGCTTTGATCGTATATATGTATGATTTCTTGTTTCCAAAGTACCATAAAACAGATCTTCCATTTGGATTATCAGAATAACCCTGTCAGATAGGAAGAGCATGGAACGTGATTGTTCTTATCCACAGAAGTCATTTGTTTCTTTAAACTTTATTTTCTTTAACTTTTTAGCCTTTTTTCATTTAATTTATTTTTCTCTAGTCTATTTAACTTTAAATTTCCATCCTATCTTCCTTCTGTGGTCGTGTGTATACATGGGCAGCTTCTGGCCCAAAGACAGGCCTGCTTTGCCTTTCTGTACCAGAATCATGTAAGGGACTTTAAGAGCATTAGGACATAACTAAGTATGCCTGAGAACAAAAAGCATACCTTCCTGCCCTGTGCTCCTTGGAGCAAAACAAGAAAAATCATCCCTTTTCAGATTTACATACTTGAAGGGATGAGCGATCTGTTTGCACTGACGCTACAGTTCTGGTTCTATAATTAAACTAAAGGAACACAGCACCCAGAGAACATAGCTGTTTGGGGTGGGGTGGAGGGCCAAAGGTGCAGGGGATGTTTCGATCTGATAAGCTGCTAAAGTGAAGTTTAATCATTTTATCTCAACTGGAAACTGCTTTTTTTTTTGGGTGTATGTGTGCATACAGGCATCAACTTGTTTTCCCATGAGCCTTTGTTCCTGACAAGCTATCAAATACCTGAGGAAAAACTCAAACTAACACATTGTCTTTATGTCTGATTCTGTGAGATATGGCCAGATGGCTCCATAAAAGAGTTAGAGGCTCCTTCTCCTCTCTGAGATTCCAGGGTGATTAGGAGGTCCCATGCTGACCATGACTAGGTGGAAGCACTCTGTCCTGAGATACCTCCTCTCCCTGTCTTTCTTGTCTCCAGGGAAGTTTGGCATCTGGGCAGCTGTTTGGTTGTGGTGCTGCCCTCCCTCTTTACATAAGCCTCCCTAGTTCACCAAGCGGAGTCACTTTACCAGTGTTCCATTTCTTGTCTGGGCCTGAACGTGAATTCTAAGAGCAGTGGGAAAAACAGAATGAAAACAAAACATCTGCTAGAAGTGGAGGATGTAAAATCTATTTGCCTGAAGATTGCAGTGTGTTTCTGAAAAGGTTTCGAACTGATCAGTTTGAGGGTTGGTCACTGATCTTGGCAACATCTCCATTCATTGTGCAGCCTTTGAATCTAATCTCTGGTGTGGTGCATACACATGGCACAGAGCTTGGGAATGAGGGCTGAGTGTGCTCCCAACCCTTAGCGATGACTCCCTGATTCACTTTCCAAGATATTAAACCCCATTTTGTACTGAAATAAGAAACTTAGCCATACTTTTGTGATCTCATTCCTAGACAAGGCCCCAGTCAGGGTAGACTCAGACACCAATGCAGTTAATGAACTTGCACATTTCTTAAAAAAGGGGTTGAGATCATTGTGGCCTTTACATTTAAGAGCCTGTCAGGCTAGTGTTCCTTGTGTGTTGACTTCTTTATTTTACTCCCTACCCTGTCTGTTGCAGAAGATGTGAAACCATATCAAGTTAATGGAGTCAACCCTACCTATCCAGAATCCCGTTATACCTCGGATTACTTCATCAGTAAGTTCCAGCCTTTGCTCCCTTTCCTCACCTTGCTCATTATAATGGGATACTAGGAAGGGTCTCCTGTCTCACTTAATCTCAGGCTCCTTCATGGTAATTCTGTGGAAAATAATGATTTTTTAAAATTATAGAGTCTACATAATGATTAATTATTCCTCACAAAGTACAAAGTTTCAGGCATATATGTACCATATAGTTTTCTTTTCTCTATTTTTTTTTCGTGGTGCTAAGGATTGAACCCGTGGACTTGTGCACTCTAGGCAAGATGTACACATCTTACTAGCCTGCAGATTTCTGCACGGTCCACCTTGTAATGTGAAAGTCATGAGGAAAGATTACAACTCGACCTCTAAATTTTGGATCTTGTTTGATCCTGTCCACTGTATTGACCACAGTTGGGTTAGCGACTTGATCTTGGTCTCTGCTCTTTCCTTTTCTACCAGTGGAGGTCACAGCATTTCCTCTGATACACTTCTTTAAGAGCATGCCATGCAGCTTCATGTTCTAGTACAGAATGTGAAACCTTCTACTCTTGAGTAGTAGATACTTAGCCATGAGGGAGAGGTGGCCAGAGGAACTGAAGTAGTATAGAGTTCAGTTAGCTGATGACCTTGTTTTCAAAGAAGGTCTTAAACAGGGTTGTTTGCATTTTATTTTTAACTTTATTTTTATTTTTATTCCAATAATAATAATAACTACTATATATCCAGCTTACTGAATATCACAAATGTTGGGAAGCAGTTTACATATATTTGTTCTCATTTGATCTTCACCTCAGCACTCTGAGGAAGATTGCAGTCATGCTTATTTATGGATGAAGAAAATTAAAGCAGAAAAGGAAAGCATTTTTGTAATGGCCTCAGCTATTAAGTAGTGGAGCAAGGTTTGATGACTTAAAGTATTTTCCTTTAACTCTCTTAAGGCAGCTCACTCATTCCACACTAGGAACGTTACAGTGGTGTAGAAATGTTTGTTCTAGGTATACATCTTTGTCGTCTAACTGCGAATATCTCCATGTCCAGGCTATGGTATCGAGCATGCTCAGTGCGTGCCTCCATCGGAGTTCTCAGAGCCCAGCTTCATCACGGAGTCCTACCAGACACTTCATCCCATCAGCTCAGAGGAGCTTTTGTCCCTCAAGTATGAGAACGACTACCCCTCGGTCATTCTCCGGGACCCTCTTCAGACAGACACCTTGCAGACCGACTACTTTGCCATCAAACAAGAAGTTGTCACCCCTGACAACATGTGCATGGGGAGGGCCAGTCGTGGTAGGTCAGATCCCTTCTCTGAAAGCTCCTGGGTTTGCAGGAATTGCTCACCTGTGAATTTTCCAGGTCCCATTTTTTCCTCACTGATAAGCCCTCTGAGATTCCTCAGTTTCGGTCTTCCCGTCTCAGAATGCCTAGATAATGAAGACCTCTGATTATAGAATTTCAGTTGTATGCATCATAATGACAGAGGCTTCAGGGTCCATGGTGGGATTCAAGTCTATAGAATACATAATCAGATGTCTTATTCTGGTTCAGTTTGATCATTTTAAAAAAGAGATATACCAAATTTCCTTAGGATTTACTTCAGGAGAACACAGTAAAGGAAAGACGGTTTAGTGACTCTCTTGGGAAACCCTTAAGGTTTGCTTGTGTCTTGTGCTCCTCCCAGAGTACTAAATCAGACTGTAGAACCTGGCTCCGTACCTGGAGTGACCTGTACTTATTCAGCCTGGGATGATTAGCCTCCTGTGACTTCTTTGGTTTGAGAAGATCCAAGATGGTTAACCAGTGTTTTATTCAGCCCCAGTCATCAACAGTGTGGTGCAAGTGTGTATTTAGCTAGAGGACTGTGGAAGGGTAGGTGGCAAGAGGCTTCCAGGAAAAGGTACTTGGCTATTATAATCCTGACCAGTTATTCACTGACAGTGAAGCAAACTTTCCGAAATAGAGCAGACTGACATAAAGCAAAAAGGCAAAATATACGTAACTTTTACAACCACGCTATAAACTGTCCAGGGTATCACATACCTGGTAATGTATTCAAAGTACAGTTCATTGTAAAGAGGAGCTTGTTCATCCTGAAAAGCTAACTGATTTCTGGAAAGCTCAAAAAGATGACTTGTCTGATGGTAAATGGGAAGGAATTAGGGACAGGAAGTGGAGCAGGGGAAAGCCAAGCCAAGTGGCAGAGAAGCCTTTGGTCAGAGAAGTCAGATTTGGGCCAGTGTGTTAGAGATCTCTGCTTTCATGCCTTCCTCCCTCTGATACCATTCTCATGCTCTTGGAGATCCCTTGCTGTGGGGGATCACCCTGTTCACATCGTGGGCCACACACACTGTCACCTTCTTTGAGTGTTCGGGCTCACACTTCCTGCCAGCAAGCCTTGGATAACCAATGGACCTTACACAGGAAAAGTCCCCCCAAAAATCAGAACATATAATTGCCCTTCTTAGGGTCCCAGGGTGTTTGTGTTTCAGACCAAAGGAGATGGGTGGGACCGGTTTTGTGTTCCCCTTTCTCTTTTTTAGTTTTGAGTGCATGTCTATTGAGATGGACAAGTGTATGGCCAAAGCATCAGGATGACCTTCTTTTTTTGTAGGCATTCTCTACATTTATGTAATGAGACTGAACTGTGGGTTTGGGGTTCAGCCATGTTGTAAATTTGGGTAGATCCACTGTTATATTGTTTTAAAATTATGTCTGGCTCTGCGTTTGTGTAATTGGCTCTTCTCTTTCCTTTTCTTGGTTTTTGGTTTGGTCTCCACCACCTCCTTAAGCCAAACTAATGATGATAAACCAAAAGTGACCCTTACAAAGAGGCACAAGGCATTTCCTTCTGGCTCTACTCTCAGTCTTTCTTTCCAAGGTGTAGGCCACAGCACCTTATGAGGAAGTCCATTTTGTGCAGCAGGTCTGCTTTGTGCATGTTAGAGGTGCTGCAAACAAGACTGATTCCAAGGCCCGTTGAACTGAGATGGTCTAGCCTGAAAGCATTACTGTTAGAGGATGCTTATTAATAATCATAGTATTCATATACTGCATTATAGTGTACAAAGTGCTTCTGTGTCATACTTGCTTGGCTTCTGAGGGCTGTCTTTGTGCTGGTCTATTCAGTGGCTTGCTGTGCACCACCCATCTACCCGTTCTGTGTGCTCTGAGGTTTATTCTGTGGAGTTACAGAGCGTTGGAAGGGCCTTTTTAAGGCGTTTTTCAGAAAAGCTGGCCAGTGCACATCTTTGAGGATATGTGCTTCCCTGCATGAGCACAGTAGCAGAGCTGAGTGTCTAATCCAGTTGGAGTCAACCCATTTTTGGAGAAAATGCCCATAAATGAAGGTTTCAGCTCCAGGGTTGTGAAATAGAGCTAAAATGAAAGCTGCCTTCAGCTACAAACCACAGTTCTCTGCCGAGTTGCATTTGGCTCATGTTTGAACGGTTGCCAGAGAGTGGTTATGGCCTAGTTTAGTGCCCTTGCTTACTGGGACTCCTTGGAAACTCAACTGACTTGCTGGTGGAAATTCTGATTGCCTTGCTCTCCAAATATAAAAATGGCTGATAGAGATCAGCCTCATTTCAGGAGACGTAAGCATCGCTGCTGCCTCAATATTGGGATTGTGTGGGATGTTCTTCATGAAAATATAAATTCTCTTTTGTAATCTTTTAACACGTTTGTCTCCCGAAGCACTGAATGTCCACTAAGACCAATAGCTGGTATGAGCAAGCACCTTTTTATAAGGTGCCAGAAAATTTCCTGTTCTGCTAAAAAGAGTCTAAGGCATTCAGGTTTCCTGAGTCATTTAATGTGAATTTCTGGGAGGGACCACTCCTTCATTTTTCATAGTAATGAAGAAGTACAAATGTGATGAAGGCTGCGTAGGCTGGGGTGATCACTCCATGACGTCCCTCCTTTGAGCAGACGAGGAGAGGAAGGAATGAGATGAAGCAGATAGCGCCACCCTTTTGTTGTAAGCAGTGCTGGAGGGAACAGGAGGAGGAGAAAAATCTGCGTCGTGATAATTTTTATCTGGTATTTTTTTTTCAAGTTTTAGGAACAATGCATATTTCTTTATGCATTTAGTCTTGATTTGTGTACCTGCTTGTGTTTGAATTTTTTTTTTTAACCAACCACTACCTTTGTGAAGGGAGAACACACTGGAAACACACTAATAGGAGGATGTCCAAGAAGCACTTATTCTGGGAATAGAAATATATAGATAGCCAGGTTTGGAGAGTTGAGAATTGATTCACAGGTATTTCTGCACGAAGGTTTGTCACACCTTTTTGTCTTTTGGCATGTGCTGAATTGAGATGCCCCTCTAGTGGCCTGTGATTTGCCTAGGTTGTCTGATGGGTGTGGACGTTGAATATGGAACACATTCCTGGGAGCCTTTTTAGCTCTTTGATGCATGTGTTTTGCTCCAGTTTTTTTTTCTTTTTTTTTTTTTTTTAAATTTTGTAGGCTCCTTGTTAGTGGCATTTTTTGCCAATGGAAATTTCTCCAAGAGTTATTGTGCAATCATAGCAGCTGTTTATAACCTGATTTGGGAAATTAATGAACTTGCATGATCTTGTGGTCAGTTAAGAATGCCTTAAGCAATTCACAGAGTAAAGAATTTCTGACACTGCTGTGGACCTTAACTCTTTAATCAACTTCATGTTTTTTACTTCCCTAAGAAGCATACATTTCAAATACTGAATTATACTTTGAAAGGATAAAGAATACAATTTTCAGTTGGACATAGTGATAGTGTTTTTTTTAATCACCTGGAAACAGCATCCCATAACTTCTCTATTTGAGATGGCATAAAGATAGGACATGTATTTCATTTTAAAATAGTATTTGGGGAAAAATGTTTAAAAATAACACTTTCGTTCCATCGTCAAGGAAGGTCAATGTGCTTATTCTAATGTAGTTTTTTTTCTTATGATCAAAATGCTTTGCCAGATCGGGCCTTTTTAACTCATCTTCTCATATGGACTCACAGAGGGATTCAGTCTGATAACTGCTCTGATTTCTTCATTAATTCGTTGGATCTAATACATTAGCCAGGAATTCTGTGATAACACACGTGATTCTCAGCTTTCAGATTTCTGGCTTTGGAATTCTTGAGGTCCCAAACATTGCTGTGCCTCGCAGACAAATATGAGCAACATCCGACTCTGAATATCAGGAACTATAAACTGGGCAGCAGCAAAGTGGCGGCAGAGTGGCCCTTCAAGGGTGTCCTAGCCCAGTCCCCTTTCCCCAGAGTAGACCCGTAATCTCTGGAGCGTCTATTCCCAAGCCTGCCTTCCCCTTTCATCCCTCCTGCAGATCTGATTAGCAGTCTCTCCATAAGAGGGTTTTTACAGTTGTCTTTTCCCAATCCCTCCCTCTGCCTCTTCCTACCTCCTCCTTTACCTCCAGGTAAACTCGGAGGACAGGACTCTTTTGAAAGCATAGAGAGCTACGATAGTTGTGATCGCCTCACCCAGTCCTGGAGCAGCCAATCATCTTTCAACAGCCTGCAGCGTGTTCCCTCCTATGACAGCTTCGACTCTGAGGACTATCCAGCTGCCCTGCCCAACCACAAGCCCAAGGGCACCTTCAAGGACTATGTTCGTGACCGTGCTGACCTCAACAAGGACAAGCCTGTTATTCCTGCTGCTGCCCTGGCTGGCTACACAGGTAGGCCCACTTCCTGCCTAGGCAGCCCATCTGCACCTTTCTGTGGGTGGGGTGAGCAGAAGGCACTGTGTCACTGACCTGGAGGCCCAAGGACACCCTCTTTCTTTTATAAAGGGAAGGGGGAGACATCTCTAAGAGGTCTTCAGCCTCTTGGACCAATCTGCTTGTGATTGATTTTTGGAGGTAGATTCTATCCCAAGGGGTCATTTCCAAGAGTAGTAGGAAACATATATTTTTGAGCTTTTTTCCATATCTGGCAGAAGGCAGCTATAATGATTTGATGTTCCTGGAAACTGTCTAGTGGCATGGCATCAAGGGACTTTTCCAGGCCTGCTCTTGGGAGGTCTTTCCAAACATAAAACCAGCAGCTGCTCTTCTCAGAGGCATCATAGAATGAATGGACCATGTGATAGACTGTTTTGTTATATAGTTGACACTGGGCTAGCAGTTTGAATGTGAGAAACAAGTCCTTCGTGGCCCTAAACTCTGTCCAGATCCATCCTGGCTTATATAGGAAATTGTTTTTCTCACTTAGCTTCATGATGGATTTTCTTCCAGGAGTAGAACCTCTAATTAAAGCAGGAATGTGTGAAGAAAGTCTGTAGAAAACAAAATATGTACATTGAGAGCCTGAGCTTTGGATGAGAATCTGGTCATAGAGTGAAACATCCTACTGTTGTAGATGGGTTGTGGTGCAAACCTGGGGAAAGTGTTCTGAGAAATGTCCAAGGAGCATTACTTGATGTGTTAATCATCAGATCCTTTCTGTAAGGTTGCAGTATTTTCTAAAACTTAGAAAGTATGTTGTGAGTGGAGCTTATTTTAGGCTTTGACCACTTGCATGTGGTCTGGGCCTCTATTCTTTTACTGTCTCCACTCTGGGTAGGCTATCTTATAGGCACTGTCTTTGTGATTGAAGATAAATAGCAAAATCTGTGGTTCTATTGACCTATTCGTTTGACTGTAAGAGAGTGCTAGATACTTATTGTGTTCAGGGAAGTCTCAGGATTTTTCTGAGGAAATCCAACCAACCTTTAAGAACAAAACTCAGATACTGAGAAAAATTACTCCTCCTTCAATGATCAAGAGTGTATCTTTATGTTTGTTCCCCAAAGACTCTAGTGAGTTCATTGCAGGAACCGTGTTTAGGAAATATGTCTATATTTTGAGATAGCACCCAGATATTTAGAGTCATGGGTCAGGAAAGGAACTTAGCAATCCCCTATTTTATTTTATTTTACTTTTTCCGTATTTTATTATTTTTCAAATATCTACATGGTCTTTGCTTGAACATGGCTAGTAGGTGGGAACTTGCTACATTTCAAGGGAGTCTTCCCATCTTTGGATGGCAGATTATTAGATAGTTTACCCACTTTCTTTAAAGACATCTGGAATAGGAAAACGTTAAATGTCTCTCATCATGGATACGAGCGCCGGCTCCTGTAGTTGGCATGGCTCCAATTGGATGCTTTGATGAAAGGGGTGGGAGAAGGTCTGCTTAGCTGGGAGGAGGAAGAAAAAGCCTAGGCAGCTCTGAGGTGATTGATATCACTCTTATTTGTATATTGTTTAATAGTTGCTTTCCCATCCACTGACCTTCTTTCTTCCCTTCCTTCCTTCCTTCCTTCCTTCCTTCCTTCCTTCCTTCCTTCCTTCCTTCCTTCTTTCCTTCTTTCCTTCTTTCCTTTTCTTCTTCCTTTCTATCTTCCCTTTTTCCCTCCCTCCCTCCTCTCCTTCCTTCTTTCCCTCTTTCCTTCCTTTTTTCTCTCCTTCCTTCTTCCCTCCCTCCCTCTTTCCTTCCTTCCTTCCTTTGTTCCTTCCTACTTCCCTCTCTCCCTACCCCCTCTCTTCTTTCTTTCCCTCCCTCCTTCCTTTTCTCCCTCCCTCTATCCTTCCTTCCCTTCCAAAGTTCTGTGTTTCACTACCACCTGGGGTCAAGGAGTAGAATAATCTGTGAGTGGAGGAGAAGGGAGGACCATTACAACTCAGAAGCCTCCAAGATTGAATAATCAATGAATTAAAAACATTTTTAAACACCTCATCATTCAGTTGTTCGTTAATAATTGGGGATTTAACCTTTCAGACTGTAAAATGGTGGTGAAAACAATAGCCCAGAAAACAGAAGTCCTCTTGTGCTCCCCCCAACTGTAACACACTGTGTGATTTTAGGCAAATTTACCTTGTACCCTGTTCTACTTTTAGTGAGGTAGAAGTGTTCATCCTTATCTCCACAGTAGAAATGTGTGAAGATGTAATAAAATCAAAATCAGTGAACTAAACATGTGAGTGCTAGACATTGGACTAGACAGGGGGGAAAACCCTCTAACTGCAGCAGATCAATTATTTCAGCAAAGGGCATACATTGTATACAGAAAAGACAGTAACCCTTAAGAGCTCACTGTGGATGGAATTCAAGATGCTATCAGTGGCTGTAGACTTGAACTGGATTCTCTTGTTGTTGAGGCCTGAATGCAGACTGAGATTTGTGAGGTGTTGGGGAGCAGCCCTAATTTCAGTAGCTCTTTTCCTGTGCTCAGTGTCTAACGAACATACACTGTCTGATCCTGTGTGGGTTCCCTGATCCTGCACATTCACTGTGGCTCTGCCCTATTTCAGACACATCCTAAGGAGCAGAGAAAGAGGTGGAATATACTCAACTGGCCTTGTCCTTCCGTTGAGACAATGGCAAGGGTGCCTGTGGAGGGGTGTCTGGGAAAAGTCTGCTGGAAAGTGGAAATAACTCACAAGTATTAGCAACACTTTGTCCTTGCCTCCGAGTCACACCTGTTTTCTGTCTCATTCTGTTAAAATCAGATTGTTTCAGAGTGTACATGGCAACACAGTGGGAGGACTTAGACTCTTACTTACATCATGGCAATTTGGCCTGAAATAAAAGGTGGATGTTTAGAGCCTCTGACCTGGGAAAAAAATTCATCTTTCTACTATTATCCTAGAAATCCAGATTTTGTCCATATCACATTCAAAAAATATATTTTATTTCTTCCGATGATGTCTTAGTTATTGTACTGTAAGCATGGAAATCAGTTAGAAACTGAATTTTCACATTCTCCTGCACAGTTACACTCTTCCTCCAAAGATAAGAAAATTGCATCAGTCTTCACTGGGCTCCTATGGCAACTTGTTAAATTAGGTCGAGATGTGGGGGCAGATAACATGGCTTGAAAGCCTGCTTGTTAGCTGAGTTAAGAATACATCAAATGCAGTGCTGGCTTCCGCCAAAACGTACCTCCTCCTTACTGTGAACTGCTTACGGTTATCAGGCTGATACAATCAGAATAGCTGTTTTCTCTTGTTCGAAGATACTTTCTGAACTCCTTCTAATTGCAACAGTCTGAGAGAAGTAGTCCAGTGTTTTCTAGATGTTTTATGGACCTCGGTGAAATGCTTTCCTGGTCCTCAAAAAATATAGGTGTCTCTGATTATTTTTTTTTCAGTTTTGGTAGCTGTAGAAGAGTATACTGAATTATCCAATAGTATTCTCCCTTCTTTCTGTCCCGCAGCCCCATTTTAAAGATGGAGTAGCTGAGGCTCGAGTGTGTGTGCACATGCACACACACACACACACACACACACACACACACACACAGAGGTTTATTCAAAGCCATGTAATTGCACTGTGCAAGAAAGTAGCTCCTGAGCTGAATCTTAAGTGTCAGATACTTTACCTGAGTACAGAGTCTCTTCACACAAAGGAATGAGAGTACTCCTCGCATATCTCCCTTGTCTCCAGAGGGATTAGGGCCATGTCTCCCTCTTGTCTCTAGTTGACACTGTACATGTATGGGTTGGGGCACGGGGAGGGGATAGCACTGGTGGCCTGTGAATCACTTTTCTCAAACTTCATTCTAGATTGCCACACACAGCGACAGAGATGGGTCCCTTCCCACGGCTGCTGCAGTTGTTACTGAGTGCGTTTGGGGGTGACACTCAGCAGTGTCCGTGTGCCCCCCCACTAGTTGCAATTATGAATGACATGGTTGTTTTTTTTCGCCTGGAGCCCACAGAAGGCTGAACCCAAAGCTGTTCATTACCTGTCATGAAATTATGTTTTATGGTGTTGTGTAGATTTGTAAACAGCCTCTCACTTTCCTTAAGGGTAAATTTGAGACTCTCTGGAATTTAACTTCCACATAGTGTTTTTTTTTTTAAGGGAGAGGTATTTTAGATACCAGATTAAAAGTTCCCCATCTGGTAGAAAAAGAAACCCCATACATTCCACGGTAGGTTCTTTCAAGTTGCTTCTGTCCTGAGATAAATCCTTTTCTTGCCATTTCATGGATGGCACTGGAACAAGTCTAGAGTCACACAGAAGATCCTGAGGCCACACCCAGAACTTTGGAATTTAGGGTTCAGTAATCCAGAGCTACTGCTAAAACATGTTTTTGAAAATAAACAACTTGACTGCAAAAGGAAGTGTTTCAAAGCCCTTCAATTCAGAATGCAACCTGAGATTTGGCAGCATTACCTGCAATCACAGTTTCTGCAGGAAAGCACTTGCAAAACGATCTCCGTGTTGGAGTATAGATGACAACTGAGAAAACGTTTGGTCAGGGCCAAGTTAGTGATCAGGAGGGGGAAGGGTCACAGAAACAAGTTACTAGTGTAGTGTGAATTTATGCAGGTGTTAAACGATCTAAACACAGGTGGGTATGTTTTCAATGGGGCAGAAGGTGTGACTTGAGCCAGGCTTTGGAATATGAAGTCCCTCCATGTGAATGATGTTGGTATAAGACAGTGTGTTTTGAGCAAAGCTGAGAAGGACCAGCTTGTTGATAGGTTTGTACAGTAGCTGCATTCAGAGGCCCAGGGAAAGCAGTTGACTTCCCTGAGGTGTCAGGCAGGCTGAAGCTGGCTTGCAGGTTGTGAAGCCATTGTATTCTCTGTGGTGAACCTGGATGGATAAGAGGAAGAGATCTTGGGAACCAGAAAGCCAGAAACAGACTGTCTTCACTTTCCTGTGCAGAGGCCCTAGTGATGAGCTGATGGCAGGAAGACCACTTAAATGGAACCTTCCTGCAGACCAGCTCAAAAACTGGAAGGGAGTCGAGTCTCTGTGCTTGGTGGTGGATGCTTAAGGGATATGTGGGATAGATGTGGGGTGCTCAGCTAAATAATGGGTTAACATGCGGCTTAGTGGTGAGGTAGGTGGTCAGATACTTTGGAGCACTGGGGAGGAACATTCTCAGAAATATTTGAACTACAAGGGAGGGAAAGCCCTTTTCCATTGCCTGCAGAGCAGTTTTACTGCTTCTGCCTCTTCACTGATTAACTTTGGGACAATTTTTCTTAATCGTCTTTTACCAGTAGAAAGGATCATATGGTTGTAAGATTTGACCTCATTGTTAACTGTTTTTCTCCCTGAATGTCTTAAAAAATGTGGCAAGTGGAGGCTCCTTATTTCTGCTTGTGGCTTCTGAAGCCCACAGTTGGCTGACCCCCTCAGTGTCTTGCTTTAGGCTTGAAGGGGCCCATGAAGCAGGAGAGCCTGGTGCACACTTTCTACTATTCCCAGCGTGGTGCTGTTCCCACCTCTGAGGCCTCGTGGGTGCCTCCCTGGATTTTGAGCAGCAGGAAGCTCACAGATTGGCCCCTCTGTCTTGGCAGCAGCTCTCTTAACCCCCCACCTGTTTCAGAGGAGCCTCTGAGTCTCACATTTTTGGGGTTGCTATCTCTTTAACAAAATCTCACGACAAGCGATGGAATTAGGTCCACTCTGTCTTCAGTTTGAAGCTCCACCTTTTTGCCTGTGAAGCATAGTGTTTCCATGGATCAAAATGCAGTGAGCTGCAGAGACATCCATGCAAGTCCTTGGTGCCATTAGGCAATGGGCCTTGGGAATTCCCTGTCAGCTCTGTTGGGAAAGGCTCTGCCAGATGTCCTGGTGCTCCCACTGTGCCCTAGGTATCTCTCTTCCCAGAATGGCTTTCCCTGCTGTGGAGCGTGATGCGGGGGGGCATTCAGAGGAGAAACTCAAATCTATAGCAATGCAGGCTTCCCTGTTCTCCCTAAAGTGACTTCCATGTGATACCTTCAGGTTGGATGTAGCATCAGCACCCCACCTGTCACTGGGAAATGCCTTTAGGTTGAAGTCTGGTGAGTCACAGGCCAGGTGGCCAGCCTGTGCCACTTTACCAGGGCCCTGTGTGGGGGCTGTATCATGTTGGGATTAAGAGCAGGGATTCTGGCTCTTACACTGAGCAGCCGTGTGATCTTGCATATCTCTGCCTCACTTTTCTCTTCTGCAAGATGATAATAATAATGGTTCCTGTCTCATAGACTTGTTGGAATTAGTGAATTGGTTTCTGGAAAGGACCCAGGATGGTGCTCACCGCAAAGGAAGTACTAAGTGCTAGCTGTTAACTACTACTTTATTCTCCAAACCTTTTATTTCTCCAGGATAATTCTAAGGGAAGGTTAGAGGCCAATGTATTCTACTTCTAAAATGCCAGTAATTGCTGGCAGGATAATGGGCAGAGCAGATTTTTAATATCAGACAGATCCTTTCAGTTATGCAACTCAATCCATATTTATTAGGTGCCTACTGTCTGTAAGACTTTGCCATACAGTACATTAATGTTTTTTAACTTCACCAGAAATCATATAAAGCAGATTCTGTTATCCTCCTTGTACAAGTGAGGGAGTCGAGTTTGTTTGGGAATGAATTTGTGTAGCCTGAAGTCACGAAGCACAGAACAAAGAAGATGCTTTTCAAATTTTTTTATGGTGTCCAACAAGTAAAAGGAAAATATCTAAAGTTTGGGCCATGGTACAGGTCTGGAAGGAAATTTGGGTAAGAGAATCCTCTACCTGCAGCTCAGTTCCAAGCAAGTATGAGCAAGCTGGTGGGGAATGCTTGGGTCAACGCAGTCCAGGGAGGAGCTCTGTGTCTCCTGGGCTAGGCCTATATGCCCTAGCGTGCTAGCTCCTCAGCTATAGCAAGCCCTAGGACACATCGAATTGGGGTTGATGCAGTAGAGCCAGCCCACTATGCTCCCTGCAGCAGGAGCTCTGACCAGAGCAGAGTGTGGTAGCCACAGCATACTGTCCCGGCAAAAGTGGCTTGTCAAATAGTCCAGCATGGCTTTCCCATCTGGCTCTTCGTAAGGCGGGACTCAGGACCATGTGTCTCAATGCTCCTGGCCCACAGTGGAACACAAAAGAGCTCAGCACTTACTGTTGACTATCACTAGCCCAATGGCTTTGTTTTCTGTGTGACTCACCTCTCCCTGAGAGATAAGGAGAGTGAAAGTTCTCCCAGGGTGATTGAATGTGAAAGTTTAAACTCTGCGAGGAGACTGGGACTGCCTGTGCTGGAGCCATGGTATAAAGCATGGCTCTGGGAGGTGTTTGATTTTCAGAGCAGAGGTGGTGCAGTTTCTTGTAAGGTGTCTACAGGTTCTTTCTCTGGCTTTTATTTCCCAAAGGTATAGGTGGAGCACTCTCTGCTCATTGCGATATGCTGACCCGAAAGCTTTGGTTGTGTAGCTCCGTAATGGTCATATTATGTTTTATCTTGCAACACAATCTGGCCACATGCACAGAAACCGTAATGATCACTTAGGATCTAATTTACCTCCCCCCAAATTCTAAGACGCCTAACTGGTGATTTCTCTCCCCGTTGATATTCAGAAGAAACTCTCCTCCTAGATTTTAAAATCACTTACAAAGGTGAACTTGAGAATCTTACTAAGAAAGTTACACTTCTGAAGTCCAGCTGTCTAATTCCAACCAGTGAACCCATCTTGCTTCTTGGCACCTAAATATTTAGAAAGGTATTTTATTTTTAGATCTTTATATTGGATAGAAAAATATTTCTTTGGTTTTTAACAAGGTTCTCACTTCCTACCCCCAAATCCAAGGTCAAACTCTCTCTGGCGATTTCTTAAAAGAGTCAGTTACCTAGAAGACATCAGGAGGAAAAAGCTATAGAGAAACCCACTTCCTGACTTGAGCATCACAGGGTCGCTGTCCAATTTCATGTCTGAGAGTTAAGCTGAAATGGTTAGACAGCGTTTGTGGTGGGTTTAGAGGAAAGAGCTGGCTGCATTTGAATAGAGGCTGCCCTTCGCAGAGAGAGGAACTGTCCCCTTTCTCCCGTTGTTGAGTGCTTGCAGGTGTGTGTGAGAAGCAGGAGCAAAAACAAAGGCCTTTCCTCCCTATGCTAGAAATGTGTAACTGCCTTGTCCTCAGACCTAAGCCCTACTGGCCAGAGGAGCGTACTGAAGTCTGTCTCAGTGGAGCAACACTGCCAGCCAGTGCCAGCCGGCGGGGCTTGTCCCGGGCATGGGTAGCAGACAAGGTGTCCCCCTCTTCCTCGCTTGGGGCTGTGGATCTGTCTCTTTAGGACCCATGCTTATGGGCAGTGCTAGTGAACTCACTGTGGTCAGCCCCTGTGACAATAAAGTGGTGCTGCTTGGTGAGGGGCATGGGTTATGGGGGAGAGAGTTCATGGGGGGAGAGGGGCACCAGGATTTCCCCAAAGCAGAAACGTTGTGGTACTTTCACTTGCAAAGCAGTTCCCATCTGCTAGCTCTTTGGGTGCTTACTTACTTTTAATTAAAGCAAGGATTTCAGAGTCGTCCCTAACTTTCAAAAATCTTCAGTGGTTATTCTCATTTAAATATGTAAAAAATTTTGTTTATAGACTTTAACTTTGTTTTAACCTCCAACTTTCTACTTTCTCAAAGTTGTCATATAAAAGGCCAGTTTATTTCTTGGAAGCCTTAATTAAATTTTGTCTAAACTTTTGCAATTTAAAAGAATTGCCCTTTTTTCAATTTCATTTTCCCTTTGCAAACTCTGTTTTAAAAAATGTTTTTCTATTGTTTCAATTCTTCTGTTTAATTCTCTTGTATTTTCTGTTGCCCTTGAATTGTTTTATACTGCGATCGCTTCTTCAGGTTTTCTCTCTCTCATCCTTTCTATAAGCTAAAGGCTTAATTTTATCTTTATAGGGTGGGGAGGACCAGAAATTACCGTTTCTATTTTAGGAATGGGAGAATAAAGCCCAGAGAAGTTAAAGGAGCTGCAAAGATTGCACAGTGAATCAGGGAATAATTGAGATCAAAGTCCTGTGCCCATGACTCCCATGTGGAACTTTCTCAGGGAGATATATATATATATATATTATATATATATATTATATATATAAAATCATATCCATGTTTATTTTTAAAATTTTCATCTTTTTGAGACAGAGTTTTGATATACAGTTCAGGCTGGCCGTGAATTCACTTTGTAGCCCAGCCTGGTCTCGAACTTGTGTCGATCCTCCTGCCTCAGCCTCTGAAGCTCTGGGATTACTGGCTTGCAACACCACGCCTGGCTCATATTTTTAAATTTTATACAATACTGTCTCTGTCCTTCACTGCCTGACATGTAATTTTTAAAAAAAATTAAAAAAAAAACTTCCTCTTTAAATTAAAAAAACACAACTCCCTCTTTGTTTTTTGGTCTGACATGTGAGAGATGACCTTGACAGTCAAAAGCTGATTTTAAACCAGGTGAGGTGGTCCACACTTATCATCCCAACACCTGAGGGTCTGAGGCAGGAGGATCACCGTGAGTTCAAGGCCAACCTGGGTCACATAGTGAACTCAAGGCCATCCTGAACTGTAGTGAGACCCTGTTTCAAAACACCAAGCCAAAACAGGGCTGTGTGTCCATTATGAGATACTGGCTATCTAATGATAAATAAGTGCAAGTTTATTTAGTTATTGTTCATCACTGTTCATCAAGTGTATTTTGTTAGGATATTCTTTGTTATGAATGATCGGATCTTTTATTTCTAGTCACTACCGTTGAGTTCCTAGCCATCAACAGAGGAACATATTTCTAGAATAGAATGGCTGTGCAGTGATTCATTACACTAAAGCACTGTTGGCTAGTTGAGGACAAGGTCTAACTGAAGAGAAATGGGAGAAGGCACCCGCAGGGATAAAACCAAACCAAAATGCCCAGAACTCTCTACTACTTTTTTAAAGCTCTTCTCAGTGCCTTGATTGCCAAGCAGTATCTCCCTTAGGCAGAAGATTTGATGCAGCTTCAGGTTGAGGTGGCCCAAAGAGTGAGAAACTTATTGGGATATTTTCTGTTTAGTTTGTTATTAAACATTTCCTAAAGACTTAAGGGAAATTGATTTTAGAATGTAGCATCACCCACCCCACCCTCAGATGTAGGTGCGCCTGTTGCAGTGTGGAAGGCAGATACACTTGGAACAGATGGGTCATTTCTGGATTCGAGTGTGCTGTTTTTGCTGTCATCATTTGGCTGTGGGTAGAGACACCTGGCTGGGAGGGAGGGGCCAGGCAGGCCCGTTCTGTTTGAGAGCCACCTGCCAGATGTGTGCTGTCGGGGCAGAGTCAGCCCTGTTGCAAGGGTGACCAACCATGAGAGTTTCATAGGTTAAAATAAATGCGGTATCTTGCCCACACTGAGATATTTCATTTGAATTTTAGAGTAGAGCTAAAGGATTGTAGCTTTTCAGCGCGGCAGATAAACCCCCAAGGGACAGGAGGTGTGGTCGTTTTTATTTTGGGGAGCAGCCTGATACAGTGTAGCCTGGGAGTCACCCATATGGTTTGACCCCAAATATAACTTCTAAAGAGAAGGGATTTAGGTGCCTTTTAGATCCTTATGCTTGTTTCCCCCCAGAGGACTCCTTGTAGTAAAATCATTCAGTAAATGTTTCTGAGTACCTGGCACTGGGAATATAAGCATCAATAAGACACGAGGAGGTGAACCTGGCCTCATTCAACAACAAGCAAGTCTTGTGGGTTGGTACTTCTTAGGTGGTGAGGCGGTGTCCTAGGCTCTGGGCGCAGAGGCGAAAATACAGAGTGCTGCCCGTGGAGCTCCCGTGCTAGGTGGAAGAGAGATGAGCATTGAGGAACCGTCAGGGTTCCAGAAATATGAGAACTCTGCCCAGGAGAGGAGCTGCCCAGCACTGACCTCTGTCTGCAGGGAAGCCAGCTGTCTTGTGTCAGCCTCTCGCCAGGGGCAGATGGCAGAGTGTGCACTTGTGGTTGAAATGGAAATGAGGAAGGAGCAGGAGGAAAAACTGAAGTCTAGCCCAAGTCCTGCTCACCAGCCTGCAAGACTGGAAAGCGAAAAGAAAGACATACACGGGCAAATGGAAGGGTTATTATCAAGAACATCTTAATAAAGCTTGGCATAGAGGCACACACCTGTAATCTCAGCAACCTGGGAGGGTGAGGCAGAATGATCCTAAATTCAGGGCCAGATTGGGCAGTTTAACAGATACCTTGCCTCAAAATAAAAGGGCTGAGGGCAGAGCTCACCACCAGAGCTCCTAGCATGTGTTAGGGTTCAATCTTCAACAGGGGGGGAAAAAAGAAAAAAAAACCTTACTGCAATTTGGTCCTAGCCCACTGCTATATATTAAGTCACTCAGTTCTTAGCTTCAGGGTAAGGGACCAAAACAACAGAGGAGTTTTAGTAACCAGCCCTTATTGGGATAGATAGTAGGCTGTTTAGTTTCCAAAGAAGAGACTTAAAATACAAACACATTGAGCAAGAATTTATCTGAAGCTGTACCTTTCAAAAAAAAAGAAAAAACAGAGGAAAAGATTTTTGCCTGTGATTTGTAGTGTCTAGAGGGTCCCTCTGGAGGAACACATTCACAGGGTGACCTGCTCTGCTGCCTGAACTCTCCATGTACCCACCTGATATCTCTTCTTCCAAGGTAATATCATGTTCTTTAACCCAAGACCCATCAGTTCTGTAGTTAGAATTTTCCTCCCATCCCCTAGACAAAGCAGCCAGAGGAAATTCCCCAGCTGCAGCCAGGGAGGCAGGCGAGCAAGTGGGTGGTGGGGACAGTGCAGGGGGTGTGGAGGCTCAGCAGGATGGGAGATGGGCCCTGTTTGTGGGGTGCCCTTCCTCCCCCTGACCGCCTTGGAAAGAGACCTCCTCCTAACAGGGACCCCTCTGTTGTTGTGGCTCGGAGCACCACTTGAGAAGCATAGTTTCCCAGTGATGCCACTGGATTCCTGATGTGTGACACTGCAGGGCAGCATGGTGAAGGGTGCTGTTGACTGCCGGGGGCCCCAGACAGGGACACCATTGTGAGTCACATTCAATATATGAGCTCCCCTTTCCCATGACTGGGGCTATTCTTAGTGTGTCGGTCTCTGCCCCTGGGGATGAAGGTCACTGGGACTGCAGTCCATCTAGGTAGGTGGATGGGCTGGGCACAGGAGTTGGGGGTGCACAAGGAGAATGGAGGAAGAGGCTTCCATTGCAGAGCACATTAGAGCAGGGGCAAAGGATGGGGCTTGCGGCCATATGGTTCAAGCAGATCTGCACCAGGAGGGACAGAAGCGCTCTTAGTGTGGGTTGTAAGTGGGCGTGTGAGACCCATTCATTGTTTCTGCCAGTCTGGGGCATAGGCATGCATATGGCTGGTACATGAGTGAAACCAGGGGGCACTGTCGCCCCAGAGCTGCCTCCAAGAGGCCCTGATTTACCCTTCCAGACCCCAAGCGAGGGTGATGTGGGCTGCAGAAGCAGCTCCTGTGTGAGACTCCAGAAAACCAGCGCGCCCTGAAGCCAGAACTCTTGCAGGGCTCAGCAGTTGTACCCTGGAGAACAACTCTGTCCCTTTCACACTTCTGTTGCTCCCTACAACCAAAGAGCAGTTTAGGAGTCAGCGAAAGGCACCAGAGGGGACAATCCAGGAGGACCATGGGTCCTGTCTTCTGAGGCAAGTGTGGGCTCCCTCGTGGGTGAGGGCACTGCGTGTGCCTGTCAACTTCATGCATTCACCAGAGTCCCCTGTGGCACTGGGAAGGGGACTTGAACTGAGAGCGCCAGTCTGTCAGCCTTTCTGGCTGTGAAGATAACCAGAGATGGTTCTTCCCATTCAACTTCTCTGCTTTCCCTGGACATCTGTTTTTCCTATTTGTTCCCACTTTCCTTTGTTGTTAATAGAAAAAAAGAGTTTGAGAGCATAGCACATAGGCCTTGGGTTTCCAGTGCCCAAATTTAATATTTTTATGTTGCTCTGAACACAGGAAAACTCACAGTGAGGAATAAAACCTTAGCAGGCAAGGACTCACCCTTTCCCAGGGCCATATTCATGGACATCAGTTGTTTGATACACACAGAGAAAGGGCTAAAGCGAAGTACTCTTTGACATTTCAATTCAGGAAACGGTGCTAGAGGGAAAACAGCAATGATAATTCTCTCTGAGGTTCTCTGGTCTGAGTGGGTGCCTGTGTCATGAATGAAACCCCTCTTGGCCTCACGGCTGCGAGTCTGAAGGCGGAGCTGTGCTGTGCTCACCGTGGCCCTCCTCCCACATGCCTCTGCGCACATGGCTGCTGCTTCTACCAGTGCCTGGGATTTCCTTGGTTTCCCCATTCTTTCCAACCCTCTCTTTAGCTTGGTATATTAGGTTCTAGAGACTTGAAGACAGTGAGCGAGGTTCTAAGATAATTAGTGGGAGGGGGAAATAATGATAGAGCAAAATCTAACCATCACAAGAGGACTTCATCACTAGCGCTGGTAATAGTACTTGTGCATGTGGCTACCGAAGCCAGGAGGAGGCATCTAGTGCCCTGAGGCAAGTGTGAGAAATAGGAAGAGATGATAGATTTTTAAAGTCCTTTGGTCATTAGAACTAGGCAAGCAGTTTAGATGCCAGGCTTTTAGTTTTGTCTCATCTTGGGAGAAGGTAGTGTTGAAATGAAGAGTTTTGGGGCCAGAGTAGCTGGGTCCCAGTCCCAAGTGCTCTACTTCTGACCTGTATGGCCTTGCACAAGTTAGATAGCCATATAGCATACCAGCTTCCTCTGCTGGAAAGTGGTGCAAAGAATACTGACAGTGTGTGCCCCTAGACTTGATATGAGGAACCGTGAGGGCCTTAAAGCATTGGTCAGAGGCTGGTGTATAGCAGGTGCATGGAGTCGTGGCTCATCTTAGTATTCTTCTCTGTCTGGGGTCTCACAGCAGCCTCCTTCCCCTGACACGTCTCAGGTTTGTGGTGTAGACTTAGGAGCGTCGTCTTTTACAGAACTTCAGGGTAGCTGGTTTTTCTGTGTCTGTTTGTCTTCAGGGATCCTATTGTTTGCAGTCTTTGTGAACTTCATCAGGAAACCTGTAATGTCATGAGGACTCTTGCAAGTGCATTTCTTAAGAGCAATTTGCTTTCTTTCCTTCTGGGCCTATTAGAATGGCCTCTTCATGGATTCTTCAGCTAATGCCATGTTATGAGCCCAGGCAGGGTACAGTAGCTGCCACCCTAATTCCCAAGAAACTTGAGTTGTTAACTAAATGGCTGTTAACAATGGGTAGACGACAGTAAGTAAAGATTTACCAGTGCAGCCCTCTGGACTAGTTCTTCAAATGTCACTGTATTTTGGAGGTATTTGCTCAATCTTTTTATTCTTAAGTACGTATAAGGTACTTCATGCATGATGGCTTTAAAAAACTAATGGTGCATTCTCAGAAAGGTGAGGTGGAGATATTTCTTATTCCATATTTAGCTTAGGTGTGCTGAAAGAGGGTACTGGAAACCACCATGAGGAAGTCCTTGCTGGAAGAAGGTTTCCAAGGACTCTCGGCTGACCATGCAAGTCAGCTGTTTCTTCTTCATGTGATCAGTGGAGGCTTCTTTGGTGATTAGGGTCTGACTTTGAACCCAAATCACATTACTTTCTTGAGCTCTTTTTGCTGCATCAATAGGGTGCAAACAGGAGCACCACTTGTGCCTGGCCCACAGTACATGGGTGGGGAGAGGATTTTAGGAGCAAGTAGAATGATATAGGTAAGTATGCTTTAAATTAGTGTAAGATATTACAAGAGAATAGCCATAAAGGAAGCTTCTCTTTTAGATGGAGAGGGTCTTCAAACTTATTTCCTGTGGAATCCAAATTTATTTTAGATCAAACACATTAGAAATTTCTAAGGCTAAGGCTTAGAGCCTTGAAACATCAGCTCTTAGAAGATGGAGCATCCCAGGCTCCATCTACTAGGTGGGTTGTTCCCAGTCCTGTCCTCAGATGCTGTAGGAGATGGTGTTGTAGGGTGCAGTGTAGCCATGTAACAAACAGTGCACACACTGTCAAACCCGTGTCAGTCTCTCCAGCTAACCCCAGAAATTACATAGGAGCTTCTGATGGCTCCATCGTCTCAGAATAGAAAGGTCCACTAAGAGGAAGATGATGTGGTATAAATCCTTTAGCATAGGATAAAATGACTGGTGGGGTACACCAGGCCTTCTTTAGAGATAAGATCTTAAATGTTGGTGCTAAGGCAAGAGAATATTGTGTGTGTGTGTGTGTGTGTGTGTGTGTGTGTGTATGAATACACTGAACCTATAAAGACAGTCTGGGCCAGTCATCACCTGACCTCAACTTCCTTGGGTAGCAGATTGATCCCATGAGGTCAGATACCTTCCTTGCTCATTTTGGTGCTTGCTTGTGTGTGGCCTGGCACATCTTGCAACAGTGGTGATGAGGAAATACTGTGACTGAAGGACATCTGTTTCCCAGTGACAGGACCTGAATATAGTGACCCTTCCCAAGCACAAATCAGATGCCAGAGGCTCCCTATTACATAGGTGTCCTCATGAGCTCTGATTTTTCTTGGACTTGGCAAACCATTCCTTAATTAATGCTATTCCTTTTACGGCAAACGCAATGGCTTGGTTTTTGAAGGCACATAAGATTATGCTTCCTTAGAATATTTCAGAAGATAGACTCTATATTTTCTTTCTAGAGTTTGCTGAGAAATAAAAATGACTGACCCTTAAATCAATAAAAATAAAGCAATTGATATATTGTCTTACATGCTTTTTGTGCACATGTGGTAGAAAGATCTTCCTTTTAGTCCGTCTGAGCTCAAGATACTTTTTTAGCATTTTCACTGCAGGTTGCCGTCGTTTTCTCCTGACGACATAGACTCAGGGGGCAGGTGGGGGTAGGAGCAGGGACAACACTGTCTAATGGGATTAATGACTGAAAGCACTGGATGTGTGGTGTAATGATTCACAACGCCTTGTGTCTCCAGGCAGTGGACCGATCCAGCTGTGGCAGTTTCTTCTGGAATTACTCACTGATAAATCCTGTCAGTCTTTTATCAGCTGGACAGGAGACGGCTGGGAATTCAAACTTTCTGACCCAGATGAGGTAAGAAAGAAATGACTTAAGAGGTCTGGGTTGAGGGAGGGATAAGAGAAAACTCATCCTGGAGGGGGCCTGGATGACGTTCTGTAGGTGTGAAATCCCAGCTCTGCCACTTACTATTTGTGTGACCTTGAGCAAGGTACACAGCCTGCCTGAGTTTCATCTTTTGGAAAACAAAATATGCCACTTCCCATTTGTTTTTTAAGGTTAACTGATAAATACATGGAGTGCCTGGTATATAGTAAGCCCTTCATCGGTGAAGTTCCTTTCTCAGCCTTATCATTTTTTGAGGCTCTGTCTGTGACTGTCAGAGGGACCAGTTCAAGAGGCCTTGGAAGTTTGGTGCAATTTGTTCTATTCATTCTTTCGTTTTGCAAATGCTTATTGAGTTGTTGATCTGTGCCATGCCTGATTCCGATGATAAAAAACAATGAACAAGGGAGACAAGATCTCTGTTCTGGCAGACATGAGAAAATATTTGTGCTCTGTATAGAAAGAACGCTTCCTGTTGATGTGACGAGCAGGTACGACTGCAGCTCAGCTCTTCCTCTCCATGCCCTCCATGTGCATTTCAGGCTTTCAAAGCAAGAACATTCTACTAACAATATGAGTGTCTTGGTTATCTTTTTCATTGCTGAGACAAAATACGCAATACGCGAAGTTAAAGGAGGAAAGGTTTATTTCACTCATGGTTTGTGGAGGTTTCAGTCCATAATTGTTGGGCTCAAAGGCAGATGGTAGCATGGCAGAGAAGAACCAGTTTATGGTAGGCAGGAGACAGCAAAAGCAAGCAAACAGGGGACCTTAATAGCATCTTTCTCCCCCTTTTATCATATCCAGGCTACTTAGGGCAGGTAGCACTCACATCCTTAGTCCTAGTACCCTTGCACCTAGCATTGCACCATGAATCCTAGAGTCACACACTATAGATCCAGCCGCCTCTGAAAAAGCCCCGCCTATGACCTCATGAGGCTTTGGAGGGACATCTAGACACAAGAGAATCAAATTCTTTAACTTCATTCTATGAGAGTTTAGGGTCACTGCATTTTCACCAGCTTAAATAACTATCTTGACTGTCATCCCTACCCAACCTTCAAAAACCAGAATTCAGAAATTGTGTCATTTGCAACCACATGCATATAACTGGAAAACGTTACATTAAGTGAAATAAATCTGGCACAGAAAGACCGATACTGTGTGTCATCACTTGCATGTGGAAACTAAAAAGTAGGCCCTGTAGAAGTAGACAGCAGAACAGTGGCTCCCAGAGCCTTGGGAGGGCGTGGCAGTGGGAATGCAGAGAGCTTGGTTAGTGAGCACAAGAGGGAAGAGATAACTTCTAGGGTTCTACGGCATACTAGGATGACCATGGCTGACAACTAATTGAATATTTTTAAATAGTGCAGAGGATTTCAAAATGGCCCCACAGAGAGTAATGCTGTATAGACATGGTAATACGTATGCCAGTTCCCTGATCTGATCATTATGTACTATGCACGTGTTGAAATGTCACACTATACCCTGTAAATATGTGTAATTACTGTGTGACAATTTAAAATTAAAATATTTAAGAAGAATTCAGAGGAGATAGTTCAGAAAGTAGGTATGTAGATCTCCGATTCTCTTATTTGCACATGTTGGGCCAATATAAATCTATATTGACATATAAATACATATTTGGAGGATAACCTATAGATTTTTACCCACTCCTTCTTTTAAAACTTTTTAATTTCAGGTGGCAAGGAGATGGGGAAAGAGGAAAAACAAGCCTAAGATGAATTACGAGAAACTGAGCCGTGGTCTACGCTACTATTATGACAAAAACATCATCCACAAGACAGCAGGGAAACGCTACGTGTACCGCTTTGTCTGTGACCTGCAGAGCCTGCTGGGCTACACCCCCGAGGAGCTCCATGCCATGCTGGATGTCAAGCCAGACACTGATGAGTGATGGACGTGGAAGGGCCCTGGCTACCCTTCTGAGACCTTTTAGAGAACAACTGTGTTGGTCGGACTCCTGATTTTTAATTGTTATTCTATTTTTTATTTTCCAGAACTCATTTTTTACGTTCAGGGGTGGGAGCTAAGGGAGCTGCAGCTGCAATCCATTGTGTGTGATTGAAAGGGAAAGCCAGGACTTGTGGGGTGGAAGGGCCAGAAGGTCTTCAGCAGAGTTTCAGGAGAGAGGAAAAAAAGGTCTTAGAAGCTTGAACGTTCTGGCTTAAGGAAGCAAGCAACTAACGTGTCCAACCATTTTTTAAAATCATCCATGATAAAAGCACATCTTGAGTTATGGACCCATTTGCAAGAGAAATTGTTACATCGAGAATACAAGACTGGTGAAAGGCAATTAATTTGCTGTTGTTTTTAAATCTGGGAGGGAAGAATGAGGAGGGTGGGATAAGAACATTTTCTTTGAAGGACGGGCTAAAAACCAAGGATTATTTACCTTTCACTCTGCTTTTTGAAAAAAAAAAAAAAAAAAAAAAAAAAAAAGGACTTTATGGGGAGGGGTCCAACTGTTCTTGTGTTAAAATTTATTTTATGAAATTTTGTGCCAGTATTTTTTTTCTCAAAAAATCTTCTTAAGCTCTAAGGTGGTCTCAGTATTGGAGTATCATGCAAGTTTGTTCTTATTTGCTGGCTGAGGATTTTGTCACAGTGAAAGAAAACTGTTTATATAGACCCCATTGGAAAAGCAAAGCTCAGCCGCTGAGATCAGGGATCCCAATTTCATGTGACTTTTATATGAAGGAAATATTAATGCTGATTTGGGTACAGGGGAACTGTGTGCGTGCATTTCATCTATAATTTTTAAAGTGTTGCCACAGCCCTTTACTTATTTGTCATATGTGGATTCTCGGGGTTAGATGTAATGTTGATCTATGAAACATTAAGTCTTTGAGCTGAATGTATTTTGCAGCCCTGAGTTTCAACTATAGTCAATGTAGGAGCACTGCTGAAGTCATGGAAAGGAAATTGAAGGAGGAAGTTTAACTTGGTTCTTGATAGTTCTCTACCTGTAACATAGATGACTTGGAATTAAAGCTGTGTGCATGGGCATTACCCCCTCAGGTGTAAGAAGTGTATCCTGGCTGCATGTTGTTCCAGACTAACACTCCACAGTTTCTCCTTTATGTCTTATGCTTCCAGTATCCCACAGTTATTGCTCCCTCCCCAGTATTCAGCAGAGAGAAGCATAAGCTTTCCAGTAGATGACTGAAAGAGTGACTTCAGACACCAAGAAACTGAAGAATGTATACTTTCTGGATTTTAGAAACTACAGATATTAAGGGAGCATTTCAGTGCAGTGTGACTTGCCTGATTTTGGGAAGAGATGTGCAAGGCTTTCCTTTGAAGACCAGAAGCTAGGAGGGTAGGATGTCAGATGAGATTCGCATGCAGAGGAGGTGGCGCAGATGATGCTGGGCCTCGCGCTTGGATCTGTTGCCCTGGCAGAGGGTACGTGAAGGTTAATTGGAGAAGGGAGGAATGACTTGAAGGCAGAGGAAACAAGGAAAGGAGCTTGAGTGAATAAAAGAAGGTGGTCCATGAGATTTAGATAAGTTTTTAGCTTCCCCCAAATTTGAATGCAGTCAAGAAAGGCAGCAGTCTTCCTGCTGGTTCTGCAATGAATCTAAAAATGATGTTGGGGGAAAAACCCAGTATCTAAGTAGTGAGGTAATGTGCCTACTATCAATAGCATTCCTCCCACTACAGATGCGGTCAGTTACGAGGATGACAAGGGACTGCCATGAGAGGGGGCAAGAAACAGTGAAGGTGGACTTCTCAGGGCTGGCCCTTTTGGGGATTTAGCTAAGAAACTGGAAGTGCTAACTACCTTCTAGCATATCTTCCTGATATGCTGCTGACTCACAGATCCCCTTGCAGGCCCTGAATTATCAGGAAATAGGTCTGTGATTCACGACGGTCCTCATATAGAACAGTTGGTGCATATACATGTAAAGCAGAGGCAGAGTGATCCCAGCAGTGTATTTTGATCTCACACGTGCAGGTGCCTTAATGAAGCTCTCCAAATATTTTAGGAGCTGCTCAGGGAGTGTTAGATGGAACTGTATGGATGACAGTGTTTTCTCTTAGGTTATGTGGTCTTTGTTGGGCACTGGTAAAAGGGGTGTGTGTGTGTGTGTGTGTGTGTGCACATGCATGTGTGCTGTTTGTGGCAAAGCAAAACTGCAGCTGAACTAATACCTGAACTTTTTAGTTAAGTCTTTTCACATTTCAGTGATGGGTGAGAGCAGAACCAGAGCCGAGTATCGGCCATTGCTTACTGTTTACAACCAGGCATGAAATTACTTTCTCAAGTCATCAGCCTTTCCTATGAAATGGATGTGAACTCTTCTTCTCGGAGTCTGTCCTGTCCCTGCAATCCGCATAGCAGATGAAGTGTCAGAAAGTGCCTCCTCGGCCTGCTCTTTTGCTAAGATGCCCTTTCTCCCCACGTCCACTGGTTTCAGGATTTGTAGCTAGTGTATTATTACTACAGACAGCTCCATCCATCTGGCCATATGCTTTTTCCCCTTTTGTCTAAAGGCCAGAGACCATCCCAGGAAGAGTGGTGGGTGGTTTATACACTGGAAATGTAGCAGCATTGTTGCATTGATGCTTTTTAAAAACACATGTTAACTTCAGAGGAAGGACGGGCAAATCAGGTCTAGCTGGGTGAAACCCTTATTTTCCTGGAGATGCCTTAATCTGTGTGGGTTTTGGCTTTCAGGCCCGGAGTCACTTGGTTCCTTCCTGCGTTCAGGGGAGGGACTTCCCTACACAGAGCCTGACTGTGTGGCCATAGGGAGTGGTGGTGGTATTCCAAGATCAGATGTGCCCTTCCTCACTTTGGAGATGAGCACTCTGGGTTTTAGAGCATTAACCTGCCTAATCTTCATGGGGAAAAATACATTTTCTCTCTTCTAGTCATGCTGTGCATGCTGCTTTCTCTGTTGGGGTCTATATAAATTTGTTGAACTTTTACCTACATTCCAAAGAAGTGTCAAGGAACCACAAATATATGTATACATATACATATATGTCATATATAGATTAAAATGAAATTATCTCTATCAGGAACACTGCCTCAGTTATTGAACTTTTTTTTAAGAATACTTTTTTTTAAAAGCTGAAAAGTATTGGAGTGAAAAAGATGTTATATTGTGTTTGACTATTTTCCAACTTGTATTTTCATATAATTTATATTTTTTAAAAGCTGAAAATTTTAAAGCAAGATTAAAAAAAGGAAAAGCAGGTGCTTTTTAAAAATCAGAACTGAGGTAGCTTAGAGATGTAGTGATGTAAGTGTCTATGTGTTTTTTTTAAATGCAAAAAAAAAATTCTTACCAGGGAGTTTTTGTTTGTTTATTTTAGTCGCTGATGCTGGCACATCATTTTGCTGGAGAGTTTTTTATATACTGTAGCCTGATTTCATATTGTATTTTAAACTGTGTGAAATTAAAGATGAAGAAATTCATTCATAATGATGTGGCTTTGGCTTGATTCTTTCCTCTCTGGATCACTTAGTGCAACAGGACAAATTCACCAACCAGAGACAAGCCCCAGACAAAAAGTAATTTATTCCATCGGATCTCCCGCTGTCAGGACCAGTTTCAATAAAGAATTCTTAATAAAGAGGTGAACTGTAATAGGAATATAGGGAAGTAATCTTAACATCCCAATTATCGAATGTATTGGAGCATCCCTTTGTTTAACGTCCCTGGCTTTAGCATACATCATTTGTTCATGTCACAAAGACTAGAGTTGGATGAAGAACATTTTTAGTGATTCAGCAGATACACTTTTGACTTCAGCTAGGTACAGCCCCTGATGTGAATGCAGACAGTTTTAGGTGCTATACACAAGGAGCAGTATTTTTGTTTCTTCTTTTGACAATAACTGTATGGTTTTCCATCCATCCCTGGGGCCCTAACTCTTTTATTGGGATCAAACATTGGGAATGATACTATCTGTCAGGACCCCCAGTAACCATGTCTTAAATAAAACACATATTTAGAAGTGACTGGGGAGGAGTGCTTAGGAATTCATTCTGCATGGTACTTTTTCCTTGTTGAAACTGTAGAAGGTGGATGTTTTTAATTAACACCAACGTTTGCAACATGAAGCCCAACTCACAGCTGGAAGGAGAATTTTTGCTGAATTGTTCACAAAGACAGCTCTGTTTTTGGAAAATGTGCTTCTTCAGGCCTGGAGCTTGAGGTTACTGGGTACTCATTAAGCATGGACTGTGAGGTCTGGTGGTGAAGTAGCCTTACGGGACACGAGGAAGGTGCTGGGCCTTGAATCTCAGGGAAGCCATCACTGCTCACTGGGAGAGTTTTGGGAAACAGTTGGAGTCCTTATCTATGTTAGTTTTCAACTGTAAACCTGAGCAAAGCTGTAAGTTCTGAGCTCTTTACCCACTGAATAAACAGTTCACAGAGAATAGGTTTTTGCCTCAGTCAAAGTTTTGGTTGGAGAGTTTTCCTTCACTGCCCGCTTGGTATCAACCTCACAATTAATGGCATCACATTGACCAGGGAGAGAGAGAGAGAAGATGTGCGTGAAAGAAATCAACCTGGACCTTTTTCTGTGCTAGAGCTAGAGTTCTGATAGAGAACTCAGCAACTGGGCTTGGGTGGCCTCTTAGTGATACAGCTGAGATCCCATACGCAAACCAGTAGAAGAGCTGGGGAAGAGAGTGTTATCATCAATAGCAATTGCAGGATTTGGGAGGATGGGGTAGGGTGGGAATAGAAGAAAATTCAAGGGAAAGAGGAGTTATACAAAAAGAGGTGGTGCATAAAGTTATAGATACTGTATGCTTTCTGGAGGTGGTAGTATAAGAAAGTTAGCTGAGTGTTGTCTGACTGTCTGGTGCCAAGCCTTGGGAATAAGCTATAGAGCTAAACTTGCCACCCATCTCAAGAAATTGAGCAACAGAGCCATATTAGTCCATTTTCTATTGCTATTACAAAACACCTGAGACTAGGTGACATATAAGGAAAAGGTTTTTTTCCTAAAATTCATAGTTTTGGAGACCAAAGTCCAAGATTGGTGAGACAATCTGTCCAGCTCCCAGTGAGCCCTTCTTGATAGTGACATCATAGCAATAGCATGTGTGAGAAGGAGAGTTCATGTGGTGAGACAGGAAGCCAGAGGGATCAGGGGCTAGGTTGCTCTTTTTATAATAGCTCAGTCTCATGAGACCTAACTCATGTTTTGACACCAACATTAATCTCTTGAGAGAGTGAAGTGCTCATGACTCAGTCACCTTCGCCTGGACCTCATCTCTTAAAGATTCCACCATTCAGCACCACCACACTGGGGGCCATGCTTCTAGTGTATGAACCTTTAAAGAACACGTTCAACCATATCCAAACCATAGCCTGGGTTTCCAGTACAGGGAACTGTAACTACTTTAACCTAAAGGGAAGAAGACTGTGATATGTGCATTAGGTAAAATGAGGGTGCTGATGTAAACAAGGTGACTCACAGACTGACTCCATGTCGTAGAGATATTCGGGATTCATTCAGCCCAGAGGAGCAATGCATTCTGCAGGGTAATGGAAGGCTCTTTGAATTCTGCCATGGGTACTGAATGAGCCACCCAATGGATGGACACGAGGGTCCTGTTTTCTCTCTAGTATGCCAGCCCCACATATTTACAATCCTGCCTTTTCCCCAAGGAATTTGAGTTTGTGAACCCCATGTTGATATCTACCCATGGTCCATGTTTACTTGGCACAAAGCTCAATTAATTCTAGAACCTATACTGGGAAAGAGTACAAGAGGCCTTTGGGGTCATCAGAGAACCATCTGACCTCTAAGTCCTTGTTCTTTCCGTGACGCCACACTATTGCCATAAAACTCAAAAAATCTCCTTTGATGATGCAGGCAGACTACTCATCATCTGCCAGAGCCACAGGCCCGGTTACTACAAGCATGGAACAAAGACAAAGTCTTCATTCTGAGGTGCTTTTTCACTTCTGAAATCCTTTCTGACCTCTTCTCCCCCCGCCCCCAGTGACTATTCTAAAGGTTGTGAGATTGTTCCGGGTGTACAGAGATCCTTCCCCAGCTCAGCTTGAGAGAACCTGGTCTTCCCAGGACCTGGCATGAGACTTGGTCCCAGCCACTTAACGGGCACACCGTACTAGCTTGGATGGTGCTGGTTCACTATTCTGGGATCCCTCCGTGCTGTGAGGATTCTTATCTGAGCATAATATATAACAGAAGAGAAAAGTACTTTCCTGGCACCTTTTGTAACAAGGCAGAGATGTAAGATGTCTGACTAGAGAAGGTGTTGATCAACTGGTAAAAAATTTAAAAGGTTTGAAGTTGAGAATTTAGAACTCTAAATGAGTGGATAAGGTGGATCCAGCCATTTAATCAGGGCCATTTCCTGTTTTAGTCAATGTCCTCTTCCCTTTCCTCTTTTCCATTTTCCTGGCAAATGCATATGTCCTTAGAGAGGCAGTTTCACTCAATTCCCAAAAAATCTCAATGTGCTCATTTCCAAATAGTGACGGTGATGACTGTCTGTATACAGCACACTGGGAAATCAACAGTGATCCGACCTGTGACACACTCCACACCCCCCATGCCTGTTTGAGTTGTAGTCCTCTTTCCAATCTCATCCCCACCATTTAGGCTCTTCTGCTCTCTCAGCCTCCGCATTTGCCCAGGGCTTTGAAGTCAGGTCAGCTCTGGTCACTCCATGTGATACAAAGTAGAGGAGCGAAGCAGTTGTCAGCAGCCACTTACGGGAATTACTAAGGGTCGAGATAGCCACTATCTTCTGTCTGTCCTCCACACTATCAGCCGGAGCCACTAGTTCTGAGAAGTCACGGGCAGTATTTCATAGGCAAACCTGGAACCTCAGCTCCAAGTCATCTTACAGTCTCCTAAGATCCGTCTCTAATGTGTGCCTAGGAATGGCAAGAGTCCAGAGACACTTAACGGAGTGGCAATAGTCTTCATGATCTTGGAATGATGATTGTTAGCTTTGGCCTTAGATTGCCTTTTTGATGAAAAAATATTCCAAACTTTAAGAGAAATGGGACTTGGGTGTCCTAAGCAGCTTTGGGAACTGATAGGTTCATGACAAATGGTTATTCTCACCAATCTCAAGGGAAGGCAGCGATTGAGCTGGGGAACGTCTCTCTGACATCTGCTTCTCAGGTAGATGGATTTTGTTCCAGTTGTTCTTGCAATAAGAAAGTACAAGTGCAGTGTAGCCAGCACACCTTTAATTTGGGCACTTGTACTCTGTAGGGGAAAGGTAAGAGTGCTAGTAAAGACAGTGACCAATGTGACCAGTGTTTGGGGGTAATGGATATTTAATTTGGGTATCTGCTTTCTCTGTGATCCCATTTTCTGTGCATTTGAGCCCAAGGGATATAAAATATTGCCTTCAGTGCATGACTTATTATGGACAACTGGAGGGCATGAATGCAGCAGGGTAGGGCTAGGATTGTCTATTAGCTCTGGGCATGGGGCTTCTTGTTTAGGTGCAAATAGAGGTTCAGGTCCGTCAACTATGTGGTAATGGCACATATGAACTGTTCTAGAACTTATGTGTGCAGTTTCCTTGAAATCCCTGACCATAAATCACAAATATCCCTGTCTCTGCTTCCATAAGTGGCAACCCCAAACCTGACACCTGCCCAACAGAGACTGGACTAAAATCCAGGGGAGCCATACATCCTGGTAATTCTGGGGTAGCCCAGTGCCATCTGTTGTCCTGGCATGATGACCTAAAGTAGTTCCTTTCACTTCCATGATACACTATGTAGCTTCTTTGGTGAGCCCAGTCATGGTCCAGAAGATCAGTGGAAGACTAAATGCCAGAATTCCAAAATTCCACACTACTGAGCCTAAAGGACCTTCATGAAGATCTAGTTCAATCTCTTCAATTAGGCATTTGTGAACTTGAGCTCCAGAGAAGCCAAAAGACTTGCCTAATAGCATCCCATTAGGAACAGAACTCACACTATTCCTGTTTTTACACTGTGTAGCACATTTCATCCAACCCAGAGACCAGTGGTGGCAAACCTATGGCACACGTGCCACAGCTGGCTGTTTGTATAATTGAAATCTCTAAAAGGTTTGCTATTACTACTATAGAGGATATACCCCGGCTCAAAGCTGACTCCTGGATGATTTAGTGTTGATCATGATAATTATTTCCAGTAACTCTCATGGACCCAGGAATGATCTAGATGCTGAAGTTTGGCTTGGGAATAGAAGACTAACAAAAGTGGATCCTTTGGTGGTGGGTGGTCTTACATCTTTTAGTTTTCAGAAACTGAAAATGCAGCATTTTAGTGATCCTAGTTCACAGGTCTGCAACATGTTATCGCTAGAAGGTACCGTACATAAAGGTGCCACCAAACAGATTTATCCAGATGGATAACCAATAGTCATTGAACATCTGCTATGTAGTTGGCATTGAGTTCAGTACTTTCTTAGAGAATCCATAAGGAAGAAGGAATGCACTTTTCCCCTTTAGTCTGCTTTTGGTAAATTAAGCGTTATGAACAAGTAAAGGGACAGTTCTCATCTGTTGAGATGACACTAGGAGAAAACTAACCTTATAGAATTTATGGCCTAAAGATAAGAGATGTATAGGCAGAGAGGAGGCAGGTGCTAAGGCCTAGAGATGAGAAAGTGTGTAGACTGAGAGACAAACCAGAAATTTCGTGGGCAGAGCATAGACTGCCAAGGAGCCAGGATGGGAAGTCAGAAGAAGCTTGGCCAGGAGGTGGTCCAGGGCCTTGAGGGCTGGTGAAGAGCAATGTGGATCTTCCTGCAGGCTGAGTCAAGTGACCTGGCCTGTGCTTTTTTTTTTTAATTTTTGAGACAGGTCTCGCTATATAGCCCGGGCTGACCTTAAACTTGTGGCAATTCTCCTGCATCAGCTTCCCAAGTGTTGGGATTACAGGTATGTGCCACCACACCTGGCTCTTGGCCTCTGTTTTGAAAAATCATTCTGACTGCAGAGAAGGACTGTAGAGCTGCAGGTAGGGAGATCAGCTGGAAAACTTTCATGTGCTCTGAAGAGATGCCTGCAAAGAAAACGTCTTGGGTACCTCAGAAAAGTGTTTAGGGTGTAGAATCTCCAGCACTGGGTAGATGACTGGGGTGGATGTGGAGGGCATTGTGCTTGGACCTTGACATAGGTGACATGCAAAAGTGGTGATGACAGTCTGTGCCCTTGATCACAGTCACCAGAGCATGGATTTTAGATGGAACTTTGGAGATAAAGTCCAGTATGCTCATCGAACAAAGAAAAGGTCCAAGGATAGGAGAGTTTAGGTGACCTGTCTAACATCACATTGCTAACTGGTGACAGGCAAGAGTAGGACTTCAGTCTACTGACCCCAAGGCCAATCCAGGTAGCTAAGGAGGGTTGGAGACTTGTCCCTCTAAATGCAACCACAAAATCATCTTTCTTCTCTCTCTCCCTGCCTCCCACCTCCATCCTTCCTCTCTTCCTTCTTTCTTTCCTCTCTTTCCTTTGAGAGCTTTACAGCTTACAAAAGGCAGTGCCAGGCCTCCCTGTGTGACTGGCATAGGCTGTCTCTTCTCAGCAGATTGTTCATCTCTCCCAGGAGTCCCGGGAAATCTGTTTCCATCCGAAGCTGTAAGTGGAAGAAAAATAGAAGATGTCAATTTCTCTGCTCCAGCTGCTGCTCCTTGGAGCTTCCCCGAGAGATGCTAGGTCGAGTTTGCCAAATGAACTCTGAGCTCTCTTCTCAGAATCCTGTCTGGGGCATAGGGAACAGCAAGTGTCTCTTTGACCAATACTATTTTATCTTCCAACCCTAATTTAGGATTTCTTGCCATTTTTACACTGTGGTGTCACACCCTTCTATTTATTCACTCTCTTGAGTGTCCTTCTTTTGTATTTCACATCTGATATTCCTAGAGGGGAAGTTTGGTAGTTCAAACAAAAAAGGCAGTCACATTAAAGAGTACAAATTTGAAGTGAACTGAACTTGAACTAAAGCTCAACTGTATGATTTTAAATTCTAGCCCTACCTTTTGTGAACTGTGACCTTGCTTAAGTTATTTACCTTCTTTGTGCCTCAATTTCTCCATCTGTGAAGTGGGGATAATAATATCTACTTCACAGGATTGACATGATGATTACCAACTCATCTATGTTGATGCTGAACATATAATGACTACTGTGTAGGGGTCAGTTGGAGCTGTCAGTGACAGTGAACCTTTTAAACACAAGTGCCAAAACTGCAACCCAAAAACCCACATATTTATCACAAAGTGCCAACACTGCAATTAAACCTGAATACTGGAGTTGAGAAAAAACAACTCACAGGTTAACATCTTTGGTTTTAACAAAGAAACAACGCGCATGCCATAGGTTCACCACCACCGGTATATATGAATTGTAGCTTGAGAAAGTCTTTTTCTCCCTTCTTCGAGAGTCGTGTTT
The DNA here is from genome assembly GCF_000276665.1 of Chinchilla lanigera. Lineage (NCBI taxonomy): Eukaryota > Metazoa > Chordata > Mammalia > Rodentia > Chinchillidae > Chinchilla > Chinchilla lanigera. The sequence goes on along the minus strand of NW_004955412.1, from coordinate 29,426,752 downwards.
TCCTGGACTTGTCAGACAAAGAAAAGGCCTCAAGATTCAGGGCAAGGGCTCTGGAGGGCCTGTCTGAAGAGAGAGGAGTATGTGTTCCCACCCTCCCAGCCCCTGCACTGACGCTGCTGCCAAGGCCTCCCTGCCTGCTACTGCAGCCGCAGGTGGGCAGAACGGCTGGCTCTCTGCGGAAAAGCGAGGGTGGTTCCACAAGCTCCAGGACTCAGCATTTTCCACTACTCCGCACTGTTTGTTTTCCTCTCTGGGCTCCCCCCGCCAAGCTGGGACTTCTGAATGATGTCCAACAGTAACGTTGGGCCTGCCCAGAGTCCGCTCCCACCACGAAGCCCAAACCCTCCCTGCCTCCTCCTGTTGGCAGGCAGAAGGAAAGAGAGAGGAAAGCTCACACACAAAGTGCCATTGTATGGGGCTGTTCCGTGGGAGACAAATGAAATGGATTTCAAAATCAACGGCAAGTTATTTTTATCCATGGAAGGGCTGAAATGCCCTTATTTTCCATCTTGGAAAACAAACCTTAAGGGATCCTTGTGCTGCAAAGCGTGTTTTCACTTATTCTTGTATTTGAGAATTGAGGAAGGTGGCTTCCAAGAGACCTAGAGTCATAAAGAATGAAATCTAGAGCGTCGGGCTATGCAGGCTGCGTGCTCTGTCCTGCACGGGGGATCTGTGGGCCTGGCCCAGACCTGTGGTAGGCCTGTTCCTCAGCTCCTGAGCTCTCTGCTTGCCCAGGGTTCCCTGTGGTGTTGCAGAGTGGGCACCTTCCTACCCCCTCCCATCTGCCCACTGACACCCCAAGTCTCCACTGGTCTGCTTTTGTCTTTCAACCCCTATTTCTTGAGTCGGAGAGGTCCCACTCTAAAATGTCATGGTGACCTCCCTATAGGCCAAGGGTCTCAAAGGTGGAAGTGCCCCCTCCAGGGATTATACCATGAAGCTACGGATAAGGGAGGGAACAATTAGAACCTGTATTTATGCTGATTTTTAATGTGCAAGGGGCAAAGACATTTTTATTTACTTACATTGAATATGTTTATCAACCCTCGTGTCCATAGCCAGACTTGTTTGGGTCAGTTTGCTTAAATGCAAAGCCCTGTGAAGGAAAAGAGGATTTGCACATGCCTGTGAGGGGGTTTTGTGAATGCTTCTGATTTCTCTTTAGCATTTATGGTGTTTTGAGATTTACATATGCACAACAAATAGATTTACAAGCCAGATTATGTAATTTTAACTTTATAACCCTCACAAAATGGGTAAGTAGTTTAAAATGTTTCCTACAAGGAAACTGCAGACAATAGGAGCAATTCAAGAACTTGAAAACAAGCAAAACTGTATTCCTTTCTATTCCCAAAATAAATTATTCACCAACAATGTCTTGAAATTAAATCAATAACAATTTAATTAGATGAGACAAGATACGGTCAAAATATTTTCTGCCTTTTCAGGACTCCACTGAGTATAGATTTACATTCATGGTCATTAATGATATCAGTGGTTTGGGTATTATATTGTCAATCAGTGCAACCAGATACTAGCTGGTATATGAAATCTATAAATAAGTAATTGTACATGTACTGTGGTGGCTTTTTAAGATATTTACTGAAGGAAGTAAAGTGTCAGAAATATTTTGAATCTTCTTCCTGAGGACCAGCAAGATTTCTCCTTGTGGTAGAATAAAGGTCAACACTGATAATATTCAGAGCTTAAATTTTGCCTGTTCCACTTAAATCATGTTTAAATACTCAGTTTAGTATATGGCTTTGAGAAGACATGTAACTTGTCTGAGCCTTGGTTTCCTCATGGCAGTAAGGACAACATATACCTCACAGATCTGTTTGATGATCAGTGATATATTTTACATTGAGTGCTGAGACCACACGTGACATATAGTAAGTGCTCAAGTAGTGTCTTGCTCCTTCTATTTTCACTTTGCTTCTGCTAGGAAGCTGGAGATCAGCAGGTTGGGGATGGAGCTCATACTCTACAAATTCCTCCTGTGGAACCCCGTAGAACACACTCTCATAGATGAGAAGGTGAGCCTGTCTTTTACAACACACCACTGGTGGGGTGCTTTTGGCTTCAGCAAGAGAGAAGACTGGAGTGTGTGTGTGTTTAAAAACCACTCTGGTCAGGCCTTCCTGGTGGCTTCCTAACCAGTATCCAGTAAAGGGTTCTGTGCTGGTTTCAGTCCAGTTCCCAGCAAGCAGCTTTTTCTTTAGAAGCTATCACACAAGGGGCTGGGGATTTAGCTCAGCGGCACAGCGCCTGCCTGGCAAGAGCAAGGTCGTGAGTTTGATTCCTGGAACTGGAAAAAAAAAGGTATCACACAGCAACAGTTACCTCCATGATGCAACTCAGCCAAAGCTCTCAGAAATGAATGAGTGATAGAAACTAAGAGGTCCCTGCTGTGCCTGGGGCTGGCCTTTGGCAGAGCATTTGGCACAGCCAAGCTGTGCTGTAAAAAAGGAAAATAGCAATGTGTGGGGAAGAGTCGGGGAGGGGAGCCTATGTCTTCTGGTTCCTTTCCTGGGTTCTCCTTTTGTACATGAAGATGCACGATGAAGGAGAGTGGAGCTGTCTAAAGATGAGGCCATCATTTTCCTCTCTGCCACCTTTTGTTCATATTCAAATGAAGATTTATGTTGTCTGATAAAGATCACATACTAGCTTGGAGACAACACAGACCAGCTGGTACATAAGGGGATACAGTGGCCCCTTACCTGTGAAACCCTCCAATTCCAAACAGAGCTTTAGGCTTAGGTCTTAGTGCTTTGCATGCAGGTGGCCCTGGGGGAGCTTTGTGGGAGTCAGAGACTCCGTTCCAGATTGGCGGATCAGTGCATGTTTCATTTGCTGGGAGGTTCAAGGGAAAGTAGAAAGGCCAGCTCAATCGCGGCACTCAGAGCAGGTTGTGGATATTGCAGGAAAACTCTCTTCACAAAGAAGCTATGTCCAACAAGGGCTCTGGAGTGAGTAGACATGGCTCGAAATCTGACCTGAGCACAGCTCACAGGGCAGCTGTTCTGGCCCATGGGAGTGACCTCACTGGGGTGCTTTCCGCAATCCATTCCAAATAGGTGACCAATTGTGAGTGGGATTCGCTTGTACAGGAAGTGCACCTGTTCCCGGAACTGATGGCTTTGATCCCTTGGCTTCTGAGGTGCTTCTCCATCCAGGGACAAAGTAGCCCTTGTTTTATAGCCTTCCCCGGGTTACAAGGAAGGAACATATTCCTTTCCTCTCCCACCAGCTGCCATGCAAGTCCTACATCTTCTGGGTTTTATCTGAACTACGCACTTCTTTTCTTGTCTCTGCTCAAACTTCCCTGAGTTTGAGATTAACTACTTCATTTGCAACACTGACATTGGAACCCTTCACTGTGCTCTTTTGAGTGAATTCCTAGGGTCCAGTGTGGCAATTCTTATGCCTGTAAGCAGTTGATATTTTCTGGAAGTCTTCCATTCTGCCAAGCATTCTTTACTAACCTGAACTGCAAAAATCCATCCCTAAGGACCTAATTCTCTCTTTAGAATCAAGCTAGGAAACCTCAGATAGCTAACAACCTGCCTGAACCACAATTTTCTCTTTGGCCAGTGCGGCACATACTTTATACAATTGTTATGCTGTTCAAAGAAAATAAGGTAATCAAGTGACTTTTCAAAAGACCCCGTGCATGGCAAATGTCCAATATCACTGTCAGTTTCCCTTCCTTCATACAACTCCAAGACAGATAGCTCCCCCTCCAAAATAGTTCCATTAAATATTAACTTTATGTGTTTTTAAAAGATAGTAAGTGTCCCCTAATAGCTCCTGTGGTAAGGCCTGATCACCAGTGTGTTGCTGTGGGAAGCTGCAGAAACTTTTAAGAGGCAAGGCCTAGGGGAGGCTGTTAGGTCATTGAGGTTGCCCTCCAAAAGAACTGTGGGACCCTGGTCTGTCTTTGGCTTCCTGGCTGTGAGTTACGGGCTTTGCTCTACTACATTCTCCACCATGATATGATTACCATCCCCTCTCCCTGCAAAGAGAGGACTACAAGGTATAGACCCACAAACATGGGCTGGAACCTCCAACATTGTGAGTCAAAACAAGCCTTTTCTCTTCATAAATTCATTAACTGAATTGTTTGTTGTAGTGCTACAAATCTGACTAATCTAACACTGAATGATATTTAGAAGTTAACAAAAATCAATTGATAGTCTTTGCTCTAGAATTTTTGGTATAAATCTCTCTTTCTCGCTTTATATATATATATATATATATATATATATATATATATATATATATATGATATGAATCCTGATTTTCTTCTGAAACAGGGTCTCAGGCTGGACTTGAAATTACTATGTAGCCCAGGCTAGCCTCAAATTCACAGCAATCCTCCTGCCCCAGCCTCCTGAGTGCTGGGATTACAGGTGTGTGCTACCATGTCTGGTTTAATTATGATTTTTTTAAAAATCCAGGTTTAAATTTATATACTCTAGCATGCACATATTGGGCTCAGTTTCACGATATTTTTATGACTACATTTGTGTAAAGAATCTGCAGAAAGTTCTTGTATCCATAGTCCACAGTCACGCACTGTTCTAATTTCTCTTATCAAAGGTTAGTTTTGCCTGTTCTTGGGTTATATAATTCATAGACCATTGTGTTAAAGTACTGAAAGGCTTTGCATCAGTAGTGGAACAAAATTAGCCCTAAACTAAATGCTGTTTTATTCCTGCCTAATCAAGTTTAAAAACAAGACTCAAAGGGTCAAAGTATTTCCAAATAACTGAGCCCAAGAATATTTTTAGGATACAAAGTATCCATCAAGTCCATGTTGTCTGGCACCAATAACGTATTACCAGGCACATAAAAGAAGTGGGAAAATATGACCCATAACGAAGAAAATATCCAACTGAAAATTTCCGAGAAATGAGACAGACGATAGAATAAGCACATAAGGATGTTAAAAGTGAGTAGTAATTGCACACAGGCAAGAAATTAGAAAAAAACTGGACAGAACAAATGGTAGAGATGTGAACACATAACAAAAATCCCAGTGAAAATTCTAGCAGTGAGAGCCACAACATGACATGAAATGGAGACTGGATGGAATTTATGGCAGATTCAAAATTGCAGAAAAAAATTTAATGGACTTGAAGTTGTAGCAATATAAGTCATCCAAAACATAAAACACAAATAAAAGAAAGAACAAAAAAATAAGTCACATATTGGTTATAGGACAATTTTGAGTGTCTGAATATAAACATTATTGGAATCTTCAAAGAGTAAAAACAGGAAAAATACTTGAAAAATGATTGAGATGAAATCATTCCAAATTTGATTTACACTATAAACTCACAAACCAAGTAGAAGCTAAATAAACCTAGAGCACAAGAAACATGAAAAGAAGCATGGTAAGGCATATCATAATCAAAGTGCTTAAAGTTAGTGATAAAACACTTTTAAATTAAACACAGAAGAAGACACATTACATAGAGAATAGAATTTAAATGTAGGGCTTCTACATAGGTAGAAATAAACTGTATGACAACAGTAGTACAAAATTCAGGAGACAGGGAATAGAAGTGTATTTTTTTCTATCCTTTTAAAATTTTATTTTAGAGAGAAAAGCACAAAAACAAAATAAGAAAAACAAAGACAAAACAAAACAACACAAAAACAATAAAAATGATACAGAATTTCAAAACAAGATGACAGGAAATCAACAATGCTTACTGTATTACATATTGTTATCTTTGAAGTAGCTGCCCAGATTACCAGACATAGGCATGCAAGATCGATCAAACAATTAGACATTAACTGTTCCTTTCAATAAACCAATAGAAATTAGTAGTACAATTACCGTAGCTATCTTGTGTATATATATGTATATATATTTTTCCCTCCCTTCTTTTTTCTTTTCTCCTTTCCCTCATCCCAGTTGTTCTTTCCTTTTGAGCAGTTTCTTTCCCTTTCACAATATCCATTGTGTCTTTCTGATTTTATTTGCTCTTTCAGGTTCTTACACTAGGGAGACAATATGATGCTTACACATGTGGGTCTGATTTGTTTCACTTATGAATATGGTCTCTAGTTGCATCTATTTACCTATAAAAGCCATGAGTTTACCTTTCTTTATAGTTGAGTAATCAGTGTGGAGAATCCTCAAAAAACTAGGATTAGAGGTCCCATTTAACCCAGCTATTCCCCTTCTGGGTATTTTTCCAGAAGAACTGAAAACATCATACCACAGCGATAATATATACACTCATGTTTATAGCAGCCTAATTCATAATAGCTAAATCTTGGAAACAACCCAAATGCCCATCAACTGAGAAATGGATAAAAAAGAGGAATTTTTGTACAATGGAGTAGAAGTGTATTGTTGTAAGAAATCATTATATACAGGAAGAGGTATAATATTACTTAAAGCTATTGGTACTAAGCTAAGGACATATTTGATGACTCCTAAGTAAACCATTAAAACAATCCAACAAAGTATATAAGAAAAATGTTATAAATATATAAGTAATCCAAGGGAACACAAACACAACAAAGGAAAAATGCCTCAAATCACAGAACTCAGTTTCTACCTTAAGATATTAGAAGAAAATAAAACCAAAAGAAAACAAAATAAAATATATAAAAAGATCAGAACTAAAATCAGTAAACTGAAAAAAAAAAAACAGGAAATGAATGAAATCAAGAGCCCATTCTTTCAGATCATTGACATATTCCTGTAGCTGGACTTATTGGAAAAAAGAAAAAATACAAAGTGCCAATACTGAGAATGAGAGTGGTGACATCACTCATTCTGAAGATACTAAAACATAAGAGATAAGATAATAGGTAGTATATGATTCCATTTATCTAAAATTCTAGAAACAAGCAAATTCTTCAGTGCTGAGAGAAAAGTTTTGAGGACAGGGATAGAAGGAAGAATGGATGACTAAGGGGTACAATGAGATTTTTGGAGTTGTTATTTTGATTATGTTGGTGGTTTCACGAGTATATACACATAAAAACTGGTCAAATTGTATATTTAACACATGTACAATTGCGTGTACATTAACTACACTCAACATAGTTTCTTTGTGATGCTGCTAGTGACTGATTAACTCAGTTGGTTAATATCTGGTGTTAACAAGCCTGGGACCTTAAGCATGAATTATTCATAGCTTCTCTGTTTCCAGTAGCAACAAAAAATGCACCTCTACTTTCCTCAATTTTAAGGTCATCCATTTAGAATGTATAGTTCAGGGAAACCCATAACCACTACAAGACAAAAATAATTTCTCAAAGTAAATTGTTTACAGGCAGTGGATCTTAGCTGATTCTTGGTTTACAATGGAAAGCACTGTTTTTTCTTGTTTAAAAAAGTGGTTTCTAACTGATCCTACTTGATTCTGAATTTCACTATTCTAGAACAATAAAGACTTAATTGACAATTAAAAGTAAAAATCCAAGTTAATTATCATTTGCATAAATAAACGTGTACATTTTTATGTCATTTCTTTGTACCTGTTCCTCCTTTTACTTTTTTAAAATAAAATTTAAATATTTCATTGATATTATCAATTGACATGTAAAAACATTTAAATTACAATGTACAACTTGATAGGGTTTGACATTTTGTACACTGTGAAATATTACCACATTAGAGCTATTAAATATATCCATAGCCTCCTAATTTATTGCAATCTTTGGTAATCAATCCCTTTTACCCACAAATCCTCCACCCTCGTCTCCTGTTCTCGGGTTGTTGACCTGTTTTCTGTTACTATAGATAAGTTTGGATTTTCCAGAATTTTGTATAAGTAGAACCTTATGCTATGTGTTTTCTTTTGTTTGACTCCCTTTCCTTCAACATAATGATTTTTGAGATCAATTTATGTTCTTGAATTTATCAAAAATTAGTTCCCCTTTATTCCTGAGTATTCTGTGGTCTAGATATACCACAATTTGCTTATCTACATGTCTGTTGATGTACATTTGGGTTGTTTCCAATTTCTCACCATTAGAAATGAGGGTATTATAAATATCCACAAAAAAGTCTTTTTCCAGGCATACATGTGTTTCTCTTGAGTAACTACCTTGGAGTGAAATGGCTAGGTATCCATTGTGGGAGATACCTGCTTAACTTTATCTTTTTCCAACAATCTTCCTTCTTTAGAATAGATTTTAAGTTTATAGGAAAGTTGAAATATAGCGCTCTTTCCCCTGTTTTTAATAACTTACATTAATATGATGCATTTTTTGTACTTAGTAGAGCAACACTGACACATTATTATTAACAGAAGTCCATATTTAATTCAGACATTTTAGTTTTTACCCAGTGTCCTTTTTGTTTCAGGATCCTATCCAGATTACCTCACTGCCTGTTTCATTAGATCATCTTAGTGGTGACAATTTCTTAGGCTTTCCTAACTTGTACTGATTTTGCCTATTTTGAGGGGTACTGATGAGTTATCTTGTAGAATGTTTCCTGATTGAGAGCTTTCTGATGTTTTTCTCATGATTAGGTTGGGTTGTGTGCTTTTGAGAGGATGTGCTCACCTTTTTAGAAACCTCTACACTATTTTCCATGGTAGTTGTACCACAGCATGTTCTTAGCAGCAGTGTGAGAAGGTTCCAGTTGCTTTGCACCTTTGCCAATACTTGATATGATCAACTGCTTTACCATGAAGTATTCTAATGGGCACGATGAGGTAGCACTGTGACTTTAAATTGCATTTCCGTAATCACTGATGATGTTTGACCTTTCTTCCTATGCTGCTGGGAGGCTCACAGATCACATATCTTTGGTGTAGTGTCTCCATGGTTTGGATGAGTATCCTCCAAAGGTGGCACTTTTGGGAGGTAATGTAACTTTCAGGAAGTGGGGTGTAGTGGGGGGTCTTCAAGTGATTGGAGGGATCCTCAGAAGGCATTGTGAGAACCTAGTTTCTCAGACTGTCTCGGCCTCCTGGATCATGATGAAGGAGGTTTGTTCTCATGCTTCTGCCATGATGTGGGGTCCTCATGAGAGGTTCAGTGCAGACAGGGTTGTCCAGTCTGGGACTGGAACTTTCAGAACTGTTAGCAAAAAAGCACTTTTTCTCTGGATAAGTTAATTGCCTCAGCTATTTCATTATAATAAGACCGTGTACAGAGCTTTTGCTACGTTCTTACTGTGTTGTCTTATTGAGTTGTACTCCCAGCAAGAGCTCTAATGTGTCTTAGAAGCAAGCTTTTGTGCTTGTTTTTGTTTATTTGGTAAGCTATTTGTGCATTAATATGTTCTCATAGTCTGTGAGTTGACTTCATTTTCTTAGTAGTATTTTTTGCAGATTTTTAAAATTTTTGATTAAGTTAAATTTACTAATATTTTCTTTTCCATGGTTCAGACTTTTGGTTTCATATTAAGTATATCTTGCTTAACTTAAACATGTTGGGATATGTTTACTTATAAACATTTCTATGGCATTAGATTTTCCAGTTTAGATGTATGATACATTTGAACCCAAGATGAGTGCAGGTCCTGAGCATGGTACATGGAACCAATTGGAAAACTGCTACTTTTCCCTCTTCATTTACATGTGGCATGAAACCAAGTGAGTCTTCCCTAGGAGAGTCTAAATCTAGTGCCACGCCAAGTGAGTTTTTGATAGGACAGCCATCCCAAGTGGCTTACTTGCATGAGGAAGAAGGAAATCTAGGAATTCCACATACAGAAGACTTCCCTTCTTTATCCTTGTGGCCCCTGTGAGCCTTTTTAATCTGCCTCCATGTACTCTGTTGAGCATACTTCTTTTCGACCTTGGTAAGTGCACATCCTGATACCTTTTCTGTGTGTCACACCCAATTCTTTGTTCAGGATACCAGGACCTGGAAAGAATTTCTTCAGAACCTAAAAGCCAGTAAGGTTTCAACTGCAGTATTAAATAAAAAAATAACTAATGATATTAACCTATGACTACTACTATGATTGCTTTATGAAAGTCACACTGACTTTTGAATTGTTAAGCATTTGAATCATTAAGCATTTTAACACAAGCACACGTTATGATTTTTAGCTTTACATATACAATTTTGCATTGTCTGCAACTATTTTCTAAGCCTAAACTCTTAAAAGTGAGATTACTGGTGAGCCTCTCTTTGCAGCAAGTAATAAGAAAGACCTGGAGCTCTCTACAGAAAGGAGTATATTTTGGGTTCTGGGTGAGTGATGGCCTCTGTGACTATCAGAATGACAGCTGGAACTGTGAAGGTTCCAGAACCAGGGAGTAAACATCACCAGGACTTTCTTTTCACTTCTCATTTCTCTCTCTGTCCCTCTGAGGCATCCTTCCTTCCCTTGTCAGGCAAGTTACCACTGTTTTTCTTATTTCACATGACAGGAACTATGGCCTTGAGGCAGTTTCAGCATTTATGTATCAAGTCCAGTTGCACACCAAGAGGCTGAATCTTTTTTTTTTTTCTTTTTTGTCTGTGTCAACTTAAACATCTTAAGGACAAGGTTCAGTTCTTACCTTGACCACATACCTATGATTGTGGGAAAATGTGCCCAGTCCCTGGGGCTGGCATTCCTCTTTTGGATGGGCAAGCAGTGTCCAGAGTATAGGCAACTCACTGAATTTCTACTCTGCTAGGTCAAAGTTCATGCATGTAATAGTTTTAGTGAATATTACCATATTTTATTCCAGAATGTTCGGTTTCCATCAGTGATGTATGTGAGCAGTTGTCTCTAAATCAAACTAACATCTCTCCAATCTTTCCACAAGGTCCAAGTCTTTCAATCATAATACTTATTCTAGGTAATAAAACATTAAAGAAGACTTCTTTCCTAAAGTAGAACACCTCACCTATATCTTTAGCTCCTTATTTTACTGCTTTACTAGAGGTTGCTCTTCTGCCACTAACACTGTGTTGGGTGGTCTTAAAGGAGCTGGATTCACCACTCAGGCCCAGATCCCTCTCATAGGTTCATTTAATAGTTTTGGTATTATCTCCAAAATCTGTATCACCTTTCTAATTGTTATTTGTTGTATTTTAGTAGCATAATTTTTATATTTATAGCCAGAAATGGAGATATCAATGTGATGGCTCCTTTCTCTGCCTTGGCTATATCTAACCTCTCACCAAGTTTTTTCAAGTAGGCATTTGGTTTGCTATTTTCTGAATTTAACTATTTCAGTTATTCATTCCATAAAGTGACCACAAATACCTCAGCAATACCTCAGCTCCTAAATCCATATATAAAGCCTGAGTAATGCATCTCCAGTGTCAGTTCTCTTAGTAGGTCAGGTTCCTATTGCTTGGTCAGTTAAGTATGACCTTTGGTCACACAGTAGAAATAGAAATGGCTATCAGCCTCTATGGCTGGGGTGTGTTGTTCACAGGAAATAGGTCCTGGGAGAAAAACTCCATAGGTGGTCGTGACATGAGTCATTGTACCTTCACAAGGAGAAAGGTGTTACCTGCATAGTAGTCAGAATTTGGGATATATAGTGATACCATGATTGTTGAACTCAGTTTGTTCCAAATTCGTGTTTGGACACTGAAAAGTTTGAGAACTGAACATATTTTTTCCATAAGAAATAATGGAAAACCAAAACTAATTTTGTAGTATAATTTCCTGTCAGGGATTGTGATGCTCCCTGCCTTTCCTTTGCTGCCCAGAATTGTTTTTGCTATTCTAGTCTCTTCTGGCTCTGAGCGAATTTTTGGAATGTTTTCTCTAATTCTGTGAAGTATGCTATTGATATCTATTGGTTCTGAGACCCAACAATACACTTATAAATTCATTTCTCCAGGACTTCAACAAATTCCACAAAAATTTCTTTAACGTTCTCACTGTTTTCCTCTTAGCTTTATTGTTGGCATCACTTTTTTGAAGCCCTGTTTATGATAGTTTATGCAAATAAAGTGCAAAAAAGAGCAACGACAAATGTGTCAATGCACTAACACAAGCACTATATATTGTCTGGGTGAGAGTGATGCTTAGAATGTAGCATCACCCCTTTGTGTCTACAGCGAGGCAACATTCGACTTACTCTCAGCCCATACAGGTTTTCTCAGGTCAGACTTTCAGTTCAACTATGGAGCAAAGTTGGAAGTACTGACTAGATTTTTTTCAAACTTTGCTGTAGAAAGTTCGAGTTTGGGGCCATTTGACAACTGATATATCAAAGTATTTGGTAACCCTTTGATGAACTTCAGATTTAAATACAGATTTTCTGCATAAATACAACTTAGTTTTATGGTGGAAATTTTCATAAAATTATTTTATGAAACAAATGAAAATAGTATAGAAGGCAGGAGAAATAGCATTCCATCTTTTGGGTTTCATTTAAATAGAAAAGCAATATCTTTTTAATAAGATAAGATCCTAGTTGTTGATTCTTTATAATATTTCCTGTGCAATCTGAGTTTGTTCATGAAGTCTTCGCTTATACCAGTGTCTTCAAGTAGATTTAGTGTTTCTGTTTTAATATTTATATCTTTGATCCATTTTGATTTTAGTGTAATGTATAATGAGAGGCATGGGTCTAGTTTTAGTCTTCTGTATGTGGAAAGCCAGTTTTTCCAGCACCAATTATTAGAGAGGCTATCTTTCTTCCAGTGAATGTGTTTAGCCCCTTTGTCAAAGAAAAGGTGGCTGAATGTATTTGGGGTTGTTTCTGCATCTTATAATCTGTTCAAGTTGATGCTTGGGTCTTTCTTTTTTTTTTTTTTTGTCAGTACTATGCTGTTTTTATCACAGTAGTTTTGTAGTATAATTCCATGTTAGGAGTTGTGATACTTCCTGCCTTTCCTTTGTTGCTCAGAATTGTTTTTGCTATTCCAGGCCTCTTCTGGTTCCAAATGAATTTTAGGAATGTTTTCTCTAATTCTGTGAGGTATGCTATTGGTATTTTCATTGAGATTGCATTAAATTTATATAACAATTTTGGGAGTATGGCCATTTTCACTATGTTGATTTTTTTACCTAAGGGTTCTATTTTCATTTTCTGATATCCTATTTGATGTTCTTTTTCAGAGTACTATAGTTTTCAATGTAAAGATCTTTTACTTCCTTTGTTAGAGACAACCTACAGAGAGAGAAAAAATTTTACTAGTTATTCTTCAAAGGACTGATATCTAGAATATATAAAGAACTCAGAAAAATCATACCCTTAAATTTAAAGACTCATTTCAAAAATGGGCATCTGAAATGAATACACATTTCTCAGATGAAGAAGTAGAAATGGCAAATAAATTTATGAAAAAATGTCCAACATCCCTGGTCATTCAAGAGATGCAAATTGAAACAATGTTGAGATTCTATCTCGCTCCAAAAAGAATGGCTATTATCAAGAAACCAACCAATAACAAATGCTGACAGGGCTATGCGGAAAAAGGAACCTTTCTCTACTGTTGCTGGGAGTGTAGACTAGTGTGACCACTGTGGAAGCCAGTGCGGAGATTCCTCAAAAAACTGAAACTAGAGTTTTTGTTTGACACAGGTATTTCCCTTGTTGGTATCTGCCTGAAAGAATCAAAAGCATCACACCACAGTGATATATGTATATACATGTTAATAGAACAGTTTGTAATACTTAAATTATAGAAACAGCCCAAATGCCCATTAATTGATCAATGGAAAAAGAAGATGTGTTTTATTTTATACAATGAAGTACTACCCAGACATAAAGGATTTACTTGAGGTATTTCTAGGTAAGTGGGTACACCTTGACACCGTACTCTCAAGTGAAATAAATTGGACACACATATATAAATATCATTGTTTCTCTGGTGTGAGAAAATGAGCATGTAGGTAATGATCACAATGTATAATAGACATTGTGAAATAGCAAGAAAATGTTCAAATGGGAAGGGAAACAAGAGAGGGGAGAGTGGGAAGGAAGGAAGGGAAAAGAAAAACATGAAAAAGGGAAAAATGGAAACAAAACTTTTGAAAATAAGGATGGGAAGTGGGGCTGAATGGAGGATAAGGGAATGGGGGAAAAAAGAAGAATCAAGATATATCATGTATATGTATCAATTCCCTATGATGAATGTTATCCTTATCGATATCTAAAATGTACCAATAAATTTAATCAAAAATATATAAATAGAAAAGCACACTACCTGCAATCAGCAGTTGTTAAACTCTTCATTGTCTAGACACACAGTGCAGGATTCCCCCAGTGCCAAGATCTGTGGCCTCCAGCTCCTTGTTGCCTCATCCTCCAGGCCAGGGACATCAGTGCTCTGGGTTTTCCCATATGTGAGTCTTGAGGCGTTTAGGTTGAGCATTTTAGGATCAGAAAGAGTAAGCAAATCGGTCTAAAGGAGGCTTCCCTATAGCTTAAACTATTCCTACAACTAGCCGAGCAGTCAAAACTAAAGCGACAGTCATTCTTTTGTTTGTTAGATTTTTTAGGCATCTTTATTAAATATTTCAGTTTAAAGATATGCATCAATCCCTTCCTGCCTCATGTCCCACATGCTACACTCCTTGTATGCAGAATTTCTTTAATTCAGGAATGTGCTATACAGCCTCCTGCCTCTGGTCTTAGACAACTCTTGCTGTGTCTGGCTTTTCTGTGTAGCAAGAGTCCACTCCAGTGCAGTAAGAACAATGGAGCAAGAGGAGTCTACTCCTTTCCCTTCATCTGGCTCAAATACTATTTCCTTTTCTATGTGGTCTCCCCATCCCCAATTTTTCTTTGTGTTCCACTTCTCCCGAAGAACAGTTCCTTCCTAAGTAAAACCACTATGGTTTTGTTCTTGATTCTTCAACATTTAATAGATCAGCCGAACACTTGGTTTGTGTCATGTACAAGTATTTAACATACTTGTGTGGGATAAAAATATAGGAATGAAAAGGCATGATTCTTGCGTACATGTAGCTTTTTGTCTCACAGAGACACAAAAAGAAAAATACCATGCAACACAATTAGAAGCTGTAATGTGAATATGTGTTTAAAGGAAGAGATAGGTGCTTTTCTTCTCCTCCTGTTCCTGTAAGGTGGAGGGAGCTCCACTCCTATAATGTGCTCCTACCCTGCTTTGCCTCAAGGAGCGATATATTTGATTGGTGAGGTTTCAAAAGGGAATATTACTCCTCATAGGGATTCATATTCTTTTCCATTAGTTCATGTCCTAGTTCTCACAGTGGCATATAGGCTGACACTGTGCCTGCAAGGTCAGTTAGCTTAACTCTGGGATCATTCTTAAGAAGTCCTTTTGTCTTGTTCCCTGTAGATATAATGTCATCATTATTACATCATATTTATCAGTAATAAAGCTAATATGTGATATCACTTGCCTTAGTTTTTTGGGCTTTTCCACCGCAGTTCAAACATGGAAAAGGGGTGCTTTGTTCTGGCCCTTTCAAATTCTCTCTCTTACTCATGTCGATAGGGGCACAAGGCAAAGAACTTTGAGAGAAGGGGACCTAGAGAAATCAGAGAAGCCACAGAAGTGTCCTTTTGGAACTCGTTGGAGAGGCAGGGCAGGCTGGCGAACAGCTCAGAGGAAGTGTCCCTAACATGGATGGCTACACATCCAGAGGAGGAGAATGGTGTTTGGTGGAAGAACACATCCCTGGAGTTCAGGTGTTGAGTGTGTACAGGGGTGAGGCTGGAGAAGAAAATAGAAATCAAATCACAAAGGGCTCTGCCATGTTAATGGGTTTAATTATTTTTCTATACCCAGAGCTGGCCTTATTAAAGAATTTTAAGATGAGAAATGCTCTGAGGAACTGTGGGTGCCAAAATATGTGAAGAGCAGTAAGAAATTGACTCTACGCAGGTGAGCGAAGGGCTCTGGAGAGGAGTCGTGCACTAGTTCATGTGAGAGATGAAAAGGAGATGAGGAAAATGAATGTACTAAAGGGACCTTAGGGGCTGGGGATTTAGCTCAGTGGCACAATGCCTGCCTGGCAAGCGCAAGGTCATAAGTTTGATTCCCCGTACCGGAAAAAAAAAAAACCAAAATAAATAAATAAAGGGACCTTAGAGAAATACACTTCATAGGACACAATGATTGGATGTGGAGATAGGGAAGTTGGGAAGGTCCATCCTGGCTCCTGGATTTTGGATTTGGGCATCTGGAATAATGGAAAAGATAAGGTGTCTCTATAATACATTTAGCTCACCACGTCTTAGGCACCTCTCCTCACTGGGACATAATACCCAACATCCACAACTTAGAAGAGGAGAGGTTTATTTTAGCTTGTGTGTTCAGTCTGTAGTACTCTGGCTCCAAAGCAGGACAGCATGGCAGAGGGGCATGGCAAAAGAAAAGTTGCTCAAATCATGGTGGCCAGGCAGCAGAGAACACAGGAAGGAACCTGGAAGGGAGATGTAACCCTCCATGTCCCACCCCTAGGATCCAGCTCTTCTGACCGGACTCCACTTCCTAATAGCAAGTCAGCTGCACCTGTCCCATAACCCAATCACCTTCCAAAAGCCCTGAATCTTAGAATTTGGGGGACATTCTAGATCTAAGCCACAACACACCATCCAGGAAACTGAATTACAGCTCAGTGAGGACAGGGGGTTTTGACCCCTAGAAGAGATACCATGAGGGCCTTGCACACTGTCTGATATGGAGTGGGCTGAGAATACTTCTTTAATTTTTCATGTTTGTTTGAAAAACACAGTGCTATAGATTGGGTTGGGAATGTTCTCTAAAGACCGAAGTCTTGCTCCCCAGGGTTGTGCTGTTGGGAGGTGTCGCATGCTTTAGGAGATGAGGCCTAGTCACACACTGATGGCATGCCCCAGGGAACAAAGGACCCGTTTCTTCTCTCATGTGTTCCAAACCATGAAGTGAAGGGTTTTGTTCTGCCACTAATTTTCACTGTGCTGTGCTGCCACAGACCCAAAGGAATGGGGTCACCAATCATGGACTGGAACTTGCAAAATTCAGCCCAAACCACCCTTTTCTCTTTATAAATTTATTACCAGGTGTTTTGTTACAGTGATGTAAGGCTAATGTGCACAGATAGTGCTTCTTATGTGGCCAGCATTATTCTAGGTGCTTTATAATATGACTTCACATACTTTTTATAATCATACTATGAAATAAGTATTAAGGTTCTCCCTTTACAAATTAGGAAACTTAGGCATAGAGAGGTTAAATAATTTGACTGATGTGATAATAAGTGGCCCAGATGAGTTCCTTGCTTATAAGTTTAGGCAGTCTGACTTCAGAGAAGTTGCTCCTAATCAGGGTGTTACACTGTACAAATGGACAAATCTTTAAAATGTGACAAATTAATCCCTCTAAGTGACTTTTATCCACTGTCCATTGACGGACACCTCGGAACTCAGCTTTGATGCCCTCTGACATTCCAGCACTTCCCTGGGCTCTGAGGCTGGGAACACAGCCTCTGTTTCATATTTTCCATGTCCAGCCCTTACCTCTGTCCTGGGACAGACCTACCTTCTTGCAGTTATCTATTTCCCAGTCTCCCTCCTAGCCTGTGAGCTCCTTGATGGCAGCAGTTAGTATCTAATTCAGATTGCAGCACCTAGTGTTCACTTATCTCTTTTCTTTTTTGGCTAAAATCAGAAACAAATGATCCAGCTAGGTAGATACCCCCATGGCACGGTTCCAGGATGACACTTGTGAGATGGAGTAGGAGGTGGCAGGGGTGGTGTGCAGGGGCTGAACTACAAGTAGAGTGAGAGATTGCTCTTCAGGCGCTTAGCCTTCTAATCTCACCAAAAGAGAATTCACTTCCAGAGAGGGCTCCAGACATCTGTTTCTCATCTGAGCATCCATTTATAATTTTCTCCTTCTTCCTCCCTCTGATTCTCTGGGTAGGCTGCAGCTGGAAGGCCCAAGTGAAGTCAAGCTCCTGGTAAATCACCGAGAAGGCTCCAGGGCTTTAGGGCTCATTTTTCCCTGGATAGAGCCGAGTCCAGCTGAGACCGGTGAGGACTAGTAAAGAAAATGGCCTGGACCTTTGTATGATGGGTGGGGAGTGAGTGTATGGGAGTGTGCGTGTGCGTGTTGAAGAGTAGGCTCAGGCCCTTCCTTATGGTTCTTGGCAGGAGCCAGGGAGGTGGGAATCTTGCCACACTCTCCTGCTTTTCCCCACTAAGCACAATACTGCTGTCCTTGCATGAGAAAGTCTCTGCAGAGGCCAGGTCCACCAAGGGTCCTGTTCTGCCCTTGCTGCCCACAGACTTCACAGGAAAGTAAACAGGGTGGGGAGGTACACCCAGATGACTTAGCAGTTACCGCCAGACTTGGGCTGAGCTGGGCAGAAGAGGCCTTGAGGCCATAAAAGTTAAGTATTTGGAAATACTGTATTCTACATGGCTTCTGCAGGGCTGGTGGTAAAAGAAAATTTCTCAGGGACAGTGTTGCCCTTTAAGTTTCAGCTTCTGTGCCTAATGGAGCTACTTTTGCCTTAGGAATTGAGTGAGAGTTGCATAAGGCAGAAACTTTGTTTTTTTTTTTTTTTTGGTTTTTCTCCGGTACCAGGAACTGAACTCACGACCTTGCACTTGCCAGGTAGGCGCTTTGCCGCTGAGCTAAATCCCCAGCCCCTAAGGCAGAAACTTTGGTCCATGGGCTTAGAAAATATTGGGTGAGTGTGTCAGGACCCCGGAGGGCCTGCGGTCTCACAGATACTACCACTGCACAATTAGCACCTAGTGCTGGTTCATCAGTCTTTGTAACTCAAGGGATGCTACATTAGGAATAACTAGATTTTGTTCTGAGATTCTTGAGGGTTAGTGGTAATAATGATTCTCTGTTATGAACTTGGTGATTCTTGGGGGAATCTTTACTGGAACTTCAGATATTGATGGTTCTTTTAGAAGACCAGGGATAGGCTAGCTAGGAGTAGACTTTGGGGGGATAGTGCCTGGGTTTGGTTTTATCTGTGATCTCCTTTTTTTGGTCATCAAAGTCCCAGAGTGACAGTAGAACTGATTCTCAGTCTAGATATCTTTCCATTAGTGAAATTGCCTAATTCAGCTGACTAAATTTGAAATTCATATAATATAAAAGAGAATTTTTGTGCCATGTCTAAGTGTGAGGAACAACTCAAGGAATGTTGTTTGCAGAAAATGTTGAGGGTTTATGAGAATAGCAGATGAGATTATTTGAAATTGAGACCCTTGCTGACAACCCAGGACTCAAGATTCCCCTTACAAAAGTGCTGGCTCTATTTGTATTTTAGGGTTCCCAGGAAAACTTTCCTGCTCCTCCAAAATGTCCATTTAACCCTGAGAAGGAATGTGGCAGTGCGGCCTCTGTGTGCACCCAGGGCGAATGGGCTGGTGGGCTCAGGTGGGGGGATAGTGACAGAGCCTGAGCACAGTGTGGTGAGAGCTTGAACATCTGAACCAAATAGAACTCCCCCACTGTGAGCAAAGGTGCAGGTTTTCATTAAAGAGGCCTTGATTTTAGGATTCTAGGTATAAGAGCATTTGGGAGTCTCTCCACAGCTTCAGTGAGCAAGCTTTATTATTGGGATGATTCACTGCATATAGCTTTAACTTTCCTTACAGTGAGTCCATGCCAGAGACCCTATGGGGCTAAAGAAGATAAGTGTTTGTTTTTTTAGATGACAGACATGCACAAGCCTGTTGAATACAACTGTGTTATCCAGTAGCTTGAGCAGGAACAGCAAAAATAATAGCAACAATAACATCTACCATTTGAGGAGGTCTTGTTATGTGCCAGGCACTGTGCTGATCACCCTGCTTAAATTACAGTTTTCAGGTGTCCCCACAGTGCTAAGAAGAACATACTCTTATTACCCCCATTTTGCACATGAGAAGACTGAGGCAAAGGGAGAGCAGTTAACGACCTGCCCACATTTACACAACTTACACACTGCAAGTGTATTCATACCCAGACCGGTGGGCTGCAGTCTGTGCTTATCCCACTGTGTTTACTGCTTCTGTGGGAACAGCTCTGAGATGTAAGTCAACACTGAGCTACAGCCTCAAGGGAGCAGCACTTGATACATCCCTGCTACTGTGACTAGTAAACAGCACTGGTTTGCAAAGTGGGCAGGTCTCCAGGAGTCGGACAGTTCGTACTTTTTTCCTTCCATCATCCCAAGAATAACCACTTGCAAAATCTGCACTTCTAATACTCATGTTAATCCCAGGTCAGTGGCTGGACATGGGTATGTAAAGGAGTGCGAATATTCCTGGGAATGTCTGATATGACTTGCTTTGAGCAAATCTAAAGGCAGGGTGAGGAGAGGACAGGGGATTCCAACACTCCCACTTTTCCATCCCAATTTTGTGTATCTTATGGAAGGGATGAGAAAGCTGAACGTGATGGAACAGTGGTGTCTCTAGGCCAGCTGAGAGAGAACATCATAGGACTGGTTTTCTGCAGCCATGCCACCCTGAATGAACCCAATCTCTTGGATCAAACAGCTCCTCCAGAAGCGCACTGGGAGCTGCTCCTATGCCTGTAGAGCCCAGTGGAGTGGCTCATGGTGGTTACCCTGTACAGGGACGTGTGATTTTCCATCTAGCTTAGAAGATCATATTAACAAATCCCATGTCCTGGAGAGGGCACTACCCTTCCTTCAGCCCATAGTGGTGTTTGACCTGGGGGTGATCATGTCCATTGCATTTCCCCCTACCCGACACTTGCATGGGGAGCCTATGCTGACATTTGGCAAACCAGTGTTGAGTGGGTTCTGAACTCTTCTCTGAAGCTGTGATCTTTAGGCAAGCTTTGTGTCCTGTGAGGAGCTTGTTAGAGACCAGAGGGGGCTCCCGAGAAGATTTGCAGCTCTTCCCCACCACCATCAATGGAATGCGGTCTAAGAGTGGAAGACACTTCATGAAAAGAAGCGTGAGTCACAGGGTCTCCGTTCCCACACAGCAGGTCCCGGTGGTTCTGCTCATGTGTGTCCCCAGAGCCCTCTGTTGAGGCCTGTGATCACGCAATGGCTTCCCTCTATGATCTGTCGCAGGTTGCAAGCCACAGGAGGAAGGCTGGACATTTTGTTTTGCTACAACAGCTGCTGCCATGGCAACAGCAGGTGATAGCACTGGAAAAGTGATTTGTAAAAGTCTGGAGCTGTAGGGAGGCCGGCAGTGCTGAAGAGAGCTGTGGAGAAGACACAGAGAGGAGGCTCTCTTGGGCGCTCCGAGGGGGTACACACCCGGATCTCTTTCTGTGGTCAGACCTTTTCATTTAGGCTTAGCAAATCCAGATGTTCTTCAACAGCTCAGGCATATTTGGTCCAGACATGAACTTCTGTTCATTTTTCAACTCATCTCACAAACACTTGTAATCGCCTGGCTCTGTGAGCCCCAGGACGCCTTTGGGGTGGAGAGGGTTAATGAGGGCAAACCTTTTGGGTACCTCCTCGCTGCTGCCTCTGGCCATGGGAGGCTAGCAGGATTTGCTATCCAAAGGACCTTGTGAGACATCCAAGCAGGCTTTTCTTAGAAACAGGAAACTGTCTTCAGCCAAGTGCAAATGCAGTGAAGCACCCAGAAATCTGTGGGCTGTTCCAAATGTGGAGGGCTGGAGGTAGACGGGAGGCTTCCAGTCCTGGCTGGGGCTTCCCAGCTCCTCTGTCATGAGTGCGACCCATCTCAGCTGTGGTCTGGGCCACTCTTCATTGCTCTCAGGTCATTATGTAAGAGCTGGTAACAAATCCACTGAATACTTTCAACACATTCATTTTTCAAACATATATTTTAGTGAATCAACATGCTATTTAGCTGCTATTTTTCATAACCTCCTGACTTTTTCACTGGACAGATACTAATCATTAGCAAGCTTGGAAAGACTACTGACATCTTGTGTAAGCAGAGGGGAATAAAATGAAGATCACATTTCTTCTAAATGTAGCAGAGTAGTAATGGTGAGCCCCCTTAAGAAGGCGAGGACTTGGTGAACTGCTTCTATAAGATTGTAAGCTATGTTTTCAAGGATTAAATACACCTTTTCTCTTTGAAGGTTGGGACCACATCTCTTTGCTCACTGCAGCATTCTCAGCTCTTAGCTTTGTGCCTGTAATTCAGTAGGTGCTCAATAAATGATGTTAGATAGATGAATGAATAAACAAATAAATTAATGAAATCAGTTTTTTGTTTGTTTGTTTGTTTGTTTTTTTCCAGGACCGGGAATTGAACTCATGACATCGCACTTGCCAGGCAGGTGCTGTGCTGCTGAGCTAAATCCCCAGCCCCCTGAAATCAGTTTTTGATTCATCAAGATTATAATAAGCCTGCTTTGGAGTGGGAAGTACAGTATGAACAGTAGGTAAGTGAAAAGGGTAAGTATGGTGGTGCAGAATAAACTTCTCCTGGGGTATTAGGAGAAGAAATACTAAACTTGAAATCAGAAGAGCTGTATTTATACAGCTGTGTGTTATGGTTTGTGTCTAGATGTCCCCCCAAAGCCTCCTGGAGTTGTGGGGCGGGCCTCTAGAGGTTATGATTGCTTCGTGGTCCAATGCTGGGATTATGGGTGTAGCAATCTGGAGCGGGCAGCCTGCATAAAATGTAAGAGATGGAAAGAGGCTTGCTTTTTCTCCTCCCTTCTTTGCTCTTGTTGCTTTTGCTGTCTTCCACCTCCACGGACTGTCTCCCTTCTGCCATGGAGCTAGCTGCCTTGGAGCTAGCTGATTATGGACTGAAACAACTACAAACTGAGATAAACAAACCTTTCCCTATTTAATTTGGCCACTGGGTGTTTTGTCTCAGCTGTGAGAGAAAAGTATCCAACACACCCTGGCACAGCTATGTGAGCCCAGACAAACTGTTCAACCTCCCTGAGCCTGCATTTCTGTAGCTCTCAGGTGGGACTTTGAATAGCTACACATATTATTATTAAAACTTGGAATTAAGTGAGACAAGGATAGGAGAGAACTCATAGCATCCAGCACCAAGTGCCTCTGTACACTTAATCAGCTGGCAGCTTATTGTGTCTGCTGCTCAATCTCTTAAAAGTGCTGTGTAATTTAGTATTTTCCCACTGAGAGAGCTCACTGCCAACTTTCATCAGCCCAAAGCCTACTCCCCTATTACTGGTCTTTTTTGTAGGCCGCACAGCCAGAGAGCCCTGCTGCTCCCCGGTGTGGGGTCTCAGGGGGGGCCTGCACCATGCCCAAGTGTACCCAGCCTTTTCTCTCTCCGGTTGCTGTATCAGGGAAGAGTCCGGGCGAGACAGAACATCTGCCGTAGAGTATCAACCACTGGTGGAATATTTTTGAGGGGTTTTGACCTGAAGCTGAGGCTGGAGAGGAGCGGCAGTGACAGCATGGGCCACTCCACCACACCAGCGCCCAAGCCTCCTCAGGCTCTTGCTTCTCTACTCATCCTGCCTCCACCCACGCACACAGAAGCGCCTGTGACAGCACTTCAAGGAGCCCTTTGCACCCCCACAGCCCTTGGGCTTTCCTAGAACCCGCTGGCTGAGGGGGCGGTTTCTGTAGTCCGTCTGCCACAGCTCATTTTCCACGAGGGTCACCAGGCAACGGCCAGAAAGTGCCAGTTCCTGACGCAAAGCTTGCTTCGCCAGGGACAAGCTCTGGATCCCATTACTTAACCTGGGCTGGCTCCAGGAGGGCTGGGCCCAGGGCAGCCTGCTCGCCGAGGGTGGGTGCGAGAACTCGAGCCTCATTCTCAGCAGAGCTGTGGAGCTGAAGTCTGGGGCCAATGTAGTGAGGCTGTGCTGGGTGGGGCAGGTGGAGGCGGCAGGCTTCCAACATCAGGCGTTGATTCTAAATAGAAGCATTCTTCTCTCTTCTGTTCCAACAGGAACGTTTTTCTATTAGAGTGTCATCCAGGTAGTAAACTGTTACATTACTTAGAAAATAATATCAACATCTCATTTTTATGCAGTGATTTAATGTTCAAAGCAGATTTATTTCCATATTTGAGATTTATTTGTCTACTAGCTGTTTGAGCTAAGTATGGTAAGGGGTTTTTGCTCCATTAGAGATGGGGAAATTGAAGTTCAGGGCAGGATTTACTAGTCAGTGTTGTATCAGTGAGTTATAGCTGTCATGTCTTCCTCCTGCATCAACCTACAACATTAATCTATTTTTCTCCTAAAGACTCTGCTTTCTCTTGAGATAGTAGTTAAGTAAACCAGTCATTTATTTATATGCTCACTTCAAATACCTTACAAGTGCCTACTACATGCTAGGTATGCTGCCTACTAATGTGGAGCACTCAGATGAGGGAAACGCCCATAAAACTTCAGGTGAGCTGGGGACACTGGAGAAAAGAGAGCTGGAGGCTGGGAAGAGCTGGTGTGCATGTGCTGGGGGCAGGAGAACCTCTGTGATTACAAGCAGCCTTTAGTAAGCTGGCATTTGGTCAGAGTTTGGAAGACTGGAGCAGTGTCCCTGTGGGTGTCAGTAGGCATGTGCTAAAGGGTACTGAGTATTAGTCTCTGCATACCAGCTGTATATGTCTCGTAGGTGTTGCTACCCCAGTGTTATATCAGCCCTTAGAAAACAACCTGCCCCTCAGTATGTAGCTCTAAGTAGGGGAGAGGGGCAGTCCAACATCTGCTTTCAAAGCTCTACTGTTAACCACCACAAGCTTTGGAGACACCGAATCAGGTGGAGAGATATTGGGGAAAAGGTCCATCCTATCAGCATCCCTCAAAACAGACAAACAGACACCTTTGTGGCTTCCAGTACAACCTATGTGATTTCAACAGGGCACATACTGGCAGTGTCTGCTCTTATTATTTGACTTCCTTTTTATTTTGTTTATATTTCTTATCAGGCAAAGGACCAGAGTTCAGAGTTCAGAACTTCAAGTGGCTGTACAGACTGGAATTATAATAGTATTTCTTCCCTTATTGCCAGAACTATGGTAAGCACTTTATACATAGTATCTCACTTGTTATAGAACGCCTATGATACAGTTACAATAGTCTGTTCTTATCTAAGATTTCACTTATTGCAGGTTCCATTTCCCATGGTCTGAAAATATTACATGGTGAGCTCCAGAAGTAATAAATTTTAAATTACGTCCCATTCTGAGTAGTGTCATGAATTCATGCCTGCCTGCTCTCTCCCACTTAGGGCCATGAATCCTCCCCTTGCCCATTGTATCCAAGCTGTATATGCTACCTGCCCCTTACATACTCAGTAACCATCTTGGCTGTTTAAGTATGGCAGTGCTTGTAGACAGATTTCAGTACCACCTGTATTTGCTCTAAGTAAGTGGGGGCTATTATACTGCATTCACCTTCATTTTGCAGATGTGAGCTTGAGTTAACCTAGCTATGGCTACACTAGTAAGAAGCTAAGCTTTAATTTCCACCATGGGCAGAGATCCTGACAGATTAGCCTAAGGAATAGATGAGGAAAATTTTAAGTAGTAAGAGATGATGGACAGTAAAATCCTGAAAGTCAGTGGCATTTTTCCGTTGGCTTTATTAGGGTCACATGCTTAACATATCTAAGTGGAGTAAACTGGGATCAGTTCTAAGTGAAACCTTTTGTTCCCTCCAGAATTAAACTATTGGAGTGTATAAAAATGCATTGATTCACTAAAAATATGGGTATACCTCATGACAGACTGAACACTAGATATTTAAAAAAATTTCTACTGTTTTAGGACTCTTAAAAATGCTACATTCTTATTGGCAAAAATGAGGACCTATATAAAAGGATGAAGGAAATAAAACATTTCAAATCTTAGCACTCAAGGACAATATCCACTACCACCTTGATTCACTGACATTCTGTCTTCTTTCTAAGGCTTCTTGGAAGTATAAAATGTAATTAAAGCAGTTTCTTATCATGATGTAGGATCACTTCCCACTTGAGAATGGAGTTTTTCCTTGTTCCCACAAGGACACAGATATGCACAGAAACAGCTCTGGCTGCAGGGCCAGTGTCTTCCTCTTCCCTTGGAGTTTCACCTTGGCATTACACAGGAGTTGACAGGGAAGGTCAGGCCATGCCTGGTCTTTGCTATCTCCTGAAGGGCTTGGCTGACCCTGTGCTCTGGGACAGCCCAAGGGTGTGGCCTCTGCTACCGAGCTATACATTTCCCCTGACAGGCGCTCCTCCTGGTCCTCCAGACTGTGAACATGTGTGAGCAGACAGCAAGATTCATGGCTGTCTGGCTTCTCCCTGTCCTCCCCCAGATGAGTTGAAGCCAGATGACAGCATCAGACAGACCTGAGGAGGATCGATGGTAAGCCAGGAAGAAATGAGCTAGATCTGGTTCCAGCTTGGGCTTTGGCTTAATCGCTACCACATGAGCACAATCAGAGCTGCAGAGGGGAGATGGGATTAGAATGGAGCTTCCTTCTGGGAGAATAACAGTGATAAGCCTTCTTGCTCCATGAGGTCTTGTACTGTCCGAGACATCATCCCTGCAACCGTAATACCAGTTCTGAATATTTATTGTGTGTCTATCAATTGTCTGGCATGGTATCAAATGTCTGGTTGGATTACTTCATTTGTTCTTGTAACACTCAGCTAAGGAGGGCATTACTGTTATCTTCATTTTGGAAATGAAGACTGAGGCTCTCAAAGAGTTGAAGTAATAATATATTCAGAGTCACTCAGGCAGCGAGTGGTAGAACTGTGAGTTGAAACAAGGCAATTGTACTATAAATCCTAAACTTTCACCAGAGGCGTGCATTCCTTCATTCATTTATTCACTCAGTGATTCCATTCATCCATTAGCACACTAATCCAATCTGCTGTCATCTCTCATCCAATACCCTCCTATGTGTTGCCCTTCTCTAACACCGAGTTTCAACCTTGGCTGCACACTGGCACTACCCAAGTAAATGTCAGTCATTCTGACCATGGCCTTCTCTTGCATAAAGTATGTTTCTCAGATAAAGGCTTCCATTCCTAACATGGCCAGCATTGCAGGGCTCTGCAACATTGGCCCTCCCCCTCCCCGACCTCACTTTGCACAACTCCTACTATCTGCATGGTCCCATTCTGGCATTCCTGAAATGTTGAAGATGTCTTCCTCCCTGGAGGTTCTTATGTGCTGACTACTGTTCTCATCTTCTGTTTGGTGGATTTCTCAAGCTTTCAGGTCTTTACATGCATAGCTGATTACAAGAAGGGCCATCTTTCCTTATATAACCATTATTTGCCATGTGGGCTTACAGCTCTTCCCACTGAGGACTAGGAGTCTCTTTTTTTCTACTCTGTGAATCTGAGGTGGCCTTGTGACTCACCTGAGTCAGAAGGATACTGGAGCTCGGCATGGTGACAAAGACCTGTATTCCCAGCTTTCTGGGAGGCTGAGGCAGGAGGGTTGTAAATTTGAATTGAGCTTGGGGAATTTAGTGCCTTAGTGAGACCCCATCTCAAATTTAAAGAAATAAAAGGACTGGGAATGTACCTCAGTTTGAAGGCCCTGGGTTCAGTCCCCTTTAGCACAAAGAAGAAAATGGAGAAGGAGGAGGAGAAAGAAAGAAAAGAACAGAATCAAAAAAGGGAGGGAGAGAGGAAGAAAGAAACAAAGATTTTTTTTTGGTACCAGGAATTAAACTCACGACCTTGTGCTTACCAGGCAGGTACCATGCTGCTGAGCTATAGCCCCACCCAAAAGTATTGTTACACCAGTTCTGAGTCTGAGCCTTAAGAGGCCATTGCGGCTTCTGCTCACTTTCTTGCACTCCACCATTACCCAGTGAGCAAGCTCAGTCTAGCCTGACGGAAATCCTAGCCAAGGCCATTTTAGACCAGGCCCCTCCGAGGGGACCACAAACTCAAGAGCAAGTCCAGCAGTGCCTTGTGATGAATGTATCCATTATGTAATGTACAACATCTACTAATAAAAAATAGTAACTGTGAATAAAAAGATTTTAAGCTCCATAAGTTCAGAGGCCATATCTGGTTTACTTCCTGAAATATTGCTACCATTTGTCACCAATTTGTTTCACATAGTAAGTTCTAAATAAATATTTGTGATAAAATGAATTCAAGAATGAAATAATATACTCCCTAAAATTTCCATACATTTGGTATTGTGCAAGATGCTAACAATATAAGAATGAACAAGGTATTGTCTGTTTTTAAATTGTTCATAGCTTAAAAGGTTCAACATGAGTATGGAAATAAAAATTATAGAGCATGTCAATAAATGGAAGTGGATTTGTCTCCAGTGGTTTTTTTTGTTTTGTTTTTTTCTCTCCGGTACTGGGAACCGAGCTCACGACCTTGCGCTTGCCAGGCAGGTGCTTTTGCCACTGAGCTAAATCCCCAGCCCCTGTCTCCAGTGTTTATCAGAGTAGTAGGTTGAACATACCCTGTAAAAAAGATGATTCTGGAAAATGCTTAGCAGGGAAAATACTTAAGATTATGGTTCCACATCTGATGTGTGTGTCGCAATGGGTATTCAAAATGTGAAAAGGGGCAGTATAATTTCTCAGAATGATGAATATATCTTTTAACATTCCCATGCAAGACGAAAAGCAATTTTCCTTTAATTTACGTAACAGTTGCATTTACAGAAAATTCTGGCCATATTAAACTGTGTAATAAAACTGTAAAAATTAGGCTCTAGGTATTTATATATAAATGTAATTATCAACCTTAAATATTTATAGTTTTCACCCACAGGAATTTATGGATGGACAGTCAAAAACACTTGGATTGTGGGGTAATCTTTTCTTTCACAGGAATGCCCTATCCATCTAATATCTCTTGTCATGGTACAATAAATAACAATAGCATCCCCCCTTAATATTGTGAGAACTTAAAATTCTTCCTGGAACTTTTATACCTCTCTTACCATGGCGGTATCATATCTGTACTGAACTGCCCATACAGGAAAAAAAGATAGTTCTGAGTAATTGACACTAATATTTCACAGAATAACATTATTTGAAGGAAGTTATGCTGTCTATACAATTGCTTTACCATTTTCAAACTGCTTTAGCATTATTACCAAAAGATGATTTCACAGACTTTCCTGAAGGGGAAGGAAAGAATTACAATGCTCCATTTCTATTTCTGGAAGCAAGTAAGTTTAAAATCTGAGTTGCTAAGAAGGAGGACATACTCAGGAAGCTCAGCATGCCCGCGTTTCCGCAGAACTGGGAATAGCCAATCTAAAAATTTATTTCACGGTTCTGGGTCAATAGCAGCAAAAAAATCCATGGAATCTGACTAGAGAAAGCTATCATTCATTTTTTACTTATGGAAGTAGCTTGGTTTATGAAAAATTCTGTGTTATATATCTCTAATTATTTAACAAATTATTCTTTTATTACCATAATTATTAATACATAGTAATGACACAAGTCAATGAGTTTCACTGGGACAATTCCATACATACATATATTATGCTCTGACCATGTTCACATCCCCCGCAATAAATTATTTTAAAGCATATATAATCAGTGAGAAAATATTTGAGGCCCTACGTTATGTAAAATTATTGTGCTGCTATAGTTTCAGGATTTTAGTGAACATTTCTAAGCCTCAAGCAACTAAAAAAATATCTAAATTTGGTGATAAAATATAATTGTGCAAAAATGATTGACAGCATAATTTCCAAATGCCTGAGAGGCACAGACACTAGGGACTTTAGGAATTCAAAGCTGAAGAATCTTGGGAGCCAAATCAATCAAGAAACCCTTCTTCACAAAGGCTGGAGATGGCCCAAAAGCACAGACATGAATCCAGTGGAAGCAGTGGCATAGACAAAGCAAACAAATAGGGATAGGAATAGCATCTTACAGAGACCATGAGCACACTCATTTGAGTACAGGGGAGACTTAGACTAGGCAGCAGTACTTTAGCTCTGGAAAATGAAGCACCTTTCATGGCAGGTTGAAATTTTAGAATTAGCCCTTTCAGGAATGAGGAGTCATTGAACATTTTGGTTAGTAGACTATAAGCCTCCAGGTTTACTTAGGTGTCGGGGGCAAACTTTTCTTCTTTTATCTGTTTTCTCTTTCCAAACAGATAAACCTATAATTTAGAAACACTCTTGGTTTTTTTTTTTTTTTTGGTTTTTCTCCGGTACCGGGAACCGAACTCACGACCTTGTGCTTGCCAGGCAAGCGCTTTGCCGCTGAGCTAAATCCCCAGCCCCCAGAAACACTCTTGACTTCTTTGTTCCCCAACTCAAACCTCCCCAAGGAAGGAGGAATGATTTCTTTTCAATTAATAATTTGGGAAATAAGCCCGGGTATGCAGGATCATCCCTCACCTCCCTCCTCTTTGTTCAGAGTGTGTATGTCCTTGCTGCTTTGTTATCTTTTACAGATACAGGCCCACATGGATGGGAGAGTCTGTGTCCAGATGTGCTTGTGATTAGCTAAGTTGGTCTGCCTACTTCAGAATGAAGTATTAGCATGCCCACTTGGCTACAAACCTCAGCTGTGCTTTCCAAAATAGATTTTATCTATAGTAAAACTGACATTTTGATCCCCACCTGTTTTGCTCCTGTGTTTCTCTCTTAATTAATTCCAGCTGGGTGCCAGCACTTGTTAGCCTCTACCACACTGGAGAGAAAACATCCAATTAGAAAAGAGGAAAAGCCTCACCAATCTAAAGACCCCTTAAAAATTCACTAAGGAAAGCTTATGCTTGATGTATCTTAGATTTGGCAATCAGATGGGCACTGGAATAATCAAGGTATCAGGATCGCAAATAGAGAAATTTCGGGATACTTTATATCAGGTGTTAACAAACTACAGCCCACAGGGTGAAATTAGGCCCGTTACTTCTTTTCAGAAATAAAGTTTTACTGGAACACAGACATACTCAACATTTGCTTATAATACATGGCCACTTTTATGTTTGATAGCATTAGCAGTATATTTTATTTAGATATATGCCAAGTATTCTTTACCTGAAATACTTGGGACCACAAGAAATTTAAGATTTTGGATTTTTTCAGCTTGTGAATATTAGGATATACATAATGAGATGTCTTGGGGAAGGGACCCAGCTCTAAATATGAAATCCATTTGCACTTCCTATATACCTTACATCATCTAAAAGCAATTTTACACAATATTTAGAATAATTTTGTGCATTAAACAAAGTTTCATGGTATGGAATTTCCCACTTGAGGTTTCATGTCAGTGTTTGAAATGGTTTTGAATTTTTGAATTTTTGAATTAGGAGATGGTCAACTTATACATTCATCAGAGTTGATTAGTGACAAAGACCAAATGGCCTACAAAGCCTCAAAATTATTCTCAATTCTGAATGGTCAATAAGAATCTGCTACTATTTACAAATGTTTAATTTTAGTTTGCAAGGCACAGTTTACAAATTGAAAGCTTGAAATACATTACAAAGGAAAGTGAAAGATCTTCCTCATATTTCCAGCAGCATGTTGCACTCTAAAACATAAACGTATGCCAAATAAATAACCATAGCTAAGTTTCTCTTATCAGTTCATTCTGTTGATGTCCATAGATTTTGTGCCGCTGGGTATAAGTAGCAATCGGTGTTCATGAAGTCATCTGCTTTTGAACTAAACAAATTCCTGGAAATCCCCGCCCAGTCCCATGGTACAGTTTGACAAATGACTAAGCCTTGTGAGCTTCAAGTGCTGAAGCCCATGTTTATGAGCTTCTGTTCCCTGTAACATCAACAGTTGAAAGTACTTGCTAGAGTCCTCACATGAGACTAGGACTGTCATTTTCTGATGCCAAGAAAGGCTTCCAGATTTCCTGTAAGCATGAGAAGAAATCAAGAGATATGATTGCAGTTGAGATGAAATTAACCATAGACTACCATTCATTTATTGTAGTCTCCAACAACATTCAAATGGAGGACCATAAAGTTTTCTGTTAGAGGACAAAAGATTTTATCAACGTTTTGCTGAGATTAGAACATATTGGGAAGAATGAAGACACTAGTATGTCTTTAGGCACTTCCGGATCATACAAGATACAATCTCTGAACATTATTTCAATGACATTTTACCCACCGAGAAATACCCTTTACTCTAACAACTCTTCTGAAGCAGCTCTGGGAATATCACTGAACTAATTAAGATGCACAGCACGTGACAAATATATCTAATTTTCAATATTTGTCTTTTTATATGATGAAAGAACAATATTTGTGATTACCCAGGGCTTTCTGGGAAATCCCCAAATTATTTGGGTATAAAATTAATCCTATCTTTTAAAATTTGGAATACAATATTGGGACAACAAATTTGAAAGGGTTTTCAAAGTGTCACTGTTTTCTTAGTGGCTTGATCAAGGTAAGTCAATGGATGTCTGAAAAACAATAGGATACTGGGTAAATTTGGCTAAACTTCTCTGGGCCAAGGTGTCCAGATATTTGGTTGAGCATTATTCTGGATGTTTCTGGATAAGATGAACATTTGATTAACATTGAGTAAAGCAGACTGCTTGCAGTAATGTAGGTGGGACTCATTTAATTAGGTGAATGTCTGAACAAAACAAAAGACTGACCTTTAAGCAGGAAGGAATTCAGCCAGCAGATGCCTTTGAATCTGAACTGCAACATTAGCTCTTCCTCATGCTCCCAAGCTGCTGGTCCACCCTACAAATGGATGGTAAAATTGTTAATAAACATAGGACAAGGTAGTAGAATTATAGTGAACTACATTTTGTTCTCAAATATGGATGTTTTCATTTTTACTAGTCAGAGAAGAAAGGAAAAAGTAAGCAGATTAAATGAAAAAAATACTTTATTGAGAAAGGAAGTTTCTGCTGTTGGGCAGATTACATAGGTGGTAAAGAATATTTACAGCCTGTTGTTTAAAGACAGCTAAGTACTTAAACATTAGTTATAATTTTACGAGAGTGACAGTCAAATTCTAATTTTTAATTAACAAAATACTTGGCCATCAGGGTTCAGACAAGCTGCCTTTAAAATTTTCACATAAGTATATCTGCCAAAGCAACAAACTTGGTCAAAAATTTAACACAGTTTATTGCTTTTATCATGTCAGACTGTATTTTGCAATTAAGACTCATAAACTTTAATTTCTGGAAAGCTTTTACAACTTTATGTATGCATTCATTTCTTTATAGGTTCAGGTTTTGATTTCACTATCCTGCGTTATATTCTGGAAAAGTTTTAGGTGAGGACAAAACCACTTCCATGTTTTCTCCAATAAACAAAAACATACTCCACAAATACATCCATAAAATAAAGCTCTCCCCACGTCCACGTGTCCTATTGGTTCTGTTTCTCTGGAGAAAGTTAACACACACATATACCTAGGCTGCCTGTTACTCAGTCTGATAGTCAATCACTTAAGTAAACACAGTTTATTTTGTAAACACAGATATATTTTCCCACCATTAGCTCTGCTAGTACAGCATTAATCACCCGCACTAACTATAGATTATAACTAAATTAAGTAACTTCTACTTTCATTGGGAAAAATTGGGAGCTAGGTATTTGGTAGTTGTCCATACACAAGCATTTTAGAAGAGTTGCAAGGATAAGATCTAAGAATAACACAACTTCTTACAGTCACATACATTTCTTTTATACCCTTCTAAAGTGGCAAGGATGAACATACTCATTCACATGGCCCAGAGGTCTAGCTACTCCACGGCATATAAAAGTAAGAAACAAAAGTATATTATGATAGACATTGTGATTAATGTCTCAGAATTTTATTTTAGAAAGGCATCCAAAGAGTAATCATTAAATACTACAATTAGATTTAATGTTATTCCAAGCCCAAGTTAATGTTCACTAAGGACCTTGGAAGTTTTAAGAATATTATGAAACATGTTAAAATGCTGTTGAAATTATACTTTAATTTAAACACAGAATTTTCACAATCATAGTGATTACATGGGAGTAATGTTAGCTAATTTGATCAATAAGCCAATACAGGAAATGTAGAATGTTCAAAATAACTAATCTTTTAATAAGAAAACATCTCAAATCTTTTATTTTTTCAGCACTGGGGATTAAACCCAGGGCTTTAGCAGTGAGATATATCCCAAGCTACCTTTATTTTTTATTTTGAGACAGGTTGTCTCTAAATCATTCAGTTGCCCAGGCTGGGCTTGAATTTGCAATCCTTTTGCCTCAGCCTCTCAGAGTGCTGGGATTATGGGCATGTGTCATCATGCCGAACTACAATTCACATCTTACAAAAATAAAATATATGCTTTACTTAACACTGTTATATCAGGGAAGTTCCATATAGCTATGTTGAAGCAAAATGACTAACCTGGCTTGGTTTACTCAAAGATTTACTTTGATTAGGTAAACTTGGATTTTTATATAGAGTCTTCTGGGCTAGTAGTTTCTAAAAAATTACTTTTTATTCCCCTAAAAAATAGATTTAAGTTATTAGAAGTTTAGCTTTTTTATTTTATAGGAAAACTATTCTAATTCTAGGAAAATATTAACTTTATATAAGTACTTATTTCCGTTAAACTAATTAAAATTTGCTCCTTTAATTTAAAATACTTTTGACTTGATTTATTTCATATACATTTATTTTTAATTGATATATAATATACATATTTATGGAGTCAGAACACGTATACAGCATGTAATGATCACGTCAGTATAATCAGCATATTTATTACCTCAGACATTTATCATTACTTTGTGTTGGGGAACATCCAAAAATCCCATTTGCTATTTTGAAATGTTCAATTAATTATTGTCAACCATAGCCACCTTACTGTGCTGTAGAACATTTGATGGTAGTCCTCCTCTTCATCCGAACCCCTCTTCATTAGCTCTTCTCTCTCTGTCTCCCCTCCCTAGGCTCTTTTTTTTTTTTTTTTTTTGCGGTACCAGGAATTAAAGTCACAACATTGTGCTTGCCAGGCAGGTGCTGTGCCACTGAGCTAAATCCCCAGCCCCTCCCCAGGCTCTTGTAACCACTATTCTTTTCTTTTTTGAGATCAACTGTTAGCTTCTACATATACATGAGAGCATGCAGTATTTGTCTTTAAGTTCCAGACTTATTTCACTTAATGAGCTCTAGTTCATTTAACATAATGACAGCATTTCATTCTCTTTATGGCAGAGTAATATTTCACTTTGTATATCTATTGCCTTTTCTTTATATAATTTATCCATGCACTCCAGAGATAGGAGAAAATTTCACATCCATACATGGGGAGCTGCAAGCTTTCCTCACTTATGTAAAAGAGCCGAGAGCTTCAGTTTTATAACTTCAACCCTGAATCAAATTATGTTCACAATACCCACCAGATTAGATCTCTCAGATTTTTCTCTTTTGCAGAAGATGTAATATTTATTTGAGCTCATGAGTAAGCATAAATATAAAAATTAATAAATCAGATTCTCTACTAACCCATCATTTGAGAAATCAACCAGTGATCAGATGATAACACCAGATTCCCAATCATCATTGCCAGTTTTGGGGAGTAACGTAAAAGGTGCACACAACTGGTTCTAAGAGCAAACCTTGGCCACGTAAAGAAGTAAGAATGGAGACATGAAGTCAGGAGAGAGAGAGACAGAGAGACAGAGAGAGACAGAGAGAGAGAGAGGAGGTTAAGTTTAAGTGCTGTTTGGATCACTCGAGGGACCCCGAAAAGACTCTCCTGGTTTGAAGGATCCATGGGATGAAGTTTGTAAGTGTTAAGGTTTAATTGGCTCTGGAAGGTTAGTCTACGTAGCCATCTCAGTGCCTCCAAATTTGCTGAAGAGTAACTTTCAAAAAAGGTAAGAATACGATTCTTGTTCAGATAAAGATGTCTTATTTCATATTTTAACTCATCATTTAAGGAACTAGTCAGATGGCTAAGCTGGCTCAAAGAAGGCAGCTTTGATGAACTGGGTATGTGATAGTCATTAAAAAACAAACAAGAAAACCCCAACTAGAATGGTTAACAATTGGTCAACGACTTACAGAACAATAAAACTAACTGTTGGGATTGTTTCTCTACCACATCAGAAAAGGTAAATTAACCTGAAACTGTACAATGTCTAGGTACTAATGAAATTGTAAAAGGAAAGTCAAATCCTCTGAGAAAAACTGAAGAATTCTTGGGTGACTCTATTAAGCAATGCTCCACTATAATATCAAAAGGAACTACCACCCACACTCTTTTGCTTTTTTCTATTTTTGGAACATTTTTTCCCTTAATATTTCATTGTTCTATTTCATTTGTATGACTCAAACATCTCAGTGTTTTCCCCTTCTCTTTTCCCAAACTATTCTACTTCCCCTTAGATTTTCTGAGCATATGTGATTCCTAGAGAGCAAACAATTTAGACATAGGTATTTACATTTCCTTTCTTGCCTTTGGGTTAACAGCTACTTCAATGATGTTTTTTATTTATATCATTCCAAGATAAGATTTTAATTTCTTTGTCTTTGTTTGGTAAAACAATCTACTACTCTCCCAAGAAAGAAATTATAGCTTCGAGCTCCAAAGTCTAAAGCTTTTTGCTAATTTATGTAATTAACTAAGTTGTGTCTTTTAATGTGGGGATAAGCCACATGAGTTCAAAGTTATTCTTTACAAATTTCCCTTTATTGGCTGTAAAAGATGTTCAAAGACGATGCACTTAATTATGGATACTGGATCTAGGGTTAACTGTTCCTGGGTTAAACGTTTAAGTCTAGCATCTCATATAATAGTGCTCTGTAGCACACATGGAAAGCAGGTGCCTTAAACTTTAAAGTCTAGACCTACTTTCTCCACTGAGCACACAGTTCAAGCAGCAAATGGCTACTCTCAGCATCTCTTCTTCAACACTGTCCCAGCTCCTCCCTCTTCTGCCACAATCCCACGGGCATATATTAGGAAGACCCCCTTTTCCGTTTGAGCAAATCCTTGCCAGAATTAACACAATTTGCATGTGTGTACTAAGCTATCCTCATGTTCACTTGTTGGCATTTTGCTAAGGTCATTTTGCTGTGGTCTGTTATGAAAAGCTACTCACCTATTAAAAGAAAAAAACTGCCATAAGCTACAGTGACTTAAAAAGGTCAAAACCATGTAGCTTACTTCTAAAGCCTAAGATCTAGATCTGCCTTCACAATAGTTAAAAACCAACCACACATCTGTAGAAACCAGCCCTCATAGTGTAAGGTCAAAACCCCACAATACTCATAGTTGCTAAAGTGTATAGTCTGCAGCCTGTAATCAAGGCCTCCCTGGGAGTCTTCCTCTAAAGGTTCTGTTGGAGTTTTCTAAGCTCAGATGCTTGTCTTGAAACCCTAATTGTTTCCAACCTTGGGGTTCATGGGGAAAATGAATAGCATCTTGCTTTTTTCCATGCCCTAGCTTAGAAGCAATTGAGAAATAGTAAATTATGTCTGTAGGCTGAAGAGTAGACTATTGCTTTTATTGGCAATGAATCTGCTGTAAAATAGAGCTCAGGTGTGAAGGTCTAAAGGTGTGATAGGGTCATGAACCCACCTCCACGCTAGTCCCTGTCTGGCTCAGACATGTATGACAGTGGAGCCCCACCCGAATGAGACGGGTGATCTAAGAGTGAGGGGAATGCAGTTACTCAGAAAGGTTGAGCAAGCCTATTAACAGAGGGTTGAATGGATTCAGGGAAACAAACCTACAGATACTCACCAGGTGTGAGTTAATCTGGAGGGCACAGAGTAGCTTTTCTGTGGAAACATGGTCTCTCAGCCAGTTTAAGTATGGCCAAGAGTTCCATAAGATTTTAGGGAGGTTGTAGAACCTCCCCAGGTTAAGGGAATAGCATATATAAAGATTGTCAGGGACTCTAGTAGGGAAGAATACTTTATGTCTTAGGCCATCCTGACTAAAAAAAATGATCAAGAGATGGAGAGGGACAGCAGAAGAGGTTGGAGATACAGAAAGGTACCGGATCGTGTCTGGTCTTGTAGGCCACAGTAGATCATTTTAATGTAGCCACAAGAATTAAGGGAAAATAGAAAGGGACTAAATGAAAATGAAAATTTAAGGAAATTCACTCGACTGACTATAATATTCCTCAGATTCCTTTACAGTCTCAAGGGTTTGCCCATTTTTAAAAAAAATGTCCTTAAATGTAGATCTAACATTTTTTCTTGAAGTCAGGATCTTTCAGCTGAGCATTAAATATCTTCTTGCTTGCCAGACATATGTACTATAGTGGTAGTTCCTGGGAAGGGGATATGACTTACATACCAAGAAACAATATTATCATCATTCTAATTTGGACATTGACTCACATATCCTTCAAGTAACTTCTTTATCTCTCACTGGTTGGAACTGGGCCCAGTTCTCAGCAATAGTTCAGTATTGATGTTAAGAAGAATGAATGTGCAATGTCTCAGCACAGCCATAATTTCATAAAACATGAGGTGTGGGAGCTGACTCATAGGGTGAGTGTTTGGCTCCATTCTCCCTGAGGATCAAGCTATCTCAGAAGACAGAAAAATCTTACAGAATAGAAAGGCAACAGAAAAATCAGCTGGAGGACTATTCAAATTTCTGGCAACCCTTCGCCTCACCACTCTGCAGATCATTAAGAGATCAAATCTACTTTAGACCTAAGGGAAAAAAAACCAAGAAGTTTTGCTGCAGACACCGTAGTGAGAAAGCTCATAGCTGAAAATTCCTTTCTCAGGTTAATGAATGGATGGGACAGAAGTGTTAGAGAGACAGGTTGGAACTATCCTAAGTCATGGAGTGGGTCCCAGTGCTAAAGTAAGATTAGCAAAAGCGATTTGACAACGTTTCCTTAAGCCTTCCTTTTCTAAAGCGACGGCAGAAAAACTAGGGGGATTGCTGGAATTGGCAGAATCTGTCATCTTTGAGAAAACTAGGAAGTGACAAGTTGAAAAAATAGTCCTGTTTATGCCAGATGTGGACAACTGCTGACTCAGAACTATAGGAAGTCTTGGACAAGAAAAAAAAGGAAGACTGTATATTAATAGACACAGTTCTGTATTAGGAATAAGGGGACGTTGAATGGAGCACCTAACTTCCTGAGAATCAAGAGTGTAGAAAACACAGAGATCATAGGGTTAGAAGTTTAAAAGGCGTGTGTGAGAACTGTCTCAGTATTAGTAAAGGCCCTTGATCCTTGTGCTTATGTTTGTTAAGGTCTCCAGTTCAGAATGTTTCTGACAAGGAGGCCACAGAGAGTGAATGGACCAGATTTAATGTTGTATGCAGAAAGGCCTAGTTTGGGGATATCTGAATATATAGAGTCTCTTTGCTTCTTGGAGTAAAGCTAACCCACCCCAACTAAAGCAACTATTCTAAAGTCAGGCCAGCTGTTTCCAAGTCAGCTGGACAAAGAACAACTAGAAAAAAACATTAGGCTGAGCTGAAAGGAAATCAGGCTGTGGTGTTTTAAAGTCTGGGTCAAATTCCAGGGCTTTCATACTGAATTCCTTTGGGCAGTTTCTATCAGATATATCATTAATGGCCTGTGTCTATTGTCAGAAGAGATTTGTAAGCGTTCTGTGGACTAACAGAGTTGAAAAATTGCTATGAGATTGTTTAAGCCAATCCTTCAAGGATGAGTGATTTGTTTTTTAATATTTCTTTTGGGGATCTGAAATGTCATGCAAATGACCAGCATTGGTCCCTTAATTGTTTGGGGTCAGATGCAATCTGGCAGGACAGAGATGGTCTATGGTTTTGCAAATTGATGATTGCATAACTTAAGGAGTGGATAACAACTTCCCTCTTAAAGAATGGCTTTCTCAGCATATGGGAACCACAAAGGAGTTAGCAAAGTCTTGAAGCAAACTGGCTGGCATGAGCCAAATTCCTAACAGTAATACAGTGAATTGCTGGGGTCTCTCCTTACCGTGAGTAAAAGTATGTACTGCAGCTCATATACGCTAATCTACTGCACAGCTGATATTTCTTCCACCTCTTCTGAAGTTTGCTCCAAGTCAGAAGATTCAGTTGTTCATTGCTAGGTCTCTGGAAAAATAGTTTGCTATCATGTTTTAAAAAAATATTTTCCTTCTAAAGAGATTAAAAGAGACAGAATGAAGGCTATCTGCAGTTAGCATGACGGTGAGAAATGTTCGCATCTGTGTAAGTACACAGTGAAGACACTATTCTTGTAGAAAAATGGTTGCTCAGAAACAGAATGGGGAGGTGTGGTGAGAGGTTATAGGAGAGCCATCTAAGAGGGTGCGGCGGGTCCTGGAGAAGGAGAATTCAGCCTGCTTTGAGGTTCTTTGAGGAACTTTCTGTGAAAATTTAATTTCTTTGTTTTCTTCCTTTCTCTCTCTCCTTTTCTTTCTTTCTTTTTCTCCTTTCTTTTCTTTCCATCCTGTTCCTCTGTCCCTCTCTCTGTACCTTCCTTCTTCCTCTCCTCCTTCCTCTCCCTCCTTTTCTTTCTTTTTCTTTCTTTCTTTCTTTCTTTCTTTCTTTCTTTCTTTCTTTTTCTTTCTTTCTTTCTTTCTTTCTTTCTTTCTTTCTTTCTTTCTTTTTCTTTCTTCTCCTCCCTCCCTCCGTCCCTCTTTTCCTTCCTTCCTCCTTCCATTTTCCTCTTTCTTTTTTCTCTCATCTCTCCTTTTTCTTACCTTCCCTTTCCCTCTCTTCCCACCCTCCCATCTTTCCTCTCTCCTTCCACCCTCCTTCCTTTCCTTCATTCCTTCCTTCTGCAATCTCTTGTTTAGCTAGTCATTAATCTCTCAAGATCCTTTCTCTCTGATTCTTTACCTTTTATCTTTCTTTTCTTGGGGGGAGGTACTAGGACTCAAACTCAGGATTTTGTGCTTGCCAGGCAGGTGCTGTACCACTGAGCTATATAGCTCCATCCCCTCTTTGTTCTTTTTGACAATATTGTCCAAGGCAAAGACAAGGCACACTTAAAGGCTATATAGTTGGGCTTGTTTTTTTGTTTTGTTTTTGTCTTTTTGATACAGGGTCTCACTTTGCAGTTCAGGCTGGCCTTGAGCTCACTTTGTAGCCCAGGCTGATCTCGAATTTGCAACAATCCTCCTGCCTCAGCCTCCCCAGTGATGGGATTATAGGTGTGTGCCACCACACCTGATGAAGCTATTTAGTTAATGAAGCAGGGTTGGGGTGTGGAGAGGCCAAGGAACTGGTGATAACATTAGAACTACCAGTGCTTTGTGTGTGGTAGAAAGCACAGCCAAAATGAACCTCTCCTTCTTTAAGTTACAAGTGTTGGAGATTTGTCCCTGTGGTGAGAAAGTGGCTAATAGAGAAAATTGGCACTAGGAATGGGGTCATTGCTGTGACTATATCTGACCATATTGTACCTGACCTTAGGAACTGGCTTGCAGGAGGGGTTTGGAAATGTTTGAAGAAGAAGCTCTAGAATGTTATGAGCAGCGCTTGATGTGTTATACTAGTTGGAACTCAGAATACCAGAATTCTGGTATTCTGAGTGGGCAGTACAGATCAGGCTCAGAAGGCTTCAGCTGGAACAAGGATTCCATTGGCAGCTAGAGTAGAGGCCATTTGTGTTGCACTCTGACAGAAAATTTATGTATTTTGCCCATGTCGAGAATTTGTGGGAGACTGATATTAGTGATAATTGGCTAATTAATCTGATGGAAGAAACTTTAAGGCAGTCCAATGTTCAGGCTATGGTTTGGGCAATACTATCTCTTTTTAGTCATATGTACAGTGAGAATCAGAAGCAAATGGCAGAACCTAATGATTTGAAAAGTTTGCAGTTTCACCAGAAAGGAAGTACCTGTAAAGTTGAGGCAAAGAGAGCATGGTTGCTGAAAAGATTGGCATTAAAAAGAAGCCAAATACTTTGTACAAGCACAAGAAGAAAGATCCCTTGAGGGCATCTCAGAAATGAGCAAGACCCTGCCCATTGTACACTCAAGTGTGCAAAACTGTAAATCTTTCACTTGAGAAGATATTCCCTTGTAGGCCTGCTCATTCAGGGCTGCCTAAAGAAATGTATTCCTGAGTTTATCCATTCAGGCACTCAGAGATCATTATAGCTATGGACCAATAGGGCTTGGCTACTGCTCAAGTTAGTAGCTGACTTTGGCTTCATCCATGTGATCCTGTTTTTCAGATATGCAGAATGCAAGAATTATGGGGTAATGCAGACTTTCACCTATATTTTAGAAGAAGGCCTGGGAAGTCAGGAAAAACAGCGTGTCAAGGTCACAGCTATTGCAAAGGAGCTTAAGGTAGGGCAGTGAATGAAGCTGTGAGAATGAAGCCAATGGTGCAGTGAAGATTCCAGGAAGTTGAAGATGCCAGAAACATGGAACATCTACTTAAAAAAGCTGCAAGTAGTGCACAAAACTGGCCTGAGGTAGAGAGAGAGAGATGTGAACTGATATAGGCAACACTATAGGGACAGGGATACTGATGCTCTTTGGAGCTCACATCTCACTAAACTGTGCCCTGGGTGCTGGACATACAGCTATAGGATTTAATGTTTGCCTGAGTTTTGCTCTTGCTTTGGTCCAGTTTCGGTCAATTTCCCTATTCCTCTTTCTTGGAATGAGAACATTTGCCCTTTGCCATTGTATATTGGAAGTGTTTGACTTTCTTTTTGATTTTTATAGGGACTCACACCTACGAGTTTACCTTGAGTTTCAGAGGTTATGAATTTGAACATTTTAGCAGTGCTGGAACTGTTAAGGCTATGGTGATTATTAGAGATTGGTTAAATGTGTTTTGCATAATGAGTTAGATATGAGCCTTTTGGGGGTCAGGAGTGGATGTTATATTTTAGTTTTGAAATGTTTCTGCCAAATTTCATGTTCGGAGGTGGGACTTGGTTAGAAGGGGTGGGCCACTGGGACCATGATTTGGAAGGGTATATTCTCATTCCTAAGTCCTCACTTCTCTCTCTGATTCTTGGCTACCATGATGTGATCAGTTTTCCTCTGCTGGACCCTTCCACTATGTTGTTTCTGCATTGAAGCAGGCTGACCATAGACTGAACCTTCGGAAACTGTGAGCCAAAAACTTCCCATTTAAGTTACAGGTGTTGAGTATTTTGTCCCAGCAATGAGAAAGTGACTAATACAGGTGCCTTTTCCTTGATGTATGTTTTCCACATTAAATATCTTCATACTTGGCACTTCTGGGATCTGGGCAGAGTTGACCATCTATAATTGCTTTGCCTCCTTTTTCCTAGAATGAGGTATCATTTATAGAACAGTGGGCAAAGGCCTGCTGAAAAATCCAAAGATCTGACCAAAAACATTTTGAAGAAATAATGTATGAGGCAGTTTGTGGATCTTCTCCCAGAATTCCCTGATTCATAGAGTATGAAGGCAGCCAACATTCCCAGAGACCATGGATTGCAAGCCACTTCATCTTACAGAAAAGGAAGCTGAGGTCTAAAGAAGAAAAATGACTTGTTCAGGACCCCTACTTCTGGTATATTTAGGCTTGGTGTTCGGATCTTCTCTTCCTTGTCTAGAGTACCTTTTAGTCTGCTGCATCACATGTGTGTCTCTTCCTTTCTCTCTGCAGACCTGGGTGGAACTGCTGAGAGAAGGCAGACGTAGATGGCTTACTACCCAGATGTTTCCTTAAGTTTTCAGACTCATCTGCTGCTGCACTGAAAGGCTTATTTCTTCTTCCTGACTTTTGAGACCTGGGTCAAAGTCCAGGCTGATTCCAGGGACTTCCTTCCCAGAGCATCACGGCAGGTCAGCAGTTTCCATCTCCATGGGTCAGAAGTGGCAGAGTCTCAAAAGGCTGGCTTCTTAAGACTCAGCTTAATCTCTACCTGACTCAGCAGAGGTTTTTGGATTCTCAGATGAGTATTAACCAGAAGCAAGTAAGATATCTTTTTGTTTCTGTAACGACAAGACCAAAAAAGCTGACAATGACCATTAAGGAAGAAAATGTACACACATAAACACAGCAATCTCTATGCTATAAATAGCTCTAATTAAGATGAAAACACCCACAGACTCTCATCTTTTTCATTTTTCCTGCTGGACATCGTGGGAGGTCTTTGCTGTAGAATTTCTGGCACTTGCCAAGAATAACCAGGCTCTGAGAAGGAGCAGTTTCAATGTTGCTCCAACTTTTCTTCCCAGTTGAAGTCTAAGTTCTTTTCTGAGGTTTCATTCTGGTCCTCCTCTCTCTCCTCTTTGTCTTCAAGGTGATTTTTGGAGTCCTTACCTCTACTACCATTTTGCCTCCTGCCAAGTATTATCCAGTTGATTTATGAAAACAGCCCAGCAGGGTGTAATTCATCACATAATTAAAATAGCACCATG
The DNA here is from genome assembly GCF_000276665.1 of Chinchilla lanigera. NCBI lineage: Eukaryota > Metazoa > Chordata > Mammalia > Rodentia > Chinchillidae > Chinchilla > Chinchilla lanigera. The sequence continues at coordinate 29,382,698 of NW_004955412.1, read as the reverse complement.
AGGGTTTCCCGTGGAGGGAGGAGTTGTGCTATTCCAGTCTCATTTTAAAAATGGGACAGATAATATTAGGCATAGCACAGCAGTCTCTTTCTCTTATAAACCAATACAAATGGGAGACAGGACTCAGCTGTCAGGGGATGCTGAGAAAAGTCCCAGGGCTCCAGGGTGGCTCCATCTCTGTATATGGAAGATGTGGAAGAGCAGTGTGCTGATTGGACATTGTTCTCCAAGGCTCCCTCTGGACTCACCCTCCTTTCTCCTTCCCTATTCTCTCCTTTAGCCTGAATAGATTCTTGGGTCCGTACTATATAGCTCAGGGACACACAGTGTGAAAGACAACAGGCAAACCAAGGACATAATAAAATTATTTCTCTTAAAAATAGCATTTTCAAGAGAAAATATGGTCACTTAATTCCCAACTTTGTTAACAGAAGAAATAGATTCTGAAAAGGTTTACTTATTCAAGTTCACATAGCAAAACAGGGGCAGAGCCAGGGCCACTTACAAACGAAGCAATTCTAGGTGGTCCCTTCAGTATTACACTTAATGTTTGTATGTCTCATGCCAGCTTTAGATCTCCAAACACTCCCACACACTGAAGCCACAACTATTCATTAAGTATAAATATTTAGTGCCCCTCTGTGCTTCCAAGCATCCTAGGAATAGTTCTATCATTTTCCTAATGACACTGAACTCATCTGTATCTAACTCTGCCTCTTCCACTCCTTGAAGGCTGGAATAGTGTTTTAATTATTTTCATATTGCTGATACCTGTGCTTGCTAAACTGTACTGATTTTTTTCAAACCAGACTCTGTTCTAGATAGTTAGGACAATCTAAAAGGCATAAGGTGTAATCTCTATTCAGGGGGCTGAAGAGGAGGTATAGGACATACATGTCTAACCTTTTATTCCCCTATACAGGAAGACCATAAAAAATCACACTTACATATTAAATAAAATTTTAAACAGAAATTTAAATGGTATGTCAAGTGATTCTTTATCCTGTCCTTTTCTTACTCTTATCCACTACATGTTTCCACTATTTGGACAGTTTTAAGTGCCCTGTATTTGAGTCCAATTTTAGTCTTAAAAATCTGTCTGAACTTGAGCAAATTATTAACCTCAATAATTATTATTTCTTCTTTTTCAACCAGAAAACAAGGTACTAGTAAAATCAGTACTTACTTCAAAGGGTTGTTGTGAAAATTAAATGAAATAATGTACAGTTGTCTCTTGGTATCCATGGGGAGTGGGTTTTAAGGAACTCCCTGGGGTACTAAAATCCACAGATGCTCCAACCCTGTATATAAACTGGCACAATATTGACATGTAAGTTACACATTCTGCCATATACTGTCCATCATCTCTAGGTTACTTAAAATATCTAATAAAATGTACATGCTATGTAAATAGTAGTTATACTGTTGTTTAGAGAATAATGACAAGAAAAATGTCTGTGTAAGGTCAGCACAGATGCAATTTTTTCTGAATATTTTTGCTTGAATCTACCCACGTGGAGCCCATGCATTCAGGGACTTGATGGTAAGCAATTTTCAAAATGCATTAGGGAGAGTTATCATAGGTGAGCAGCCCTTCAGCTGAGGGTAATACTTGATATTTGCACTAGGATCTGCAACTTCGCACTCAATGGTGGAGAATAATAGCTCTTCTAGACGCATTTGTGGTCTTCAGGCTGCGTAAATTTGTACACCTCTGAGGGATCCCAAACTTGATTTTCAGTAGCTTCTCTCATCAGTGGTTTGGTTATTGCTGGATCATGAGGACCTCTTTCCAATTCAAATTGGAATCAGAATTGGAATAGGAATTGGAATTGGAATAGGAATACCTTAGCATAACAATAGGAGCAAAAATGAGAGAGAGCACTGGGGGAGTCAGTGGTGACTTATGACATCAAAAGTGATAGTTTAAACTGAGATTGTACCAATGGAGTCCTGAGAATGAGAACAAGGTGGCAGTGCCTCTACCGTGCTCTGTAATTCTCAGAACTCTGGACTACCTTACTAAATCTGAGCATTTTAATAAATGAACATGAATGAATTACAACTTCAGAAGTTTTGAACCAGTATGGCAAAAGCCTTGAAAATGTAGCTTTTCTTTAATCTTTCAAAGAACCAACTCTTTGATTCAGTGATTCTTTGTTTAATTTTCTTAGTCTCTGCTGCATTAATTTCTGCTCATATCTTTATAATTTCCTCTCTTATATGAACTTTGCGTTGGATTTGCTCTTTATTTTCTAGAAGTTTCAGGTTCAACATTAAGTTGTTTATTTGACCTCATTCTGTTTTCCTGTTGTGAGAATTCACCGCTATAAATTTCCCTCATAGGACTGCTTTCATTGCATCCCATAGATTCCAGTTTTGTCATTTTGTTTTATCATTTAATTGTAGATATTATTTAATTTCTTCTTTAATTTCCCATGTAACCCATGGGTTTTTTCAGGAGCGTGTTGTTTATTTTCTATGTGTTTATGTAGTTTTTGTGGTTTCTTTTGCCATTGATTTACAATTTCATTGCACTATGAACAGATAATATACATGGAAACAACTCAAATGCCCATCAGTCAAGGAATAGATAAAGATGTGGTTTTATTATACAATGGAGTACTACTGTGCCATAAAAATGATAAACTTGAGCCATTTCTAGGTAAATGGATGCAATTTGAGACCAAACTCTTCAGTGAAATAAATCAGACTCACATGTGTAGGCATTGCATTGCCTCCCTGGTGTGAAAAACTGAAGGAGTAAATAGGGACCAAAATGTGCAATAGATATTGTAAAATGTGAAGAAATTCTTCAAAACAAAAGAGGAACTAGGGTTTGGGGGAGGGAGAAAGGAAGGAAGGGAAAAGGCAAAAATGCTAAAGAAAAGGATAAAATGGAAACAAAGTTTTGTAAATAGGAGAAGAGGGGTTGAAGGGAGGAGAAGGGATTGGGAAAAAAAAGAGGAATCAAAATATATCATATATGGGTTCATATTCTTTATGATTAATATAATCATTATTTATATCTAAAATGTATCAATAAACTTAATTAAAAAATAAGAAGGCAAAAGAAAAGATTTAATAAGTGTAACTGAGAATAATTTGAAGAGTTAGAAAGACATGACCAAAAGGGGCACTGATCTGTGTTCAAGTATCTGTAAGAGAGAAGAAGGATTTTCACTATTCCTGTTAAGGGTACTCACAGTATTGTAAGTAACCCACTGGGGAAGAAGCTGAGGTAAAACCATAATTAGGCTTAATGTTAGAAAAGTAAACCATAAGAATAAGGATTTTATACAGGTGTGATTTTTGCACGCCTGTGACCCTAGCAGTTTGAGAAGCTGATGGAATAAGATTGAAAGTTTGAGACCAGACCAGGCTGGCAGCTTAGCAATTTAAAGAGGCTCTGTCCATAGAAGGGGAGGAGGTCTGCAGATGTAGATTACCGTGAAGGTGCTACTTTAATCTTCAATATTAAAGAAAAAAAAAGAAAAGAGAACATGGTGGGGGAGTGGACATTTGTTTGTTGCTTTTCTTTAGTGTCCAAACTAGAACTTGGGCAATTAGTTAAGACTTAATGAACATTGTTGAATAAATAAATAAAGGTTTTTCAAATACAGTAGTTAGAACTGCCAAAATGGCTAGCATGCCTTAGGAAGTAATGAGTTCTTTCCTGGAATTACCCATGCAGGATCTTCAGTGAGACGTGATGGAAGACATTCACACATGGGGTGGGGGCTGGGCTAGATGACATTCGAGGTCCATACCAACCTTGAGGTAAACTGACTGCATAAATCATGGAAAGGGCTAGTGCCCAGGAAATAATCATAAATTTGGTACCCTTCCAGAGCAGCCTTTTAGCAATTCATTTATCCCTCAACACTCTATCTGCCCACTCTGAGTTTTGGTTGTAATGAACTAGTGGTTAGCAGAGAGGCTCACTCATTAATTGCATGATTGTTGTGACCTCCCTCTGATCTGGCAAGGACACTACTTTCAGCTCTGACTTCTATCATCTTCTCCTGAGAGTGTTCCTGAATAGGGTCTGGGAGTCATCACAGACAGCGAAGGATACACTTCACTTGGAACCCAGTACTGAGAGTCCCTCCTTCTTCTGGCCCTTAACCTGAGCTCAGCCAGTAAAATATCTGCAGTTTCTGATTATTCTTCTTGGCTCCCTCCTGTCCACCCACCTCATCCCAGCACTTCTTTTCTTTTTTATTTTTTTTTATCAGTGCCGGAACCAAATGCCCTGAGCCCCTAACTGGTGTGTAGACTCACAGCATAAACACCATCCCTGGCATTAATTAAGGGTAATGGAAACCAGAGATGAACTGTCACGTAGTTGGCTATTCAGTTGCTGAGTCAATGCAACCTTTAAAAAACACACTGAGAAATACACACAGGCTGGGAACAGACCATGAAAGAAATTCCAAGGAATATTTTCTGTGTCTTTCTTTGCTTTCCTTATTTTAATTATACAGGAATTCAGTCACTAGGAAAACATAAAGAATCAAAAATAGAATCAGGACTTCTAAGGATCTGCCACAGAGTAATATGTGGGGAAAAGCCTCTTTTTATTTATAGACCATTCTCATAACAAGAGATTTAACTATTTCAATATGAAAAATATGCATTGTCCATATGGTAGCTACCTCTTCCATGCCACTGCTGCTCTCAGCACTCTGTTGAAGTGAACAGAGAACTGATTTTGAAGTTAGAAAAGCTGAGTATAAAATTTACTTCATTCCCTTATCATTTCTGTGACTTGGGGTGAACTGCATTCTGTTTTCTAAGTTTGGTTAACTCATGTGCAAAATGAGAATCAGTATCTACTACATCAGATTTTAATGATGATTTAATGACGTAGTCATCTGTCCAGTCCAGACCCCGATATAGAGCAGACATTTGACAAAGGTTAATTGATTGTAGATTTGGTTGTAGTTGAGAAACAGCTCAGGAACATGAAGTCTAACATTATCTAAGATCAAGCATACAATATAGTAATCATTCTTCACCTACATCACTTGTCCTAATACTTGTATGGAGAGGTTTTTGTTTTATGGCATTTTACACTGACAGAATTGTTTTTGAAATGATAAAGAATAATTTCATTTTGGGCCTTACCAGCATGGCTTTGATGTCTATAACTTCACAACAAACAAGGGGAAAAATGCAACTCCCAGTCCACTTGATTAAAGATTGAGAATTTCCAGAGAGAAGACACTTAGAAGATATATACACTTAAATAAAGATGAACAACAGGAGTCTAAATAGAGGAGACTGATCTTCATTTGGACATCCATTAACCACAATCTGCTAACTTTTCATCTTACTTAGTACTGAGGCATTTGCCTCAGTTTCTGTCCATTCCCTAAGCCTAATTACTTCCTAGATCATTATTTATTACCTAGGGTGGTAAGACTGATACAAGTATTCTTATTTCCATTTAATAAACAAGAGGGGCTAAGGAATTTCCTGAAATCACCCACTATATACTATGGAGTTAGTCTGGAACTCAGAAAGATTTTGAAAGATCTTAACATAGAATTCCACTGTTGGAATGAAGCTGGGTCTGCCCACTAACCTCTATTAAGTCTGGGGTAAAAGCCCATGCATGAAGGTGGCTCACTAAATGCTGAATGTTAAATAAGCAAGCATAAGTCTTATGGCTGGGGTAATGGTTTTATAAGTCATTCAAAGCAGAACACTTCTGAGTGTGAAAAGGGCCATCACTACAATATTCTGGAGGAATATGTATAAACAGGACTGTGGTAAAAAAGCTGAGACAACTGTCACCTTATCTAAGGCAGACTATTCTTGGTACCTGGTTCTACCAGGGAGCCAACACTCCACGATTCTTCAACTTAACCTTGGAACTTGCAGTCCAGACTTTCATGGAGCTTCTTGATTTGAAATTATGGAAATGACATCCTCCTGACTGAACTGATCGTGTCCTGGTGTGTGCTGCATTTGGTGGGTACCAAGTGCTAACAAAAGAGTTGCCCATAACTAGAGTTAATTACATAAATGATGATTTTTACCATGGTCTATGTAGCTGGAGTCAGGGTTTCTCCAAGGTAGTACAGAGAATCATACAAAATATTTAGTAAATGCCCAGAACATGGTATTTCTTTCTTTGAGGGAGAAAGGCTGTGTATTTCACTTTTAATAATAATTTTTGAAGAAACTGATTTTGAGCTTCTGAATAGGCTTCTAAACGATTTGCATCTTTAGTTTCCTCTTTCAGGTTTTCTGTGAAAGTTAATTTTGTGGTATTGTAGCACTGCAGTAAATTTAGCTTCTTACGTGTGATCATGTGATTCAGAAAACTGCTTAACATGGTGTTATGATACAGTGGAGAGAAGAGAGACCAGAAAGAATAGTGTTATATGTTTTGACCCAAACGTACCATTAAATACATTGTGACTTGGCCTGAATTACTCAAGACTTTTAGGTCTCAGTATTTCTTTGTCTGTTGTTGCATATATATACACGTTATATAAGATATTAAATATATTAACATATAACTTAAATATGTACATGGTCATAAGCCTCCTTTACCAGTTGATGGACATTGGGGATGTTTCTACTTGTCAGCTATCATGAGTAGAGTTACTATGAATGCTTTTGCATGGATTTTTATGTAGACATACATTTGCATTTCTTTTAGGTATCTACCTAGGAGTGGAACTTGTGGATCATTTGGTAACTATGTTTAAGTGTATGAGGAACTGCCAGAGTTTTCCAAAGCAGCAGTACTATTACACACTCTCACTAGTGATGTGTAATAGTTTCATTTTCTCCGCTTCCTCATCAGTTATCCTGTTATTATCTGTATTTTTGATTTGAGCTATCGTATTGGGTGCAAAGTAGTATGTAGTTAGAGTTTTTGTAAGCTGTCCTACAAACGTTTATCCTGATTGGTGTTCATAATGCTGGAATATTTACAAAATGTTGGTCGTTCCTAAATACAGGACTGTGTGAAAAATTTGACCATGTAAGTATATCTAAAGTTCAACTTTAACCCATGGAAGAAAATTGGATCAGCTGAGCTCCTAACTATACACGACCCTGGCAGTACCTAATAGGAGGAAGAGCTGCACATAAAGCTTTCCCTGGATGGAGGCTCTGCCTGCCAGCCAGTTGGCAGATGTCCATCAGCAATCAGAACATTAGCTGTTGTGTCTCATCCAACACCTCTGTGCTTGCCCTGATGGTTTGTTTGTCTAGGGGCTCTTCACCAACTGGAGAAAGAGAGTAACATCTCCCTTGAACACGCTTCCAACTTTTGGTTTCCAGGATGACATTTGCTTGCTCTAACCTTGATGTGTGTCTCATGCAGCTTCTTGTTCTATCAAGAGGATGGTGTTAAAACTTAGGTTGAGAACAAAAAGCAAAAGAAAAATGCATCCTTTGTCTAGGTTTGAAACCCATCATTTCAAAGTGATAACATATCAGTAAAGACAAATGAGAAGATTATGAATCCAGAGAGCTTGTGTTCTCATGGGCCTAGGCTCAGGCTGTGCAAGTTGTTATTTTTTATGAACACCAGAATTACTAGTGAAGGTATTCGGCATGCCTAGTCCCCACAAGCCGGTGATACAATTCAAGGTGGAGCCTTAACCATTGTTTGTTTTTCTTAAGTTCCGTCATTGGATGTGTTGCTAACGTTGAGAAGAAGAGATAAAAGTAATCCAAAGTTGTATATATTTGGTTTCATAGTAGAATATAGATTTGTTTCCTTTATACTCTATGTATTTTTGTGTTTTGTTGTTGATGTTATCACACTGTTAGAAGGATTTTATATGCAAATGCTGGTAGGGAGAGACAGTAAAGAATATGTATTCTACTACATGCTTATGGGCTGCAGTGAGAATTCTTTTATGCCTTGTATTGGAATATAAATCACTGAAAGCTGTCAATACCACTGCATGGGAAGGATTATGTTGAATATTTATATCTCTTTTCATGTTTAAGTTTTATTTATTACTTTATTTATTTTTATTACTACATGTTTGCAATACTAACGATTACATCTATCAAGGGGAATTTGCACTTGTACATAACACAACTTGATTCTTCCTCCATCCACTTCCTCTCTTAGCCTTCCCTGCTCCCTCCAACCTTTGTACCCTTTCCCGCTTGCAAAAACTTTGTTTCCATAATTCTTTTGCCCATCCCTTGCCCCTTTTTTCCTTTTTCTCTTCTTCCATGTCTTGTTCCCCTTCCTATTTAAGAAGACCTCCAAACTTCCTTTTATCTTTTATTTCAGTCTTTATTTATATTTTGATTTTCTCATATAAGAGAAACTACAGGATATTTAAACCTGTGAATTCCTCAAGTTTATCATTCTTTATGGCATACTAGTACTCCATTTTGTATAAATACCACATTTTCTTTATCCATTTATCTGTTGATAGGCATATAGATTGTTTCCAAGATTTAGCTACTATAATAAATTGCATTGCTATAAACATCAGCATGTGTGTATCCCTGTAACATAATGACCTTAACCTTTCTGGTAAGATGCCTAAAAGGGGAATAGCTGAGACAAATGGAATTCCTATTTTTAGTTTTTTGAGGAATCTCCATACTGATTTCCATAGTGGCTATACTAGTTCATATTCCCACCAACAATGTAGAAAGGTTCCTTTTTCCCTACAGGCTTGCCAACATTTGTTACTGTTTAATTTCTTGATGATGGCCATTTTTGTAAACTTCTTACATGTATTTTTATGGAAAGAATGCAGACTCCTGATGTACTCCATGTTTATTTCTTTGGCCTTATCTCTTACTTCTTACCCACTTTATGACGTATATACTTAGTAGTCAGAATTCTCAAAAGAAAGAAAACAAGATATATGCAGACATAAGAGGGGCTTTACTATGAAGAACTGGCACATACAATGATAGAGGCTAAGAACCCTTACTATACACCACCCACAAGGCAGAGAATCAGGAAGGTTTAGTGATATAATACAGTTTGAGTCCAAAGGCCTAACTCCTGGGGCCAGGGTGAGAATGAAGGATCCTAATCTCAGACCTGAAGGTCAAAGGTCCACTAACCTGGAACTCTGCTGTCCAAAGGATGGAGGAGTTAGGTGTTCCAACTCCAAAAGAGAGAAAGGATTGGCTTTCCCTCCACCTTTTTGTTCTGGGTTGGCCCAGTGGGTTGGATGATACCCATCCACACTGCTGAAGGTGTAGGTTCTCTACAGGGTCTTCTGACTCAAATGCTAATCTTTTACAGATACATCTTCATGGACATGCCTCTGAAATGTCCACCTAGTATCATCTACTATTACACAGGAAGCTAACTACCACATTCTATATCCCAGCCATATTAGGAGACTTACATTTATTTGTATGTTCATTTCTCTTCTTATGGTTTTGTACGTGTTTTCATTACCTGGAAGAATTTTTCCTAAACTTGTCCATCTCTCGAATTTATCTTAATTCTTCAAGACATGGCTCAATAGTTGAAAGTTTTCTGTGAAGTCTTCTCTGACCATAACTGCTCCTCTACAGGTAGGAGATCTGGCCCTGCCTTCTGTTTTATATAATTATACCTTATAAAATTTTTATTTTTTTCTATATTTATTGAGCATTTATTAGATGTTGTACATTGTGCAAGGCTCCAAAATAATTGTAACATGACAGTTTCTTAAATTTCCTGATAGTGCAGAAAACAAAGAAAAGTATACAGAAAATTATAACATAGAATATATAAAAGCTTTGAAGTTGGAGGGATGCATTGAGAGGAGATAGAAGGGATACATAACGTGTAGGGAGAGATGTTATTGATGATTTTGAATAAACTGATGTCTGGACAGAGACTTGAAGGAGAAGTAAGCATTAACCAGAAAGAGAAGGCAGGAGAGCAGGCTGATGGTAAAAGAAGAGACCAAGGGTATTATCTGGTGACAAGAGAAAGCGTGGCATGTTTGTGAAGCTGAAAGTCACCAAGGTTGTTGGAAAACACAGTGAGAAAGCATTATGAGAGAGAAGGCAACTATGCTACAATTTAAAGCTGGGGAGGTAGGCTAAGCACCCTTCCAAAATAATTGTTGTATGACACCCCTAGTTCTCCGTTCTCCTTGAGAGAAAGGATCTTGTTTACTGAGGTTTATATTTCAGTGGCTACCACATTACAATTTATGGCAGGCACTGAAAAAATACCCACTGAATGAATAAATGTGTGCATGACCAATAGGGATGGGATCCCAAATTAGTTGTAAACCATCCTTACAGATGAAACAGGGATTTTCACAAAACATTTGATTGACTTTTAGAAAGGTTGATTTCATTCTTTTTGCTTCCCACTTCACCCATTTTATTACCATATATTTCCTAAAAAGAAGGTCTGGCTAGTATCAAAATAAAGCAGATGACTCTGGTTTTAATTATGCTTTTCAAGGCTGGGCCCGCCGGGCAAATGCCGCCTGGGTCTAACTTGAGCTATGATCAGAAACATTTTGTCTACTTTCCTTGTAAGTGCTGAATGGTGTGCATGAAGCTTATAATGATAAGAGTTGAATTTTAGGTTTTATCTTTTAATAGGGGTGATAAGATTCTAATGGCTCAGCCCTCTCCCCTATCTGGATGCTGATGGTGGGAACAGTCACCAAAGCGATGTGCTGGGTGGTGGTGGTGGGGCCCTGGGTTAACCTCAGAGAAACACAAATATGAGTGGGTGGAGTGGTTGCTTTCCATGAGAATCTTTCTCCCTCTCTTTCACAGCCTGGCCCACATGATCGGGCCTTTTGCCAGCAAGCAAAGCAATGGATTGTTTTTTCCATTGGTCAGAGGAAGTTTTCTTTCTTTCTGTTTTTTTTTTCCTTTTTGTGAATGGAGATTTAAAATAACTTTATTTTAAAGGAGAGCTTTAGGAATTTCATTTTAGTAAATTCCAGATTCCCAGGAAGCATTAGAGAGGGCCACACCGCCTGAAGCAACAGGGTCCTTGGAATCCTACAGAAATGAATACAAATCCTATTTCTAATGTGGACCCACTATGCATCTCTTGAAATTGCTATACCTTTCTAGCCTATATTTTTTGACTATAACATTGGCTTATTTTTGGTAAATGAATACAAGTAAAGTATCTGACAGTCAATATTTGCTATTTCTCTTCTTTTGCTCTTGAACTGAGACAAAGTGTTTGTCACAAAGACATTTTCCCGCAAATCTTCTGTATATTTGGGAACAGTCATTAACACAAATCCAAGATACCAAAGGGAAAGCTTTGCATATCCAATGTCCTATCCCACCAGCTGATCTCATCCCCTTCAATTTAGCAAATGTTTATTAAATATATGCTCGTGCTTGGGATGGTTTGAGACTGTGGAGTTGACAGCTGGACAAGAGAAAGTGACCTCTGTCTTCTAGAAACTTATTTTTTACTACAATCTTAGAACTTTACATGCAGGGCTGATATAAATTGTATAAGGCAGTGTGTGTGTGTGTGTGTGTGGTGTGTGCATGTTGTGTGATCATACACATGACAAGTAGTTTTTGAAGGGGAGAAATCATCAAAGCCTTGAGTGAATGTTACCTTTTAATTATTTTAGATGGGAAGAGCTGTAAAATGAGTAAAAATATCACCCATACAGCTGCTTTTCCTTTGGTTGTAGTTTGGCCAAAAAATTCTTTGTATTTCATAAATACCCACTTAATTTCTTTCTTAATACTAGTTAATATTCCTTTATGTGCCAAGAACTTTCCTGCTGTATGCTTCTGGGCTAGCTATTTCTTCTCACTGTAATTCCATTCTCCAACTATAGATGTGTGACTCATTTTTCTATCCACAAAGTTCAGCTTCTCTACTAAACCTTGTCCTTTTGTATATTATTATCTAATGTCGAAGCAAGGTACATGCTTTAGGAGTGAATGAAACAAGTTTTACACATGGACTTGAAAGTTAATTTCTCTGAGAAATATTTCATTGATTCACCAGACTGGCTTGGAACCCTTTAAAAATTCCCACAACCAGCCTGCCAGTTATTTGTATGCCCTCGTTCTGTTACTTTGATTCTTACTGGGGCCGGAGAATACAAACTTCTGTAGAAATCGAAATCCCCCTCTACTGCTAACTTCCCATCAAATCAACTTGACAATGAGAAGAAAAGGGTAGAATTCTATCCATTTTACAACACACTGGCCCCGCTCAACCAACACACTGATACCACACAGATCCATGGCATAGATGGTTGAAAAACACACACATTAACATTAGTATTAAAATACTGGTACCAATGTCCTTTGTCTGTTTCAAGAAGGCATGGCCGAGAGAAAATGTGCTCATTTTGTACTAACAAGATTCTGAATCAAAGGTTTGAAAACAGGAAAACAAACAAAAAACCACAATGCCATCATTCTGCAAGATTAATAATCTTGCCATGTTTACCTTCTGACATGCATGTATCAATTAAGGATGTTTTGATATTTTGGAGAAACTGTGGCACCATACCACAAGCAAAACTTTACAGATGTTCTTTTAGTTACGTCTCTCAATGGTGGAAATGATCTCCAAGATCTGATTACCTAACCAGAAGTGACTCAGCCTGCACGGCCTTAGGATTTTGGCTGATGAATTTTTCAAAATAATGCCCACCATGTCAAAATAATCTTAAAAATTGATGAATCTAAAAGGATAATTTAAATTCACTACAAAGCCAATGGATCTTTGGGAGCTAGAGAGATAAGGAAGAGACAAAGTTTTTTGCTTGCCCTCTTGTGTAGTATGGTTCTTGTTCTTGCCAGTTTCAGATGGAGTTGAGTTCCGTGGATACCACCCCCACATCCACCCCATGTGCTATCTATTTGCTGTTTATCCCCATGGGCCAAGAATGGGAGGCCCTGCGGGATGACCTTGTAGCAGGAAAATGATGAGAGCAGCCCATTCTCAGCTCCACAGGCACTGACTTTCTCTGAGACTCATTTTATGTCAGGACTTGTCTGTCCTTTATTCAAGGAAGCTCTCTTGTTCCTTCTGCAATTTTTCAGAAAGGGATAAATTCTTTTTTCTTTTTTTTTTTTAATTTGGAGGCAGCTCTAAAGGGCTTCCAGTGCATCAAACAGCTGGTTTTTACCGTGCGGCTGACTGAATTCATATCGTTTTCTTTGTCTTTTGCTACTCTCCTCCCCCTACCAAATGGAAAGTCATTGGCAAGGATACAAGCATACATGTTTTTCCACCTTTTCTCCTATCCCTTTATCAGGGAAAACACTGGAAAAACAGACTCCATGCCTGGGCCGCTCTATGAGTGCCTACAATTCCTTCCAACATCAGATCTATTATCTCAGTAATGAGAACAGAATAGATAACACAAAGTTAAACAGTTTTTAGTTCAGCCAGCCCTGAGGGAGCAAGCTGGGCTCTCCCACCTCTTTGGGGACAGGAACTGGGCATTCTTAGGAATTCAATTTCATCATTAGTGGAGTACAAATTTGAGCCATAAACTGTTGGTCATTTCCAAATAAAATACATTTACTTCTTTTTCTTCCTTTTTTTTTTTTTTTTTTTTTTGGTGGGAGAGGGATACAAATTAAAGAGAAGGTAAAACCAGCATCAATCCTGTATACACAAAAAAGTAGCAGGGTTCTGCTTTTGAGGATTCTGTATGGACTACCTACTTGGAATTCATGCCATCCTTTCTAGGTCACAGGTGGGATACCTGTAACCCATAATTCTTTGTCCGGATGACCATTACCCTGCTTCTAGGGTTTTCCTGGGCCTCTTTCTAGGGTGTGCTCTCTGGAAGGTAGAGCATATGAATCTCTTCAGGCTCAAGGGTAACTGAGGCAGGGCTCTTTATGAGCCTGTAAATAGAGCCGGAATGCTATGCGGGACAGCAGGAGCAAAGCAGGAAGCACAGTGTGGGCTTTCTTTGTGTTCTGGTGCACAGTTCAGGGGAGACTGAGAATCATGAGTGTGGACTAGGCCTTAGAGGTTTTCATGAAGGTAAATGTCACAGAGCAGAAGGGTAAAATATATTGTAGTTGCTGGTCAATGAGCTTCACATAGAGTGCTTGAATACTTAGATTTTTGCTGCATCGTTCTCCATTTGTATTTTTGTCCCTGCCCACCATGTCAGAGCTGACCCTGGTTAGGGAACAGTATGTTGCTTTGACTTAGGCACCTCGACCTGATGGGCTATAAGTCAACAGAAATGAGCTGAGTCATTCCCTTGTATACATTTGCTTTTTGAGGGTTCAGTTACCTATAGTCAACAAGATCCAAAAGATATTACATAGAAGATTCCAGAAATAATTTGTATATTTTAAACAACTTCTCTTATTGGCTATTATTATTGTTTTAGTTACTTTCTTGTTGCTGAGACTCAACACCCACAAGTTAAGGGAGGAAAGGTTTCTTTAGCTTACAGTTTGTAGGGGTTTCAGTTCATAATTACATGGCTCCCAGGCTGGGTGGCTTGGCAGAGGAACATCACAGAGGAGAACCAGTTCATAATACCTACAAGGCGAAAGCAATAAGGGAGGGAGATAAGAGGACTCTTTCTGTCCTTTATATTGTATGCAGGCTACCTGCCCTAGGGCAGGTGTGGCACTCACACCCTTAATCCTAGCCAGAACTATGCCAAACCAATCAGTGGACTGATTTAGTAATCACACATCCTTAATCCCAGAATCTCACAATCTAGAGTCAGTCACCTCTAAAAACTCTCTATGACCTCATGAGGCATTGCCAGGGCATTTAGACACAAAGCATAACAGTTATAAATGTTCTATTTTGTTTTTAGTTATCACAGTTAATCTCTTGCTGCACCTAACATAAATTAAACATTTTCATAGGTACATATAGGAAAACACACACACACACACACACACACACACACATATCTATATTTATACATACGATACTTTGGTACCATCAGGGTTTTGGCATCCACTTGGGGTTTTAGAATGGATCTCCCATAGATAAGGATTGGGGTCTACTCTACAATATTTGGTGGTGAACCCCTTTTCCTCTAGTTTCTTGAGGAGGGGCTAGGATAGGAAGGAAATCGGCCATTATGGAAAATACCTGAGATTGGATCAAAAGACACTTGGGTGCTACAAACACTAAACACTGACATATGTCAACTACTGAGTTAGATACTAGGATAGATAAAACACAGCCAAAATCCTATGGCTATGCCAAAATAGTGACATAGCAATAGGTTAAAAGTCACTGTGCAACCACACCTTTCATCATAGCTCAAAAAAAGAGTGAAATACTTAGGAATCAATCTAACAAAGGAAGTAAAAGACCTCTACATTGAAAACTATATTACTCTGAAAAATGAGACCAAAGAGGATATCAGAAAATGGTAAGATAACCCTTGCTCTGGGTAGGAAGAACCAACATAGTAAAAATGGCCATACTCCCCAAATTGCTATGCAGATTTATTGCAATACCAATCAAAATACCATTTTCATACTTCACAGAACTAGAGAAAATGTTCCTAAAATTCATTTGGAAGTGGAAGAGACCTAGAATAGCAAAAACAATTCTGGGCAACAAAGGCAAGGCAGAAGGCATCACAATCCCTGACTTGAAATTATACTACAAAGCTACTGTGGTAAAATCAGCATGGTACTGGCAAAAAACAGACATGAGGATCAGTGGAACAGATTAGAAGATGCAGACACAACTCCAAATACACTCAGGCACATTATCTTTGAAAAGAGGCTAAACATGTTCAGTGTAAGAAAGATAGTTTCTTTAATAAATGGTGCTGGATAAACTGGCTTTCCACATGCCGAAGACTAAAACTAAATCCATGGCTCTCACCATGCACTGAACAAAAATAAAAAAAAATTCTTTTGGTCTTTTTGAGACAGGGTTTTGCTATGCAGTTCAGGCTGGCCTTGAACTCACTTTCTAGCAGAGGTTGGCCTCCAACTCGCAGCAATCTCTTGCCTCAGCCTACGAAGTGCTGGGATTACAAGTGTGCCCCACCTACATCTGGCCTAAAATAAAAATAGATTAAAGATCTAAATATTAAAATAGAAACATTAAATGGGCTGGAAGAGAGAATAGGTAGAACTCTTGAAGACACAGGTGTAGGCAAAGACTTCATGAACAAAACCCTGATGGCATGGGAAATACTACAAAGAAATAACAACTGGGATCTCATCTCATTTGTTTGTTTATTTGTTTTGGTATTGGGAATCAAACTCATGACCTCATGCTTGCGAGGCAGGTGCTGTGCCACTGAGCTTCATCCCTGGCCCGGGATCTCATCTTATTAAATAGCCTTTACACAGCAAAAGAAATCAAGAACAAAGTGAAAAAACAACCCACAGAGTGGGAAAAAAAAAAACTTAGTTGTTCTCAGACAAAGGACTAATATCTACAACATATAAAGAATTGAAGCAAACAGACCCTCCAAATTTAAAGACCCAATCCAAAATTGGGTATCTGAAATAAATAGATAGCTCTCAGAAGAAGTACAAACAGCAAACAAATATATGAAAACCTATTCAACATCACTGATCATTTAAAAGATACAAATTAAAACAACATTGAAATTCCATCTCACTCCAGAAAGAATGGCTATTATCAAGAAATCAATCAGTAAGAAATGCTGGTGGGGCTCTGGGGAAAAAGGAAAACTTCTCCACTGTTGGTGGAATGTAGACTGGTGCAACCACTGTGGAAATCAGTGCGGAGATTCCCCAAAAAGTAGGATTAGAAGTTCCATTTGACCCAGCTATTCTTCTGGGTATCTTCCCAAAGAATTAAAATATCACATCACAGCAATATATGCACAGCAAAGTTTATAGCAGCACAGTTTGTAATAGTTAAATCTTGGAAACAACCCAAATGCCCATTGTAGTGCATTGACCCCTGTGGCTAACTTATAACCCCCAGCTGAACTGAGTAAGTGTGGTGCTAGGTGTAAGAAGCCCACCTGAGGATTGTTGCCAGCAGCATAAAAGGCAAAACTGGAAAAGCAGAAAAGGGCTGTTGGGAACTGAGACGGCTGTTGGGAGCTGGTAGAAGCTTTAAGGAGCTGTTGGTTCTTATGGAGGAGCTTGTCATGCTGGCTTTCCTGATGAACTTGACTGTTTTCATCCTCTGAGGAGCTTGGGACCTCATTGGCACTGAGAAGAGCTTCGGTTCACTTTGGGGGAGCACTGGTCCTCACTTTGAGCATTGCTTCCTGGCTCTGGAGGGGAAGATGGTGCACTGCCAGTCTCCTAGAGAAGCTTGCTGCATCGGCTTTCCTGATGGGAACTCAGCAGTCTTCACCACTGGAGGAGCTTGGGGCCTCACTGTTGCTGAGGATGGTTGTGGTACTTTTCAGGGGAGCTCTGGTTTTTACTTTGTGTGTCACTTCCTGGCTCCAGTGTAGATCTTTCAGCCTGCTAGCACAGATCCTTCATACCACTGGCACAAACTTCCTAGATTCCACCACTGACCTTTGGGCCTTCCCAGCACAGATTAGTGAAATAGGCCTGCATAAGATATTACAATGGGCTCTAGCCTCCAGTTGGACTACTGGGAGGCACTGTTATGGGTTCTAGGTCTTCAGCTGGACTCATGTAGGACATTATTGTGGGATCCAGGCCTTTGGCTGGATTCTTTGGTCTATAGTGTGTAGACAGATTTCCTGCACTCTCTTATATATGATTCTTTGGGTGACCATTATAAATAATCTTTTAAAATATGTGTCATATTATATTGTTCACCTTTGCAAAATAACCCCAAACCACAACACCCATCAACTGGTGAATGGATAAAAAATGTTTTTAGTATAATGGACTACTACTCACCATAAAGAGGACACACTTGAGACATTGCTAGGTAAATGGATGCACCTGGAGACCATGCTCTTAAGTGAAATAAATTGGATACACATGTGTAAATATCACATTGTCTGCTATGAGAAAGAGTGTGAATAAGAACCAAAATGTATAGTAGATATTGTGATTCAAAATGGATGTAATGGTTCAAAATGGAAAGGGAATGGGGACAGAAAAGAAAAAAATAAGAAAAAAAGGATAAAATGGAAACAAAGCTTTGTAAATGAGAGAAGGGGAGTGGAAGGGCAGGGAGGGGAATGGGAAGAAAAGAGGAACTAAGGTATATCATGTACAGGTACAAATTCCCTCCGATGAATGTGATCAACATGTATATCTAAACTGTACCAATAAATTTAATAAAAATAAATTTAAAAAGTCACTCTTCACTAATATAGTTTCAACAAATAAGTGTGCACAATTTAAATGAAAGAGCAGTTCCCAGGAGGAAAGGCTTGCAAGGGCTTTGCAGAGGTGACATTTAACCTGGGGGTTGGGAATGTATGTGTGTTTGCTCAGGAAGGAAGAAGCATTCCTGGAGGAAATGAATGAGCCATGCAGAAAATGGAGGTGTGGGAGAAGCTGTAATGTCTGAGAATTAACTTTGTCACTTAACTGGGTTTTTTTCATATTTTATATTGAAGAGAATAGTTAAAAAAAATAGCAAAATACCAACATCACAAACAAAACAAAGCAAAAGCATTAAAAATGAAACAGGGTTTCAAAACAGAATGAGAGGAATTAACAGTGTTTGTTATATTACATATTGCTATCTGCAACGAAGTTGCACAGATTACCAGATGTACGAATGCAAGATTGATCAAAATACTTTCTCTTAACCCCAACTTCCTCTTTACAATGGGAATTATAAAACAATATCTTGTGAGATACAGGGTTGGGAACACATACTTTGAAGCTTAGAATATTAACTAAATCTTAATTATTGTTAACAGTGGCATCAAGACCTCTCCAAGTCCCAGCTGGGGAGCCCTGTATTGAGTTAGGCCTGGGAGCTGTGCCTGTGGGCCTCTGTCCTGTTAATGTATATCCCAAGAGTAAAGCAGGCACAGCTGACCTTCTTACAGAAGGGGGCTTGCTGAGGAATGTTTCTGCGTGTTGGCGTGACAGGGGATCAGGAATAGAAGGACTGCGGGCTTCTCACAGGGGCTCCTCTTAGAACTAAACGCAGCAGTGAGGGTGAGGCTGTGGCCAGTGATTATGCAGCACAAGTCCCATGATGTTTTAGATATGAGGTCGGGCTTCCCTGATTCCTCCCTGCAGAGCCCATAACCCCCCAGGTCTAGTCTTCTTTATCACTTTCAGGAAAAAGCCACCAATTTTGAGTTCTTCTGTTGGTGCTGGGGTGGCTGATTAATAAGCAACTCGCGGACAATGACTGTCTTACTTACATCAATCAGAATCTCTGGGATCCTTAACTGAGAATAAGTAAGCGCAGTGTCTATTTGTCAGTGGATGAATTCCTGGGGAGGAGGCTCTCCTCTGGCTCGTACAGGGCGTGTTCCCCTCCCTGCTCACTGACGAAACACAAAGTGCTCTGGTTAGCAACCCAAGACTGTGGCTGCCCAGCCCTAATTCCTGAGTGCCCCGCCCAGTGAAGTAGTGTCAAGGACAGTGCATCTTACTTGGGGTCATCTCCTTTGGGGCGGACCCCACAGCCCCCAGGACACTGACAGCTTCTGTTCCACATCTGTTTTTCCTTCTGGCAGGGCTCCTGGGTCACTGGTTTGGCTCAGCTATTTCCCCTTTCACCTTGTTCCCACTCCCACCAGGACAGAGAGAGACTATCTTTTTTCTTCCATCCCCAGGGCCTCTGTCTGCTCTCTACCACACTCTATGGGCCTCTGTCCTGTCCCAGCTCAGCTCTTGCCAGCCAAGCCTGCTCTGTTATGCATTAGTTCCTGTAGGCCATGGACACACGCTCACCCTGACCTTTGGGTCTTGGAATGTCAGCATGCACAGGCCGCAGCAGAATCCAGGCTGCTGGATACATTAGGTCTTCAGGTGGTTGGAACTTAGGGAGGCCTCATGGCATTAAGGTATCAACTGGGTGCTTTCTCAACTTGTCACTCCTGCCCTTCCTACTGTCGTGTGAGTCATAGTGGATGGGACACACCTAGACTCAGAGCTGAATTGTATACAGCAAAAGGAGAGAGAATATATATTTATCCCTCATTCTTCCTCACAGAAATTTTATTAGACAATGTATCCTTTATCCCAAAAGGTTTGCATAAAGAAAAAATTCACCATAAAAAAGTACCAGATGGAGGGGTCAAGGGGTCCTCTGCAGTTATATGAGTGGCCATTAGGGAAACACGGTGGGACTAAAATATGTGGTCTTTGACCTTAAGGGGTTCTTATATGGTTGTGAAGGTAGAACTAACCTGCATGGAACCATAGCAAAGCCATGAAAGAGAAGATTTGGTGACAAATTGTGTAGCACGAACTCTAAAGTCTATGAAAGATCAGAAAGAAGATCCTGTGGAGGCTGTAAATGTCTGATAAGTCTGCTTGGAGGAGGAGGGCATGAGCTAGGTGAAAAAGGATGCAGGGAGTGTGTGTGTGTGTGTGTACACGTGTGTGTGCGCATGCGCACCTATTATATCCCCAGCATCCATCCAGTCACAGTCACACAGATGCATGCAGTTTCTATAAATGATTATCTTAGAAGGAGAGGGAAAGTTAAAGGGAGCCTGTGAAAGTGGCGAGGAAAAGGGCTTGCTGCAAACTTGATGGGCTGGCAAAGGCCAGGTGGGTGGGAATCAGACTCAGCCGTTTTGGGGAGTGTTTACACCCTAGGCAATTGTCGATGGATATTCACCAGCTGTGACCATTGGGGGAGGTGTCCTCAGCTTGGGTCACTTTTCACTGTTTGTGCTAGTTCCCTCACTCCAGCAAGTTAGGGGAAAATAGTGTCAGCGTCACAGAGATCAAACACATGGCGCTGCAGATAAGGAGGAACAGAGGACTGCAGGTAAGCAGTATGGGTCACTGAGATAGGTCTCTCTTTTGCAGCAAAGCTAAACAATTCAGACGTTCACAGCACAAACTCAAACCCAAATAAGGCTATAAAATGGGAGGGAGGGGTATGAGGAAGGGAATTACAAGATTGGTTCCAAAAATATGGTGAGTTACTAATTGTTATTGCTTATCACAGTAAAAGACTCATTGCCCTTAGTACCCCTCAAATCACTCTCCCTTGCTTTGAACACATTGATTCTACCATCCTTGCCACCTTCTTAGGCAGTGCTGGAAGTCCTGTTTTTAGTTGTACTATTATGCCTGTCCTGAAGTGATTCAAAATACTTACTTATCATGGTCATTTTGACTGAAGAAGAGCCAGAGTTTGCACAGTGTGGGTTCTGGGGAATAAGGGAAATGAGGACACACTGTGATGGCTTCCCAACCTGCCTTTTCTTTGGATGGAAAGCCACTGTATTTTTGATCATACCTGATAGAGCCAGTCTCAAAAGAGAATCCAGAACTGCTGCAGAAGCTGGCAAGAATGAGGGCATAAATGTGTTCAAAGGGAAGGGGAGTATTTTGGGAGGGGATTAATGGCAGTGTGTCTTTTATTGTAAAAACTTGTTTAAAATTTAAATGTAAGCAGACAAGGTATTGCTCGATCATAACTTCTGTGTGCCTAGAGTGCTCAAATGCAGCTGGGCCAGAATGGGCTGGACAGAAATCTGGTTTAGTGTGGTTACTTCTCTAGTAACTATAAAGACTGGACAATTTGGTTACATATATGAGATTTAGTATATAAGCATAAGAATATACCTATTACCCTAGGTGACTACATGTATTTGTTTGCACATACTGTAAGCAACGATTGAGTATCATATGCAGGCCAGTAGTACACACACACAGACACACACATACACACATGCACATACATGCACACACACACTCACAGTCTGGCAAAAATGTATACACACTGCACCAGTTTGCCATACTAATGCCTGGAAGCTAATAGCCACCACTGTGAGTATCTCTTGTAATTATAGAGGCCAAGGGTAACTTGTATTAATCTCATGATGTCTCAGTAAACTTAGCATTCAAATATTTATGTAGTGTTTCCTTTTCCTGGTGTATATATTGTTCTGGCAAACTCAGTATATTTACATTGATCATTGAATCTGAGCCATTGTCTTTGTTATCCTGGAGCATACATTCTGCTGGGGAGAGAGTGAATAAAGAGGCAAATGGAGATGTAAGAAGGAAGATACAAAAATCTCTCTTATGTGGAATATTCAGTTGCATAAAGGACAAGGAATTTAGGAGTAGCATCCTGAGCATAACTGTCCCTTCCTCTAGCAATGCTCCCTTTCTTATACTAGAGGCTGAAGTTCATTCTAAAGAAACAAAAACCAGGTTATACTAAGGCTACGATGAAGCTGGGGCTTTTTTTTTTTTTTTTTTTTTTTTTTGAGAAGATTAGCTTTGCAAAGTAAGAATGAAGACACATGGACCATGAATATGCCCATGGAGAGTACAGCACAGATGCATCTTAGCTGAACTGATGGGTCATCAGGAGCAGATAAATAACAGGCAGAGAGGTCAGTTTTCAGAGTCAGAAATAACCGGGGTTCAGTCCAGAGTCTCACTTTGTATCTGTGTGAGCTTGCTAAGTTTAACCTCTCAATGCCTTGGTTTTATCATTGGTAAAGTAAAAACATCAATGCCTTCTGGGTTGTGCAGTTTGATTACTATGTATTAGATCTGGCACAGAGCCTAGCATCCTGGAATGTGTGTGCAGTAGATTGGATCAACTTTAGCCTATGTCCCTTGAGAAACAGTGGGCAGGCACTAGATGGAGGTGGAAATGTTGGGACCCCAGGAACAGCACAGAGGTTGCAGGAAGTAAAATGATGCTTTAAAAAAGAGAATTGGAAAAAGAAAACTGCTGTCAAGAAGAGTTGGGAGAGAAACAAAGACCCATTTCCTGGCAGAGAAAAACTATAAATCCTGCAA
This sequence comes from Chinchilla lanigera, assembly GCF_000276665.1. Taxonomy (NCBI): domain Eukaryota; kingdom Metazoa; phylum Chordata; class Mammalia; order Rodentia; family Chinchillidae; genus Chinchilla; species Chinchilla lanigera. The sequence continues at coordinate 29,359,889 of NW_004955412.1, read as the reverse complement.
TTGTGGGCACCCTGCTCTGAGGAACATGCTTCATATAGCAGTGTGGTGGCCCTTTCTTGAAGGAGCCATGGACTGATCTCTTCAGATCTCTAAGAGAATTTGTCATTGAGTGCATGGTCCTGTCAGCATGGCTGAGTATATGTTGCTGGATATATGTGCTTGTATGTATGCACAAAGCACATCCATGGGTAGCACATTTATGCCATGTTGAAATGCACAAAAAAATACTACTTCTAGGTAATTTTTCTGTATGAATCTCTGCATTTAGCGGATCTCAGGATGTGTGCCAGTGTTTGTGTAAATCTGTCAAAGCAATACATTGAAATTCTGGTTTAAAGAGTTGATTTTTAGCTTTGTTTTTGTTTTTTATTTTTGCTAAGTGTTTTTCATGTAAATGTCCGATCCTTTCCCTTTCGTGATTCTACACAATATGCACTTAAGCATGCTTCTATGAGCCCACAAAGGTGGGAAGAGCCTCAACCTTCCCTGTTGGCCTCAGTTCTTGAGAAACTGCTTTATGAACAAGCTGGTTGTGTGCCTGGACCAATTTTCACTGGGGCAGGCCTGGTTCTTTTCTGTTTTGTAAGGTTTTGTTATGGTCTCTATTATTAAAGTCTAAGTAAGTACCAGCCATCTGTTCTGGTGGTAGTGTCCTCTAGGTGGTTGTCAGAGACTCATTCTTCTACTTCCTCACATCTTTCCTCTTGGCACTCGTGGGCTCAGGCTTTCCTGTATTACACACACACATACACACATGCACACACATACATTCTGAAGAGAGCCAAAGGTAAGCACTGTACTGTTATGTCTTTTCTTTAATTCTTCACTGGACAGATCTTTGATAAGACTTGATGTTCTATGTTTTGTTTGCTCAGTGGTTATCACACTGTCTAAAACCTACTATACTGCTGATGCTAAGTATTAAAATAATAAGTGAATTAGCAACTGTCTACAGATGTATCTCAGTTATAATGATATCTGTATGTTTAATATCATAAATAGAAAAGTCTGTACTTAAAAATAGTAAAATGCTAGGATACCAATGGAAAGAAAGAAGATTCTAAAAGCCCACTGTATTGGGTGTGGTGGCATGCGCTTGTGATTCCAGCACTTGGGAAGTTGAGGCAGGAGGATCATTGTGAGTTTGAGGCTAATCAGAGCTACAAAGTGAGTTCAAGACCATCTTGAACTGCATAGTGAGACCCTATCTCAAAAAGACCAAAAGCCCACTGAAAAGTTGGGGAGAGAAGAAACAGAATAAAAGAAGTTGGAACTATAACTTTTTATTGTTCAGAGAAAATGAATTTTTAACCTAAAATTCTATACCCAACTAAACTATCATTAAATGACTAAACCAAAGATATATATGCATGTATATATATACAAATTAACTTTTAAGGATTCTGAAAATTCCTCTCACACTTACTTAGTCTTAGGAAGTTTCTGAGGAAGTGCCTATGTTTGATAGGCTGTCTTTTAGTGAAAGAACAGGAAATTCCAACTCAGTTAAATCTACACAAAGCCACATAAAATCTACAGTGGATAGCTGTACTACTGATTCAATTATGTTGCTGAAGTTTTAAGTTCCTCCCATTCTCCTTCGTGAAATGCATATTTCTTAGGATGATTCCTTTTGTATCAGGAGATTACTTCTGCAAGTGGTCATTACGTATAGATATGATAATGGTTAGAGGAAGAAAGGTCATTTGCTTTTTCTGAATATTTTTTAAAATCACAGACTTCATTGGAGATCCTTCAACAATTTTTCCCACATTTCATAGTCTAGATTGGATAATAAGCCCATTCCTAAATCAATCAGTGACAACGTGAAAGACATCAGCATGATTGACTTATGAAGTTCAGGATAATTAATGTAGGGGTAGAACACTGCAACAAATTCAGGATTGTGTTAGAAAAAAGAAGGATGCATGTCAGTTACAGTGCATCAGCAAACCAGGGGTTACACCCATGCAGAAGACATGGGGCATAGGTATGGCAAGCCTCATCCTGGAAGGAGGGAAGAGAGAGAGCCACACACAAGGCCTGCAAAGCACAGCTCTAAATAGCAACAGGACAAGAGGCCTTGGCAGAAGTTTATGTAAGAAGGTAATGTAAAGGATTCTACACATAAAAATTAAATTATAATAAAGATAAAATATTAAAAAGCCAGCTTCTAAAAATTCTGCACAAGCATAAAGCATTATACAAAAGTGCTCTAATCGTGCAAATACTACTGAATTTTGCAGTCCATGCTATTGATGTAATCATGATTACAGAGACACCTCTGGTTGGCTCTCATAGAATTGGAGGTAGCTGATGTCAGTTTTGATGGTGAAGGAGGAGTGTACATGTGAGAATGTGGAGTTGGCAGGAATGAAGGAATAACAGGGCTATTAACACCTGTCGGTCTTCTACAGCATGGCCAGATGCGCAATCGATGAGTACGACCTCAAGTCATTAGAACAAGAAATAAAAGTGTCATAATAACAAGTAATTATAAAAAGGTAAAGAATAAATGACATAGCTTTTGAGATATAAGAGATTAGGTGTAGAGTGAGACTGGGTGAGGCTGAGTCATTGTAATGCACCTTCAGACCATAATGTTAAGTGAAACAAATCAGACACACAAGCTTAAATATTGTCTGGTTTCTCTTATAGGAGAAGCCCAAACTATAGACAAAGCACAGGATAAAAGATAGATGATAGGAAGTAGAAGGATAGACCATTCTCAAGTGGAAAGAGATCAAGAGATGGAGAAAGGGGAGAGGAAGGGATTGCAAAAGAAATTAAGATGTCACGTACACACACCAACTTCACACAAGGAATGTAAAACTATTTAAAACTATTTACTACAAACATGTACTAATAAAAAGAAAGTAAAGAAATAAGTAAAATAAGCTAAAAGGTAAAAGCCAAAACATTATATTACTTGGGGCTATGACTATGACACTAATTCCATCCCTCATGTGTAAAGAGTTAAAAGTGTTTGCTCTGGAGAAGGGATAGACCTAGGAGAGGAAGGAACAGAGCCCTTTTATGTGTAAGCCCTTTTAATTGTTTCTTATTTCAACCATGTGCACACATATCATTTGATAATTGTAAATACATTGTAAAAAATGATTTATTTTTACTTTCTGCCATTATAATGGAGGCACCTTTTGTATTCTGCCCCTCGTACTTAGAGCTGCAACATAAACACTTTCTCTGATAATACACAGCCTTTATGATGATCCATTTAAATGGCTATATAATAGTCTGCACAGTTTTTCTGGCAGTCTTGGGCTATTCATATTTTGTTTCTCAATCTTTCTGTGTCTACACATAAATAAAAATGTGGTTGAAACTTGGGGCAGCAGTATATGGCCAAAGAATAAAGGTTTTTTTTTTTTCTTTTCTGAAAAGAACTAAATCTTGATCTGGGCCTCATTAATACCATGAATTAACCAAGTTCAAAGTACCAGGCAGAGTTGTGGGGAGGTCCTTGCTCATGACAACACCCCTGGGTGGTGTACACACACCCTGAGACCCACAAGCCAGAAGCTTCCTTATCAAAACCTGGGCAGCATCAACGCACATCTGCCCCTTGCACAGACAGTGCCCTTAAGTTCACTTGAAATGGAGGCTGTCAGAAAGCAGAGGCTTCATTTGCAAAGCCAGAGCATGGTTTTAATTACCTTTTAGATCCTAAAAAGGCAAGGGGGTGGGAATAGATTTATAGCTTTAAACTCTCTTCTTTGCCGTTTATAAAACAGTATTTATCAGGTGTGGGGCACATGGCAACTCCGGGGAGTGCCAAACAGGGATCAAAAGCAAAGCATAAAAACCTTCCCCTTTCAACATCCCTAATCTCTTTCTATCTATAAATGGCCACATTAACCTCAGCGCTCAGAAGAGAGATTCATGCTGGCATTTTGCTATTGGAGTCATCAGGATGGAGTGAGGGGCTGGCTTCTGTGTGCCAGGTCTTCCTGCCTCCCCTTTGATGTTTTCTTCAGAAGAACAGAGCCATAGCCAACAGCACTGGGCAGGGTGCCCTGCACTGAACTGTGCTGGAAACTGTCCCTTCATTCGAAGGCATTTCATGCCTTTTAGCTGAGTAGCAGATGGGGGCACAACTGGAGAAATAGTGATTATTCATTCATTTATTCAGTGTTGCTCCATTCTGAGTCCATGCCTCACCTCCTCCCCCATTGTCAGGTTGTAGGAGATTTCAACTAATGTCTAAGATCTGATTTCTTCTTTTAGGGAGAAGTATCAGTGCTATCTGACAAATAGGTTTTGTGTACAATAGATTACTAAAATGATTTTTAATACTGAATTTTGGGAAAGAATTGCTCATTAGTGTGCCTTTGGGTTTATCTGGATTTTACCAAGAAGTTAAGCCTTGAAGGACTGTGTTGTGGTTCAGATAAGGAGTGTCCCCCAAAGATTCATAGATGGAAGGTGACTGGATCTCTAGGACAATGTCCTTGCTCATCAGTGGGTTAGGCCATTGATGGCCTCATAGCTCCCCATGACTTTGTATGGGGAAGTGGGATCTTGTTAGAGGCAGGTCACGGGAAGCGTGACTTCGAAGGATATATCTCCCTCACTGGGATCCTTCCTTCTGTCGGTTTCCTGGACTCCATGACATGAGCAGCCACTTGTACCATGCCATTTCTGCATTTGAGCCTGCCAACCATGGGCTCAAACTTCTGAAATTGTGAGCAAAAATAAACCTCTTTCTGTAAGTTCAGGGTGTCAGGTATTGAGTCCCAGAAAAAGAAAGTAACTAAGACAGATGATATTACAGACTGAATGCTTGTATTCCCTCACCTCCAAATTCCTCCACTGAAATTCTTACCCTCAGTGTAAATGAAGACTTTAAGGATGTAATTAAGTTCAAATGAGGTCATGTGAGTGGATCCTTGATCAACTTGAATTAGCAAGAAGAGATGCCAGACACAGCTCACTCTCTTCCTTCCTGCCATGTGAGGACATATAAGAATTTGGCCTTCTAGGAGCCAGGAAAACAGGCTTCATCAAAGACTGAATCTGCTAATGCCTTGATCCTGAACTTCCAGCCAGCACAAGTGTGAGACAATGGATTTCTATTGTTCAGTCTGTGGTGTTTTGTTATGGCAGCCAGCACTGACTAATACTGATGGGCAGGATTTCTACAGAAAGACAAGGAGGGAGAATTCAAGGTGAAAAGGAGTATAAACAAAGCCCTCTAGCCAGCACAGGCCTGGGGTGGGTGAAGAGAAGCAGTATTTAGACAGCATGTGTTGGAGACATCTCTGGGAAAGTGGCTTTGAGGTATGTGTCCCATCTTCCTGAGTTGTGGCTTGTTGACCAACAAGAACTGGCAAAGAGCAGACTCTGGAAGCATGAGTACATTTGTCTTTCATTGAAGTGAAGCAATTTTTGCTCGGTTTTTCTGCTTCCATTTCTAGGAGATGCTTTGCTTTTCCTTTGTATGACAATTGGGGATGTACTTTCCCTGAATTAGAGTATCATGTAAAATCTTAAAGCCTAGAAACCTTGAGGTTATCTATGTAAGCATTGTTCTTAGTTTTACTCCCCATTGAATTCTCAGAGTCCAATAAGAGCACTTAGTAAGAGCTCAATGAGTTCTTGCTGAGTGAATAAGTGATTGAAATTCTGGCCTCCCACACAGTTCCAGGACACCTGGCTTTGATGCTGGGACTCAGTCTCCAGTCTCTGAATAGCTTGGGGCATCATCTCTTCTAACTCGGTCTTCTCATTTTAGGATGAAGATAATATTCTTAAATATATTCTACTTACCCCACAAAGTTGTTAATATTAACTATCTACTTGATGTATTTGAACTTATTACTATGTACTAGAATCTAGGGCTATAAGTGAGTTTAGAATTTCAAGTTAATTAGAGTTCAATGGAGCAGGCAAAAACAACAAAATAAACAAAAAACACAAGTGCAGGTCAGTGTGACAGCTTCTAGTGGAGTAGCATTTTTTTCTGGGCTAAGGAATTTCTGTGGAGAACAGAAAGAAGGATTTTTTAAAAATCTAAATCTAACCATGTATTTCCACTGCCCAAAGTACTCCATTGATTTCTCTTTATCTTTAGAATAATACCCAAAATTCCTTCATTGGTGTTCTAGGCTCTGCCTACTCAAATTCTGACTCTGAATTAGTTAGCATTCACTAGAGGAATAGGATTAATATAAAATATATGTGTAATTATATGAGGGATTTATTAGATAGGCTTACAGGATCAGAAGGCGAGGGGGCTCAATTCAAAATCGCCATCTATGTTTTTGTAGTGGATTGAAAACTGGTGATCAACTTATAACCCCCAGCTGAACTGAGTAAGCCTGGTGCTGGGTGTGGGAGGCCCACCTGAGGACTGCTGCCAGCAGCATAAGGGGCAGAACTGGAGAAAAAGAGGAAAAGCCTGTTGGGAGCAGAGAAAGGCTGTTGGGAGATGGCTGTAAGGAGATGTTGGTTCTGTTGGAGGAGCTTGTCATGCTGGCTTTCCTGATGAACTTGGCTGTTTTCATCCTCTGAGGAGCTCGGGACCTTGTTGGTACTGAGAATAGCTTCAGTTCACTTTGGGGGAGCTCTGGTCCTCACTTGTGTATTGCTTCCTGGCTCTGGAAAGGAAGATGGTGCACTGCCAGTCTCCTGGAGAAGCTTGTTATGTTGGCTTTCGTGGTGGGAATTTGTCCACTTGATCACTGGAGGAGCTCAGGACCTCACTGTTGCTGAGGATGGCTGTGGTACCTTTCAGGGGAGCTCTGGTTCTTATTTCGCACATCGCTTCCTAGCTCCAGTGTAGATCCCTCAGCCTGCTAGCACAGATCCTTCATCCCACTGGCACAGACTTCCTAAATTCCACCACTGACCTTTGGGCCTTCCCAGCACAGATCTGTGAAACAGGTCTGCATGAGATATTGTTATGGGCTCTGGGCCTCCAGTTGCATTCGTGGGAGGCATTGTTATGGGTGCTAGTTATTCAGCTGGACTCATGTAGGACATTATTGTGGGATCCAGGCCCTCGGCTAGATTCCTTGATCTTCGTGTGTGGACAGACTTCCTGCACTCTCTTATATATCATTCTTTGGTTGACTGTCATAAATAACCTTATAAAATATGTGTCCTGTATTATATTGTTGTCCCTTGCAAAAATATCTTCCAAACAATAACAGTGTTGGAGAGTTGAATGATTCAGTAGCAGTTGAAAGCTGAAGGTCTGGAAGTCATTGGAGTAGAGTCGTTAGTGTAAGTGTTGTAAAGTCAAAGAGTCTACATTAGAAGGCTGAAGAATCTGTACTGAAAGCTGGAAGGAAGTAGAGACCAACACTGGAAGTCAATGGTGAAGATCAGAGGTCCTCTAAAGAAAAAAAGTAGACTTCCTGCTTTCCCTTTTTATTCTGTCCAAACTACAGGCATATTTATTAATATTATTTATTAATTTATTAATTCTATTTATTAATCTGCTATGTAATTCTTTTTTTCTTTTAAAAAGAATAATAAAAAATAAAAACCATGCAGAATTGTAAAACAAGATGATAGGAAATTAACAATGGTTATTATACTGTATATTATTACCTTCAAATTAGTTGCTCAGATTACCAGATATAGGCATATAAGATTAGTCAAACAATATAAACACTAACCATTCCTTTCAATGAACTAATAGAAATTATCTTAGCTATCTTGTATACATATTTATATATATATTCTTTCCTTCATTTCTCCTTTCTCCCATCCCAGTTAGTCTTTCCATTTTGAGCAGTTTCTTTCCCTTTCACAATCTCTGTTGTGCCTTTTGGATCTTATTTACTCTTTCAGTTTCTAACACTAGGGAGACAACATGATGTTTACACATGTGAGTCTGATTTATTTCACTCATGAGTATGGTCTGTAGTTGCATCCATTTACCTGTAAAAGCCTGTAGGTTATCTTTCTTTATAGCCAAATAATACTCCATTGTATAAAAATACCACATCTTTTTTATCCATTCCTTGATCAGTGGGCATTTGGGTTGTTTGTAGGATTTAACTATTACAAATTGTGCTGCTATAAACATGGGTGCACATATTTCACTTTGGTATAACGTTTTCAAATCGTGTGGAAAAATACTCAGAATGGGAACAGCTGGGTGGAATGGTCCTCTAATCCTAGTTTCATGAAGAATCTCCACACTGATTTCCACAGTCTTTTGGTGTAGGGTCTGGTGAGGTTATTACCTGTGCCAATATTACGCAAGAGAGAACAACTGAATTACAACAGATATGACATCCTAGCTACAGTAGTACAATTAGCAACAATGATAGCAGCAAGCACAATTTAGAAAGTGAGAAGCTGTGCTAATTATTAGTTTTGTTAGAGCAAAGTCTATAGTTGTATAATAGAATCAATGGTCAATTAGGAGTTTGTATGCAAAATGTTTCTCCTTGTTAGAATGGATTTATCCTGGGTTCCTCTGGATGAGCCTGTTGCTGTGTCCCAGGAGCTTCCCACATGGGCTGTGTATCCTGTGGTGTAGGGGGATGGGACAGGCACCTGATTCTTCTGGATGGAGGCTCCTGCGATGCTGGAGGGGTGGTGTGTGGGGTCTCTCCCCTCCTTTGGGGCTTGCCAAGCCTCTGGGAGTGCTCCCTCAATGGTGGAGGGGTGGTAAATCTGCTATATAGTTTTTAACTCAAGTCAAATTGACGTGTTACAATCCCAGATTGGGATCTGTTACAGTAGTATCTAGTCAGCCATACTAGCCTTCACGGTTTACTGAGGTCACAAAGCATTCTCTTGCCTTCCTGTCCTTTCAGTGTCCTGTTATGACTATTTGAAATTCTCTTTCTATAGATATTTGGGGTTTCAAAATTTTGTAACAACTTATTTTCCCCTGTTCTACTTCCTCACATGTCACAAGGTAAGTTCATTAATTCTTAAGACTGTAATATTCATTGCTATATCCCAGTGCCTAGGGTAATTCTGTAACACAGTAGGTATTTAATAAGTATTTATTACATGAATGATTGAGACCACATTAGATGGAGGGTCAAGCAGATGCATCAATAAATGTGCGTAACTGTGTGGTAAACATTTTTAATTTTATTTATCTTTGTCTTAGTTATTTTTCTCATTACTGGGACAAAATACCCAACATTCACAAGTTAAAGGAGAAAAAAGTTTTGGCTCTGTTTGTAGAGGTTTAAATCTATGGTCTGCTAGCTTCAAGGCAGGGCAGCATAGTAGAGGGTCTTTGCAGAGGAGAAACAGTTCATGGCAAGGCAGGCAGGAGTCAGCAAGCAGCAGTGAAGACACAGCTGCAAGCCTTCCTTTCCCTTGTACCCCACCCAGACTATGAGCTTTTTGGGTAGTGCCATCCACATGCAGGGTGGGCCTTCCCATTATCCACACCCAGAATTATGCTAAACCAATCAGAAGATTGACTAATCTAGTATTACACACCCTTGATCTAAGTATTGCACACCCTAGATTCAGCCACCTTCAAAAAACCTGACTTATAAGTGCATGAGGCTTTGGAAAGACATCTAGCTATAAAAGCCAGAACAATTTTATTTTATGTTTTGTGGTGCTAGGGATCAAACTCAGAGCCTCATGCATGCCAGGCAACCACTACACCACCGAGTTATATGCCCAGCTTTAAACATTTTTAATATAGAAAATCAATAAATTAATAAAGAAGTACAATTTTAGTTTCTGTTTGAACACCTCTCAAGTCATAAGGATTCATCATTGTCTCATAGTAAATTTCATACTTCACTTTTAGGAAAAGCTCATAGTTAAAAATAATGTTATCAGTTTTTACAATGTATAACTCAATAGCAACAGCAACAACAACAAAACCCGTAATACAAAATGGGTAAAATTTTGAAAAAACATCTTTCCACAGAAGTTATACAAAAGGTACATGAAAAGATGCCCAACAAGTGTTAAAAATGATTTAGAAAATTCAGAACACTTGTGCTTTGTTGGTAGCATTTAAAGTGATACAGTTTCCATGGTGATTCCTCAATAAATTAAACATATAATTACTGTAGTATCCAGAAATTCAGCTTCTAGGTTTATACCCAAAATAATAAAAAATGAAAAGCAGGTCTTTAGCAGATATCTACGCACATGTTCACAGCGGTGCTATTTGTAATAGTCAAAGGTGGAAGCAAGCTGAACGTCCGTGAAGGGATGAATGGTTAAACAAAATGTGGTATACACATACAATGAAATAATCCAGGTTTACAGAGGAAAGAAGTTCTAATACGTGTTACAACATGGATGACCCTTAGGGACATTGCACTATGTAATATAGGCAGTCACAAAAGGACAAGTACTATTCTATGACTTTGAGTAGTCAAATTCATAGAAACAGAAAGTAGAATGGTAGTCTCCCAAGAATGGAGAAGTAAGAAGGGAGAAGTTGTTTAGTGGGTTCAGAGATTTTTTTTGGGAGGATAATAAAGTTCCGACTATGTTTCATTGTGCTGGTTGCCCTAACAACAGGAATGTATTTCCTGTACATTTAAAAATTGTTAAAATTAATTTTGTTGTTATGTATATTTTTACCAATTAAAAATTGTGTTAGGCTAAAATGTAACAATCAGAAAAATTTACCTAAAGAAGCTTTTCTTACCGCTCACTAAAGGAGAAATTTCTTAAGATTGAAAAATATGAAGGCAGTAATGAGTGACTGAATCAGAAGATCCTAGGTTGTCTTTATTTGTAGACTAATATAGTCTACTCATACAGTATGTCTATAATCTTTCCTGGGTGACATGGCTTTCTAGTTGCTCCCCTCTGTTGTTATTTAATTTGGGAACAGAACTCAGAACTGCTGGCAATATTCACTGGGTAGCAAGCAACTTTCTTGGGGTTTGTTTCACGAAAATGTTAATGAACCTTCAGATATGATGAGATATTTTTGGAAATGATTAGTTTTGTGTTCAAAATGAGCTACCCAGTTGTGTGTGTGTGTGTGTGTGTGTGTGTGTGTGTGGGTGTGTGCATGTGTGTGTGATTCTCGAGAGCATTTTATAGGCAAGTGAACATTGTCAGTTTCCAAGAGCAAAGTAGTTTATATAAAGAGTTCTCAAATATGTTTGGGCACAATCTTATTCTCCATCTCAACAGTTTCCCATGCAGCACCATTTGGGCAATGTTTTACTAGGGTAATTGCTGACTCTTTTACATTTGCTAAGTTTTGTCATTTCATGAGCTTTTATGTGTACGTTCCAAGCAAAACAAGTACTTCTGGATCTAGGCTACAGAGCCCTGAAATGTCCTCTGAGAAAATCAGTGTATTTTGTTGGGTATGGTACAGAACATATGCTCTGCACATATGAGAGATGCCGTCACCAAAAATAAACTCTGCTTACCTGTGGGACTTACTGAGTTGGATCATGTCACTTGAGTGTCACAAATTACGCTATGAATTTTTCCAATGCACTGAAAGTATAAAACTTTCATTTATAGCTCTATAATTTCTTATTCTAAACCCCAATTTTCCAGATATGTTTTGTAATTTGCGATTTGTGAATTTTATAAATATAATACAATGTTTATACTATTATATTGTACCTCATCAGAGCCTGGAGACACATCCTCTATACAAATGGATTAACATTTGAGTGATATTTATGCATAATAGGATTAATAAAGATGATAAGTAAATGTATCAGTCTAGATCAGATTTTGGAGCCAAAGGAGTTTTAGTGACTCACTTACTAAAAGTAAGTTTTAGTTTTAGAAATTTTTTTGGGATTTTGTGATAGAGGATAAAACGTCATAGGCACATTAGTGAAACTGACACTGAGTTAATATTAATAGACTTCCTAAAACCAGGACTTCATATTTCTCAATATTCCGCTGTTTGGAGGGACGATGGAAAAGTTCCCATTGAGGGAATCCTTAAGGGAAAAGGGAAGGAGCAATTTATCTTAAATATTCCTTTCCTACTTCTTCCTCCTTGATGATCTCTAATATGTTTTTACAAAGAACAAATTCATTTGTTTTAACTCTCCATCTTCAACTAAAGAAGGTAAAACTTCCAAATTAATGGAAAAATAAAACAGTAAGGATTAAATAGTTATGAGACCTAAAGCCACACAAAAATTGTAGAATGGTAAAATGATCATGGACCCTCCCACATGGGCAATTTATCTGGAGGGCTAAGATGTAAACTAGAAGTTAGAACAAGTGACTAAGCTAATAATCACCTATGTGGTCTTTGTAAAATCCCATACCCTTGATATTTCAGTCTTTCCATCTGTAAAATGAGGATTGGACAGTCATTTAAGGTCCATTTGGTACCTGTGATCAAAATGTATCTACCAGGAGATTAACTGCAGGTGATACGTGTATGTGGTCTCAAACAAACTGAGAACTCACAATGACATCTTCTCATCCCGGGGGGACACTCTTCAAGAGAAGAAGGTTGCTATGAAAGACACATACAGAAATTAATTTTCTCTGCGCTCATGGTTGTCTTGTTTCACTGATATCATATTGAACAATATATGAAATGTCTTCAATATGGATTTCATTTAGATTTAATAAATCAGAATTGTGAACTCTAATGATATGCCAATAGGGTGATTAACAACATATTCTTTGAAGTTCCTCAAATATGTAACCCCCTCAAATTTTTTTATAAGAATATTATACAGACAGGGAATTTTGTCTTCACTTTTTTTCATAGTAGAAATATCTCTGACATGCTCAGTCCTAAACAAACAGAGAAACAGAGGATTATGAAAGGGTGCATTTCAGTCATACAGGTCTCAGCAAGAAGCAAAAACAAACTCCCAAATTTTTTGAAAACAGATAAACCCCCATTTATCCAATCACTATTCTTTGCCTCTTCCCTGTCCCCACTGATCTTGAAACTTCTCTGCTAAAGATTCTTGATTTTTGCCCTTTTTTCCCTTCCCAAAGAACCAGCTAAAAACATAAATATTGGAACAGAAGCTTTCTTCTATTTGGCATTATTCTAATTTAAAGAAAATAACATAGAACCATCTCCTAGAGTTTAGCTTGTTCAAGCTCCCCCTGTTTCTGAAGTAACTAGTCATTGTCTTAGCTAGTGTATAACAAAGCTGTAACCAATTAGAGATGCAAGACCAGTACTATTTCATCAATTCAACATACTGGCTGCCATTCCAAATTAAAATAAGATAGTTTCCTTCATAACTCCCTGTTGCCGTAAATCCCCTGCTATGGCATAGTTAGACAGCTTCAATCATGGCATGTGCTTCATGTAGTTGAGTCCTTATAAGTTCAGCACCTGAGAAAAATTAAGGGGAGAATTGAAAATCACATCCATCTGGGCGTTAGCATGTGTTAAGCAGGGTTTTGATGTTAAAGGGTTTTAAGTGCGTGACTGGTACACCTCAGGGCAAAGCCCAATCTTCCCTGAGAATCTGTTCTTGCTTTTCCTTCTTTTCTCCTCTAATCAGTCCCATTCAGTTTTCAAGTCTCTTTCTCACTTTGCAAAGTGCCAGACAAATTACTAGTATCCTCTCTGAATCTTTGGCTACTCTGGTTTCAGAACTCATCCCTCTTGAGAATATTTCAGAGTAGATCTTATTCAAAACATACTTAATAAAATTTTAGGAACATAATTAAAGCAAAGACTTTATGTAATTCTTATAGCTCTTGATTGTCTATGCTCTAATCCTCTTCTGAATGTGCATATTGTCTTAATGTTTTACTCCATTGTTCCTCCAAAATTTTTTTTTACTCCTCAGCCTCAGCACCATGTTTTCTCAATCACAGACTGGCACAGGATGTGAGAATTATCAATAGGAACTTGCTGATACTCAACTGTTTTTGAATTAAAAGAGGGCCATTTTATTCTGTTAAAGTTAATACGGTATAAAGCAAACTCGTTTTAGCATAGTTTATTTTCTTGCAGTAGAGAAATATGTAATAAACTCATGATAATGAATACTGTAGTATAGAAATTTAAACGTTTTTAGGAAAAAATTTGCTTAATTGTTTTCTCTTCTTGCTTGTAGTAGGAGGGCATTAGTCTCACCATCGCAAGGTTTTGTCTGTTGCACAGCTTGCTGGCATCTTAATATTTGCTCTGGGTTTTTCACTCTAACAAAGTACTAAGACTGATGAATTAAAGCAATCATCCCACTTTATCGCAAACGTGGTAGACCACTTTTTATGTTAAGCTATGACTGAAATCTCTTTTAGTCTGTGTGATATTTGTGCATAATGAACAGAGGTCTCAGCTTAAACTGTGATTAAGTTATGTTTTCTAGAGACAATTACCTGATGACTGTTTTTGAAGGGAGGAATGCCAAGTATTCAATGAAGAAATGAAATGTGTTCAGGTAGAAGAAGTGTGAGATGAGCTGGCTGATTCTTCCTTGTCCTGAGTGGTTCTGGGAAAGGCATTTGCCTTTGCTGCGCTAGCCTCCACTTGGATTGAAATCCAGCAGTGCCATGTCTTTGGCATGTTAGCATAGCCTGAGAGATGCACAGAGTGATTTGGCCTTTGGTCAGTAGGAATGCATGCAAAAGTGGATAATTTTGTGAGGTGTACATGAAATAGTGCCTGGTAGTTTTGTCTAGAGAATGAATAAATAATGTGAATGCTTTTGTTATGGTGATTTTGTGACTTACTGAATAATATAGGTCTACTGCCATAATTTTATAATTTATTGTTTTGGGGAATAATCCCTTTGAACAGAAATAAGTTTCACATGAAACAAAGTGCTTGATAAATAAAATTTCAATATTACGTTTTTATTCTCCAGAAACTTGACAATGAATATATGACTCATAGCAAATAATTGTCCACAGTGACCATCCACCCAGCAGGCCATGTGCGACCAATGATCATACAAAAATAAAACACCAATCTGCCAAGGAAACACCAGGGTTTACCGGAAAATTAGTAGCTATTTCCAGAAGATTTTGCCTGAAAGTAATAATTTAACATCTATAGTTGTAGTAAGAGGTGCTGTGAAAGATGACGTTTCATGTACATTTCAAAGATAGCTATTTATCCAGATTAATTTATTCCAACTTTTCTTTTTGTGGGTGCAACACAAAAACTGAAGTAGTTATGTCTCAGTTTGCCTGTAACAGTTGCCAAATTTTGTTATAATGTTGGCTCCTTTATAAAAGATATACTTTATAGTCACTAGCAGATAAATTTTGCCAGCTTTATATTAGTGTATTCAACCAAATTTTTCATTTGAAGGACAGAAGGCAGAAAAGAGATCTGAGAAACTATTTTCTCAATTCTACCAAAGTTGGTAATTAATGATTACTATTCTTCATATCCAGAAGAGAGTTTATTCATCACATCCAATGGATGCCTTAGAGCATTAGAGTGTAATTATCTTAAAATTTTGATTGAAACAATCTCAGTCATGTATTTGAAATTGAGAGTTGATAAAAATAATATTAACATTGTTTAGTTTTTCATCCATTTATAGAATCAACTCAAAAGTTCATTCTTTCAAAGTGAAATTTGACATTATTTAGAGTAACATTATAAATTCAGTTGAAAAGTTCAACACTGAGACAAAATTATATGATTTGTGAAATCACAAATGCACAGTTCTTTGGAACATGCTATCATAAGATACATATTCAGTGTTCTTACAAGGTGAAACAGGAGCTGGGGATTTAGCTCAGCGGCAAAGTGCTTGCCTGGCAAATGCAAGGTCGTGAGTTTGATTCCTGGTACCTGAAGAAAAGACAAAAACAAAACAAAACAAAACAAAAAAAAACCCAAGGTGAAACAAACCTATGGAATAGAAGTGTATATAGAATTAGTAGCAAACTTGTTATTTAAATTATGTCCATCCAAACAAGCCCCAATATTCTACAATTTTAAGAAGTATTGTTAAACAAAGGGGATATAAAGACCCTAATCATGTTAATAACAAGAAATGAAATCAAAGCAGTAATGAGATGTCTCCTAACAATGAAAAGCCCAGGACCAGATGGATTTATTGTAGAATTTTATCAGTCCTTTAAAGAAGAACTAACACTAATGTTCTTGAAAGCATTCCATGCAATAGGAAATGGATGCTTCCAAATTCATCCTCCAATGCCAGTATTCCCTAATAACAAGAGTCAACAAATAGGAGAACTACAGACAAATGTCTTTGATGAACGTACAAGCAGATCTTGAATAACATTCTTGCAAAGAGAAACCAACAACACGTTAAAAAGACTACATACAATGCTATCATCAAGTTGGTTTCATGCCAGAAATGCAGAGATAGTTCAACATAAAAAAATCAATAAACATAAAACATCACATAAACTGACTCAAGTTAAAGATCACACAGTTACCGGGGATATAGCTCAGTGGCATAAGTGCTTGCCTGGCAAGCCTGAGGTCATGAGTTCAATTCCTGGTACCAAAATAAATAAATAAATAAGTAAGTAAGTAAAGATCAGACAATCATGTCTGTAAATGCAGAAAAAGCATTTGGCAAAATTCAACATTCCTTCATTATAAAACCCATGAAGAAAGTAGATGTAGATGGATTTTACCTCAATATAATTAAAGCCATGTATAAAAACCCCACAGTCAACATTATATTGAATGGGGAAAAACTGAAAGCATTTCCTCTAAAATCAGGAATAAAGCAAGGGTGCATTTGCACTGCACCTTTCTTGTTCAATATAGTATTTACAGTGTTAACCAGAGCAATTAAGACAAATAAATAAAAGGGATAAAAAGGAAATGAAGAAGCCAAGTTATTTACTGACAATATGATCTTTTATCTAGAAGACCCTAAAAACTTCATCATAAGATATTTTGATCTGATGTACAAATTCAGTGAAGTGGCTGAATATAAAATCAACACACAAACATAAATAACCTTTCTATACACCAATAATGAACTTCCTCAAAAACAATTAAAAACAATAATTCCATTCATAGTAGCTTCCAAAGAAAAATATCTAGGAATAAATCTAACCCAGGAGGTGAAAGAGCTCTACAATACCTCTACAGTGATAATTAAAGAACCCCAAAGAAAGATACTAGAAGATGGAAAGACCTCCCAGGCTCATGGATTGGCTGAAAAGTGCTTTTTGTATTCAGTGAAAAGTTCACTAAAATACTGAGGACATTATCCACAAAATGTAAAAACAAGCCTATAATTCAAATGACTTAGAATAGTCAAACAATTCTGACCAAAAAGACCAATGTAGAGGTCTCATCATTCCTAATTTCAAAATATACTACAAAGCCAGAGTAAAAAGAACAGCATGATACTGGCCACAAAATAGTAATATAGTAGAACAGAGAATACTGAAACCAATCCATGCAATTATAACCATTTTATACTTGAGAAAGAGACCAAAAATATACTTTGGGGAAAAGATAGCCTCTTTAACAAATTGTGTTGGGAAAAATTGGATAGTCATATGTAGAAGATTGAAATTAGACCTCTATCTCACCCTGCACAAAATTTAATTCAAAATAAAAGCTATTGCTGATAATATTTATAAGAATTTTAAAGTATAGCTAAAATAATTAAACTTAGTAAATTTTACTTTGAATACTAAAAAAGCCCTATAAATAATAGAAGTATATTCTTTTCAACCCGTCACTAATCATGAATCTAATAGAAATTGACCTAAACTTCCTATAACGTTTTGGACTTTATTTATAAGTAAATTCTCAAAATTTTAATTGTATTTTACTCCAAATTATTTGTATAATTGTTACTAAAGTTTTCAATAATTTGTCCATAGCAAGACTACAGCTTTTGAAGATTTTACAAAATTGTAATTACTACAAAGGAAGTTGGCAAGTGGGGATATCTTGAAAATAAATATAAATACAGACCTTGAATACAATAGCAGGTGCACCTGATCAAATGAAACTGAGCACTCAAAGGAAATAGATGAGTGAACAGAAACCAAAAGACAAACTTTGAAGCTGTTAGGGTCAAAGTACTGTACTTGCACAATTTTTTACAAAGGACTAAATTTAAAAACACAACCATAACAGAATTTGTTCTGACTTTACCTAAGCAACTTTAGAAGGACTATCTCAGTAAAAAATTATATACCCTCAAAGAAGAATCAGTTGTTAACTTCAGGAAATTTTAGGACAAAAATTTTAAGTTGCTTTACTAATTTGTTTTGAAATTCTGTATTTTTAAATTATTTTTCTTTTTTTCTCTTTAAAATAAAAAAAATGTATAGTAATCCAAAGAAAATGCTTGTAAAACTGTTTCAGAGGAACTAACTACAGCAAGAAATTTACTAAAATATATAAATATATGCCAAGTATAAATATTTAGCTTATTTTTAATATTCAGAAAATCAACATAAAGAAAAGTTTTGAATTTTACTTTAAGGCACACAAGTATATGATTTTTGTAAGACTTTTTCTAACATTCCCTTAATAGTAGTATTTTAAATACTAGTTACCTTTCTGTTGCTTGGACAAAATGCCTGACATACATAGTTAAAAAGACAGAAGGTTTACCTTGGCTCATGGCTTCAGAGGTTTTAGTCCATGGTTAATTTATGGAAGAAGGGCATGGCAGTGGAGAGCAGCTCAACTGTTGCCAGCAAAGAAGTTGAGAAAGGAAGGGATCAAGGAGAAATATCTTCAACATCTTTCAAGGTTACTCAGTGACCATTTCCTTCAACAAGCCATACCTACTAACAGTACATTTCATTATAAGTTCATCAACAGATGAATCTGTTGATGAGCTTTGCTCCTTAATCATTTAATCACTTTTCAAAATACCACATGTCTTGGTTACTTTTCTCTCATTGCTGAGACGAAATACCTGACATCCAGAATTAAGGAAGGAAGGGTTTATTTAGCTTACAATTTGTGGAAGTTCAGTATAATCAGCTGACTCCAAGGCAGAATGGCACATGGCAGAAGGCAACTGTTCATGGTGGTGGAAAACAGCAAAAGCAACAAGAGCAAAAAAGCAGCAGCAAGCCTACTTCCCTCCCTTATATTGTTTGCAAATTATCCATCCCAGGGTGGGTGTAACACTCACACCCATAATCCCAGCATTGGACCATAGATCAATCATAAACTATAGAAGCCTGACCCATGACTGCATGAAGCTTTGGGGGGACATCCAGACACAAACCATAACATTCCATCTCTGGGCCCCCAAAGACTCGTGTGCATCCCTTTATACAAACAGCATTTAGTCCATCTACAAGAGTTATCAAAGGCCTAATAGTTTTAGCATTACTGAAAAGTCTAAGTCCCAAGTTTCCTCTAAGATGTAAGGCAAACTCAGCTGTGAGCCCCTGTACAAATGAAAAGTTAAATACTTCCGACATTCAGTGGCACAAGATAAACATTACCATTCCAAAAGGTACAAACAGGGATACAAAGCACTGGGATCAAAGTAAGTCCAACATCCAGTAGGGCAAACATTAAGTTCTGTAGTTCCATGTCCAGCATCTGAAACAATCTGTGGCACATTGAGAGCTCAAAATGGTTTGTGTGACTCCACCCCTGTGGCACTTCTGATAGTTACAGCTCCCATGGCTTCTCTCTTAGGCCCGCTTTGCTCCCTCCTTGCAGCTTTCCTCAGACAATCCACATTCCTTGCCTCTCCAAACTTCTGAGGTCTCCACTGCACTTTAGGTTTCACACTCACAGCTTCACACACTGTCCTCTCAGGGGTACACTGCCTGGCCACCCAGGCCTTCTAAAATCTAGGTGGAAGCCTTCTTAACCTCAGAACTCGTGCATTCTGTATGTGCCTAAAACCAGTGCCACATGGATGATACCAAAGTCTGCTGCCAACTGAAGCAGTAGCCAGGCTTTTCTCTCTCTTGGCCATAGGGGTTGAGTACCGGGATCACTGGGCACTCTGAACCTGATTCTGAGGAACAAATTTTCTATGCCACCACAATACTGGAACATGGTGCTCCGTGGCTTTCTTCTCAAAGCAAAGTATTTCACCTTTACAGTTTTGAGATTGAAAAGGATGGAGACTTGCTCCTTCTTTTGATGATGGCAGGCCATATTTTCTATTCTTTTGTTCATTCTCAGCAATCAAGATCTCCTCAACTCTATCTTTGCAGTCTGCAGGTTTACTTGATTTTCTTTCCTGGCCAAACTCACATTTTAAGTCATCTTGCTGGGCTCTTTGCTCTTGATTGTCAACATAAATCTGGCTAAAAGCCCCCAATAATAGCTATGCTGCTGCCCTAACATTTGACTGCCTGGATATTTCTTCTGCCAGATTAATCAGTCCAACCACCCTTAATCTCAGTCTCAGGCAAAGACTCTGGACATGAGCAAAATAAAGACAAACTTTCTGCCAAGACATAACACACATCATTTGGAGTCCAACACCAATGCAGTCCTTCTTCCCAGAAGAAACTTCCCGAAACTTTAAAACCTCCTGGTCTTTACTGGCAGGATTTCTATTATCCTTCTGGTCCTCTGAGCTCTGACCAGAATCTCCCATATAGAACAGCCAAAGGCATTCTAGTGCTTCTCTTTCAGGTGAAATTTCCTAACCTTTTAAAACACTTCCCACGAGCCATTTCCAAAGGCTCTTGAACCACATGGTCAGGTATAGTCATAGCAACAACCCTACTCCTGGTACCAAATTCTGTCTTGGTTACTTTTCTCTTGTTGCTGAGACAAAATACCAATATTAAGGAAGGAAAGGTTTATTTTGCTCACAGTTTGTGGAGGTTTCAGTCCACACTTGGCTGGCCCTAAGGCAGAGTGGCACATGACAGAGGGCAAACATTCATTGTGGTGGAAGATAGCAAAAGCAACAAGAGCAAACAGGAGGAGCAGTGGCAAGCAGCCTCTTTCCCTCCCTTACACTGTACACAAAATACCCACCCCAGGGTGGGTGTAGCACTCACATCCATAATTGCAACATTGGACCATGAATCAATCATAAACTCTAGAAGTCTGCCCTATGACTGAATGAGGCTTTTAGGAGGACATTCAGACTCAAACCATAACACCACCTCTGAACACATGAGCCTTTCAGGGGACATTTTTGATTCAAACTGTGAGTCTCATCAATACTGTAAAAGCAACTCTGTGAGACAGAGTCTTGCAATATAGTCCATTCTGGCCTTGAACTCCCTATGTGTCCAGGCTGACCTCAAATTCACAATTATCCTCCTGCCTTCAGTCTCAGATGTGCTAAGGATTATACCCATGTGCCACCATGCCCAGTTGTAACACATTTTACATCAAGAAATAATCCGTGGAATAATATCCTTTCTTTCTTCCCAATATCTACGTCCTTTCCTTTCTGCAAGGCAAGTTGTAGCCTGACCTGGAAATCTTAGGAAAGATTTCTCTGACCCCTATTTTTCCCATTATGGATTGTCCAGCATCTGAATCACCTGTGAGTCTATTTTACCGTGCACTGAATTACCTTTTCATTATTGTCTGTGGCATTTAAGTGGTGTATATCATGTCTTATAGTAGTGTATACATATCTTATATCCTTATACAAGGTTGTTGATCAAAATTACATGTTTAATACAATACAATCACACCAAATTAAAGAAAAAAATATGGACTGGCCTGGATTCTAGATTGAAGGTTGGGTGGAATACAAAGAAAATTTATGGACGTGGCAAGATAAGAATTGTTAAAATTGCCTTTCATACACCAGAGAGAACTCTTATGATAGTTCTATTCCTGAAGATGACAAGAAAGATTGGGTAATGGTTGGGCTTTACTCTGGGGCCAGCAATGATTAAAGGTGTGGGTAGGAAGGAGATGCACCCACCCACTCTCACACACACACACACACACACACACACACACACACACACACATTTATGACTGCAACATACTAACTTTATTTAATAAAAGTAATAGGTAACTTATATTAAGAGAAAAACTGTCTAGAAGAAATGCCTTAAACACCTTCCAATAACCTATTTGTAGTTGCATTTAACTGAGCTCTGTTGCTGTGAAGCATCCAGCTCGTGTACAGGTTTAGATGAATGATTTATGTATTTTTCAAGTATTCAGTCTATACTACCTTATATACACATATACATTAAATTTGAAAAAGGTTTAACTGTTGATAACACTATACTTCATTTTTGTTGCTCTTTTGGAAGTGGTCATCTAAAGAGAAGAATATGTGGTTTTGGCTCATGAACCATATAATGAACCCATCCTAGACTGTGTTGGACACCAAGTTGTCTCCACTCCTTTTCAGACATCAGATGAGTTTTGGGTATAAGAGTATAAAAATTGAAGATAGATGTGTTATAGAGGGGTCACATTATTAAGGGCAGTAGTTTGAGAAATATATTAGAGGAAAAAATGTGTCAAAATCAAAGACCTTAAAGAAGAAAGCCTTTATTGTATTAGGAACATACAGAAGAGGAAATTAAGATGTGGTTGGGAGAAGTATATTTATTTTGAAAGCATTTTACATTAGCAGAACCTAAAATATGATAAGTATATTGATGACCAAAAAAAAAAAAAAAAAACTTACAAAAGAAGAACACAGTGGTACTACAGAAGGGGGAAAACAGATCAGTGTAAGGATTATTATAGAAAATGTTTTCAGAGGCTCTTGCAGCCAAGTTCTCCCTGGTATGGGCTTTCAGCAGCAGCAACAAAGAGGACAACAACATCGAAAGGCCCTGGTGATTTTAAAATGAGACAATTGGTACAAATGTGTGCTAGAAGTCAAGGCAAAATTACCATTAAAAGATTCAGTGTTGGGGCTGGGGATTTAGCTCAGCGGCAAAAGCGCCTGCCTGGCAAGCGCAAGGTCGTGAGTTCGGTTCCCGGTACCGGAGAAAAACCAAAAAAAAACAAAAAACAAAAAACAAAAACAAAAACAAAAGATTCAGTGTTGTGCTAAGAACATCTTGAGTACATATGAGATAATGTCTTAAAGGGAGTAGAATCTTAGATTTCATGTTGAGTATGTTCCTTGGAGGCACTGACAGCTTCATATCCCAACAATCTATAAAAGCATGGGTAAAAGAACAACAAAAATACATAAACAAGATAGACAATGGATTTCAACCTAATCTAAGCATGAAGAATATGGAAGGAACGATATATATTCCATGTAGAGCACAGGTTCAGATTACAAAGATGAATGGGAGAGAAGAGAAAGTTAACTTCAGCAAATAAATATGTTCAGAGTTTCACAACTTTCTTGGCTTCTCTCATTTTTAAAATGGTTATTAAGATTAAGTCTGTCAATCTCTATATGTTGTAGAGAAGACCTTCAGTATCAGATTTAGGAGACCTGAGTATTTTCTATCCTACACCTAGTAGTGATTCATGGCTGAGTAATTCACCCCTGGACACTTATTTCTTTTCTCCTTAAAAAGGGGAGCTTGTACTAGAGGACAGTTGAGAGTCTTTCCAGGACGTGATTTTAAAACTTGTGCAGTGACTGTGTGACCCATTTATCCCAACAGGAAGATGCAGGGGGTACTACAGATGCAAGCAAAGGAACTGTCCAGGGTGCTTAGAAACACGTGAGTCCATTTGTTCTCCAGAGTTAAGACCAGAAGGCACATTATGACTCCATCTGTTATTCATCCAGCATTTCCAGTATGTTAAAATCACAGTAAGCTTGTCTGTCAGTATCAAGTGGCTCTAATTCAATAAGAGATCAATTTCCTTTTGCTGAAGGGGAACATTACATATCTAGAATCATTTCTGTTCTGTCTTCAACTTGTTGCTAGTCTTTATACAGTCATTTAATTCATATTATTTAGAGAAGGATATCACAGAAGTTTTCATGGAATATTTGCAATACTTATTTTCCATGGATTATACTTGAATTTTCAAGTCATTTTAAGAGATATGAGAATGTGCACTTGTTAAAGAGATAGAAGGGAGAAAAAGATGCATTTAGTCATACTATAAAAATAAAGATAAAGGAAAAAGGGGAAATATGACACACAGACAGATATAGGGAGTTAATTATAATTAGTCAATCCTCAGTTGTTTGATTGAAGGGGGATTTAATTGGTGCATACGTGTATTATACTGGTATCTCATAGCAGGACCTTGTACTCTAGACTAGTAGTCACAGTAGCTTACTCATAACCTACCTTGCCAGGGAGATAGAGGGTGAAGTGAGACAGTGAAGCTGACCAATCTTAGTGAGGTGTAGGCCTACTGGGTGAAAAAGGAGGAGGGAAAACTCCTTGAGATTTGGTCTTCTACCAATTTGATGTCCTGAGACTATTTTCTTATACCTGGCTTTTCTTTCTTCTCACGTGGCCCTGGCCTTTTTTTCCTTTTCTGTTCTATACTGAATTTGAAGTCACTGTTTTCATCCCATGGACCCTGGGACACCAGGAGTATTCTGAGTACCTGTTTTTTCTCTTAGAGTGTGTTTTGTCTCATCAGATCTTCATGCAATTATAGTGGGTAGGCACAGTCCACATATACCAGTTATATGTGATGTAAATTCTCAGACATACTCAAATCCTTGGAGTTGGTAGAATTGAAGTTTGGATACTAAATTTGCTGACATTGCTATACAGGATAAGGGCCCTGATCTAACAATCTGCACCTGCTGTAGATTCAGTGTGACAGTGGATATCTTTAGACAATTATGATGCCCAAGATGACATGACAGCATTATTGAGGTGATCCTGCTGTGGCGCTGATGACCCCCAAGGAAGTGTGTGAACAGAACTACACAAGGTAACTGCCTATGAAAGAATGCCAAGGTAACTGCCTATGAAAGAATGCCAAGGTAACTGCCTATGAAAGAATGAATTTGGCTTCAGTAGAGAATTGGGAGAATGCACAAAATAACCAAGACAGAAGCCCAGCCACATGGATTAAGAAATGGAGAAAATTAACAGTAGACACATAGATATCAGATATACTGGATACCAGATCAGAGAAGGACTGAGGAAAGGACAGAAAAAGGATGGTGTAGAAATTCTGGAAATGATTGAATCAAAAATCGATGATTCTGTTTAGCTAGGCTGGACACATTTTGAAGAAAGACATTTAGGTCTTTTCTCAGCATAATGATTTGAAGATTATTGTGACATAGCTAGAGAAGGTTACACAGTTGGTGGTCACAACTATGGGTTTAAATTTTGCTAGAGAAAGCAGATTCAGAATTATTTAACAATGTGCAGGCTGACTTTGATTTTTCTTCTTTTATATCTCTCAGTGTTCCTCCTCCCTGGTCTAACTTTTCTCTTATCTATTTATCTACCATTTCTAGGAATTTCTAGCTGAAAGTTTTTCAGGTAATTAATTTGCCACATAATTGGAAATGTCTGTGGCATTAATGAGCACTTAATAATACTCTCAGATAAGTGAATGAACTGATATTGTACATAAAAACTGCATGTGATGATGATTAAAATTAATTTAATCGTTTCAACAAAATGGGCTTATAGAGAAGTCAAATAAAGTGGAGGAGCTGCACGTGGCCAGTGGGGTCACAGAAAGTAGGCAAGGGGCTGGTAGAAGTATTCACCTCTGACAGGAGCTGGTAGAGGATGAGCAGGGAGGCATCTGGGAGCGGGAGTGGTATTCAGAGGTTGTTGGGTCACTTTTCAGAAAGCAGTTTCTACGTGTGATAAGAGCAGATAATGAAGGGCTGGGGAAGGCGTGGGAGGAGAACAAGAAATGTAGCTGTGAAGGAGGCGGGAGGTAACATGGTCGTTTGAGTGGGAAGACTATTTCAAGAGTTTCTTTGAGATGGTGGAGAACATAAGTGAGAAGTTTGATTCACACCTCTACCAGGCACTCTCTAAAGTATCAGAATATCTAGACTTTGTTGACTGACTCTTCCAAAGAAGAGTAGATTTTAAACTATTATTAAAAGTTTGGGGTGTTACATGTTTCAAAATTACCACATTAGATCATTGATCAGAAAATAAGGACAGTGATCTGAAACCTTTAATGCTTATACTAAGTAACACTGCTACTATCCCTTTCTGTCCCCCACTGTGTAACCCATGGTTGTGGCAATTATATCAGACACTAGGAAAATAGAGTTCTGTCAACTGGAGCAATCATAATCTTGATGTTAAAATGTAAAAGACACTGAACCAGCAAAGCCCTAGGGAAGGGTCCATGAGTAAGAGAGTTTGAGGAAAGTTGATCAGACATCGCTGGAATATCCAAAGAACAATTGGATGATGCCATAACTTGCTTTTGTCCAGGAGTATTTCACGTTCTTCCCGGAAAGCATTAAACACTGTTGTTTTTCTCAAATAATCAGCTGAAGGAAGTGACAAAAGTGGTGACAGAAAAGCAGAAATAGAAGATGAGAAAAGGTGAGAATGTGTGTGAAGCAGGAGGAGTGGTCACAGGTCGCAGTGTCACACTGTTTGTATAAGATGTTTGCTTCAGAATTCTTGGACTAAATGATTTATTAAATATGACCTTTGTAATGACATCACCAACCCCTTTGCTAAAAATAAGGCTGGGCTAATTAGTTTTCTTTGTAAACCTTGCACAAACTGGCATCAGTTGCCTCTTGCTTTCCTTTGATGCTTGGGGCTCCTGAGGGCTGTCTTTTCTTGTCACACTCTTGGGCTGTGTAGAGGTCCCCTCACTGACACCCATTTGTCCTCACTAGCCTGGTAGGGCCCAGTATCTGATCGGCCAGGTTGGCACCTGCTCTGGTAACAAAGGCAAGTGTCATGCTCATTCCTCAGCATCCCACGTGGTTGCCAAATGTCTTGCAGCATAAAGCCACTTGTGGCATAGAGCCACTTGTGGGAGTCTGCTATTTGCTAGCATGAGGTTAATTATGGAACAGGATAAACATGCAAGTTGCTTTCTGATAAGTAGAAAGCAGCCAACTCATAGCAGGCATTCGGGCTGCTCACAGGAATTCCTTACCGCAAGGGCCTGTATAAACACACGAACTCACATGTGTTTACGAAAAGATCCCCCAGCCAACGGAGCCAGCTGAGTTTGGCAGGCAAAGGTGCAGGTTGCATTCCTTTCCTCAAATTTTCAAACTCTATTATGCCCATCTGAAGAGCATAGATGTTATTATAATCTGTGCTTAAAAGTTAACAATAAGTTGAACTGGCAAATACATTCCTGCTGAGGACGTTGATGGGGAAAATATTTAAATAATTTCCCCCACAAGAAAATAGATTCAAAGAGTATGAGTGGTTTCAAGATTACTGAATAGAGCGACTAATGTTTGGGGGAGTATGTGGACATTTTTGAGATTCTGATGAAAGCTATAGTCTCCCTAGATAAATGAGTGTTCACTCAAACACAAACACACACACACATACACACACACAGATGGAGAGAAAATGTTAGCTATTATTTTAGGGAGATGCCTCTTCCTCTGAAGCTCACTTATGAACCCCTTTACAGGTTCAGAATAAGAAATCCTAGCCTCTAATATCATGTGTGTTAGTGAAATCTGTACATTTGACAAGAGCTTCTAATGTACCAGAGATTTTACTAGTAGCGTAATGGATATTATTTCCAACTTTCTCAACAATTATTGTTCTCCACTTTTTTGTGGATGAGAATACAAAGGCTCAGAGGTAAACTGGTTTAGGAGGGAAGTATCCCTTAGGAGCTTAGGCTCTGGTGTCAGGTTACTTGGGTTCTGATCTTGTTTTGTTTCCTTATCAGTTAAGATTCCAGGTAAATTTTTCATCCCTTTATGTGTCAGTTTCTTCATGTATCAGTTTTCTCTGATGGAATTTATATCATAGCCTCCTGTGAAGATTACACAGTGCTTAGAACATTGACTGTCCAGGGTGTGGCCAAGCTGAATTTTGTGGTGACGGCTGTTACCATTAAAGACCTCAAGGCTAGACTGGAAGAACCAAAGAATCAAACCAAGTTCTACATGGCTGGAGCCAGCATAGTTTTCTGCTGTACAGTGCAAGTTTTGGAAACCTGTTTTACATGAGTCCAAATCATATAAAACCTTCAGGTTCTGCATTCATATGATCTGGAGAATGATAGGAATAATAAAATTCCTTCTTTTTTGGGAGGATGATATAAGATAAGTACTTCCTGTAAACTGTTGGGTACTGCACCAGTATCCATTATTGCTATTGCCAGTAATGAACAGATAAATCTAACTCAAAGCAAAGGACTTTGTATTTTCATTTTTACATTTATCATTACAGGACTCAGTTTTTGTCATGCGTACTTAGTTCCAAATATATTTTGGATGATACAAGTCATTGGGAGATGGTTGCAGTTCTGAAACAAGACTGTTACAATGTTGGTAACTATGTAGGATGAAAGGTAGAATTTAACTACATCATTGGTATTTTAAAAAATCCAAAATATTTTTGTTTAAGCAAATGTTTGGGAATCATATTTATGTTTATCCAAAAAGTGAGAGAATATAGTAGTAGCCAGCAAGTTCATTATGTTGGCACAGAAACTTACACTTTTTTAAAACATTAAGTTCATTGTCCTCAGCTGGAATGCATAATTTTGGTTATGTTTCAAAAGGTCAGTTTATTTCTGGGAGTAATATTTCTGCAATGCTAAGAATCAGAGACCAAAAGGGGAAAGAGGGCAGGGCCTGTGGAATAGATTATATCCCTGCCTGGGGTCCCTCAGGGAGACTTAGAAACCAAAGCTTAAAGTGGAGAGTTCTACTCTGGAATGGAATTATGATGTTACAAGAGACCATTTAATCAAATTTAGCTCTATCTTGTACACGGAGTCTAATTCCCTATGTATCAGTTCGGGTATTCTCTCTGCTAACTCAAGTCCATCAGCTCCTTCAAAAAGCAATTCACAGTGTGGCATCAATACGCATGAGGCGGAGGACTCAGGCACACTGTTCCAAGATGAAAGCCAAGGTGTCTGTTATCCAGGTGTCCAGCCAGGGGAGGAGGTGGTCCCGCTGAGAACGCACCTCAGGGTCTGCGGTGTGGCAGTGCTCAGTCAGTACCTGTTGAATGAATGAGTTCATGCCCCTAAAAGTACGGGATGCTATCAGAGAAAAGTTGATAGAATCTGTCTGTTCTTGTGGTGGGTGGCAGAGAATAACCCCAAAGGAGGTATCCTAAGAGCAATTTGGACAGAAGTGTGGGAATTTTCTGGGTGGTAATGAAGCGACCGGGAGCAGCATGAGAGCCACGCTTTACCTTTCTCCACTCCAAGGGGTGAGCTCATGTCCCTACTTTAGCACTTACCAATGTGGGGGCCTCTTCTTGCACAGATGCTTAGTGCAGGAAGCTAAGTGAGAAAGGGTGCTGTCCTGGCAGAGGCTGGGGCTGGGACAGGGCATGGCATGAGGACCCACATTGCCAGCCTCAGTTGGAGAGAGGTGGCTATGTGAACTTTCCTCCTCAAAGAAGACTGAGATCTGGAACACAGAAGGAAGAGTCAGGAAGACGGTTCTGAGCTGCTACCAGATACTTGTGATGCTTTTGGAAGCACTATCCGTGGCCTCCTAAGTGGGCACGCTGAGACATGTCAAAGGGAACACTGGGCATGGGTGCTTAGAACCGCCCTGTGGGCTTCTAGGCTGTGACGCTCTGCATTCACTCTGTGCAGGTGTATAATTACAGTGGTGCCTCAGTGTATGAACTTCATTTGTTTTGTGGTTTTGGAGAAGATGGCCCTGTGTGTGTTTGTGTGAGGAAGATAGCTGTGATTGTGTTGGCCACCTGATGCGGAGTTTGCAGACAAGCAAACTTTTGCTGAATACTTTTGTTTGTGAACTGAATTGTTTGCAAACAGAAGCATTCTTGAACTAAGGCACATGCTACCTCAGTTCGCGAACAACGCTTTTGTGTTATGCTGTTTTCTTCAACACCTGTACTTCCTAACTGAGCTGAAAATTCCACAACAGCAGGCTTCGCGGGCTATTGACTCTTTGATACTTGTAGCAGTTGTTCAACAAGGAGTATTGAATGAATCAGTGAAAGAATATATTGTTGGTCTCCCTCCCCTTTCTGCCTTTGCAGGTTATATAACTGCAGTAGTATTTTTATTGAGATGCATAAATTGGGTGAAATCTTTCTGGATATGGTGGTGCATGCCTGTAATCCCAGCACTCAGCAGGTTGAGGTAGGAGGACAGCAGTGAGTTCAAGGCCAGCCTGAGTTCCATTGTGATCAAGGACAGCCTCAACTATAAAAGAAGACCCTGTTTAAAAAAATAAATAAGTTGGGTGATATTCTGAATAAAACTTAGAACCATCTAAGGTCTTTCCTGAAAGAAGAAATGTGACAGGCTCTCCTCTCTGGAAGGCATCGCTGCCTTTGGAAGTTGTGCCTGAGGGACTTGAGGAGAATCTTGCCCACTCTCATACCAGAGAACACGATCCTCTCCAGGGCTTCTTTCTTTCCTGTGGGCCAAGATGGGATATTTTGTGTAGCAGACACTCAGAAAATGCTTGCTGAATTGACTTGTTAATGTGCTGTACAAGAAAACAAAAGGCAAGCCATTTCAGATTTTTCTGAAACGGAGTAAGAAATTTGGGTAAAGATCACAAGAATGAAGAATTCTTCACAAGAACACCTTTAGATTTGGAGTTCATCTTACTTTTGTTTTACATATGGGGGTCCTGAGAGTTTGTGGGTAAAATACATTACCTGTCTGAGCTCATGAGCTATCATGTGAAGAACGAAGGCTCGCACCAACTCTGAAGTCATCTCTCTTAGCATGTCCCCTTTTCAAGAAGGGAGAAGGTGAGCACACTTGGTCTTTGCCTGAAAAAAGAGGCTGAGGGTAGTGAAGGCGGCTAGATAAAGAGCCCTGAGTGTGCACCTTATTAGCCTTGATTTCCTCCAGCTTTGAAGCTCTCTCCAAGGCTTCAAGCGCTTGGTTTATTCATGCACACACAGCTCTGTAACTCCAGACAATGCCTGGCTACATGCACACACATCTATAATTTCTACAGACAGCTTTGATGGATATTCGTGAGACCACATGTTCCCCCATTCATGCTTTTTCTTTCTTTTAAATATTTATAAAGGCTCACAAGCAGAAATAAAAGTCCTTCAGATTCACAGCCAACTAAAAATAACCTTTCTATTCCTCTCCAGGCAATCTGGCATCAATCAAGGCCATTGGAAAGATGCTGAGAGAATGAGCTGATAACCTTTTATCCAGTTTTTCGGTCATCCCTCTGTTATTAATAAGGAGTAAGAGTGACAGCTTGGGATACAACCAGATGTTTTTGGAATCCTGCTGCTGAAGATAGCTGCTTCTTCTTCAGAGATTCTCTGTAAAAATATGTGCAGAAATTGAGAGGGCTTTAATCTAGCTAACAGCCAGAGAACTTGGGATGCTGGGCTAAGGGAAGAGTGGGTAGAATCCATTGATGAGCTCTCTCCATAAAAGCATCTCTGGTCCCTTGGGTTTAGAGCTAGCTTTAGGCTATGTTCATGGGGTTGTTGTTGGCTAATTCAACTGATAACTCCTGTGTCTGCTTATTGGGCCCAGTTGAGGGGGCTAGGTTTGAAGGGCAGGTACAGAAGGGCACGGAGACAGATAGGGGAATCAGTAAAGAGGACTTCTGAAAAATGAGGGAACATAAATGTGGCTTTGGGATAGAAACTTGTTATATACATATTTTTTCTATTTTTATTAGTACTTGTTTGTAGTACATAATGATTTTGTTCATCATGGAGAGATGGTAATACAATAACACACCTTAATTTATTTTACTTCCTCTTCCCCTTCCCTCTCCTCTCCTTTTATCCCCCCACCATGATATTTTTTGATACAGAGTCTTGCTATGTAGTTCAGGGTAACCTTAAATTCACTATGTAGGCAGATTGGCCTCAAACTTGAGGTGATCCTCCTGCCTCACCCTCCCAAGTACTGGGATTACAGGCATGTGCTATTACACCTGGCCCTGCTTCCATCTCTTGGTACCTTTCCTACTAATATGTTTGGATAAATGAATATAATTTAATTTAGGTGGCTTTTCTAAGGCTCACAGACATGTAGGAAAGAAATGGGCCACTGTTTCTGTGAATTCATTAGTGGGTCCAGGGAAGGGGTCTTCAAGATGGGCGAAGTCTTGAAACCTGGCTGACGCCTTCTACTACTTTCCTTTACCTCTCTTTTCAACTTTGTCCAAAGGACTTTTTCTTAGATTCCATTGCTCAGGCTGTGATATGAATGGCTTGTCAGGACAAGGTGAAAGATTCAAGGAAATAGGAAGCATAACAATCTGATGAAGTCCCTGGAAATTAGTAGATCAAATAGGTCAACCATAAAATGACCTTGAACCTAGGAAGGTATAGTAGATTGATAATTGGTGGTCAACTTATAACCCCCAGCTGAACTGAGAGAATGAGGTGCTGGGTGTGGGAGGCCCACCTGAGGACTGCTGCCAGCAGCATAAGAGGCAGACCTGGAGAAGAAGGAGCAGGCTGTTGGGAGCTGAGAGAGGCTGTTGGGAACTGGTAGAAGCTGTGGGGAGCTGGCTTTCCTGATGAACTTGGCTGTTTTCATCCTCCGAGGAGCTCAGGACCTCGATGGCACTGAGAATGGCTTCGGTTCATTTTGGGGGAGCCCTGGTCCTCACTTTGAGCATCACTTCCTGGTTCCAGAGGGGAAGATGGTGCACTGTCGGCCTCCTGGAAAAGCTTGCTGCTTTGGCTTCCCTGATGGGAACTCAGCCATCCTGATGACTGGAGGAGCTCGGGACCTCACTGTTGCCGAGGATGGCAGTGGTACCTTTTGGGGGAGCTCTGGTTCTTCTGAGCATCACTTCCTGACTCCAGCGCAGATACCTCAGCCTGCTAGCACAGGTCCTTCATCCTGCTGGCACAGACTTTGTAGATTCCACCACTGACCTTTGGGCCTTTCCAGCAGATCCGTGAAAGAGACCTGCATGAGACATTGTCATAGGCTCTGGGCCTCCAGTTGGATTCGTGGGAGCTCTAGGTATTCAGTTGGACTCATATAGGACATTGTCAAGGGATTCAGGCCCTCAGCTGGATTCCTTGGTCTTAGTGTGTGGACAGATTTCCTGCATTCTTTTGTATATCATTCTTTAGGTGACTGCCATAAATAATCATATAAAGTATGTGTCCTGTATTATATTTTTTCCATTGCAAAAATAACTCCCAAACCATCACAGAAGGTGAGAAGGAAATAAAGTTTGAGCCAATTATACATCATTTAAATGTGTACTCACCAGAGAAACTGTGACTGCAGACTGTGTGTGGGTTACCATGGGGATCTGAATTAAATAAAAGGGTAGCTGGGGAAAAGGCTTATCATTGAAGTCACCCTACAGTAGAGAATCCTTTTTTCCCTCTACATTTAAATACATTTACTCTCCCCCATCTGTGGTTTTATTTTCTATGATTTCAGTTACCCATGGTCAGCCATGGTCTAAAAATATCAAATGAAAAATTCCAGAAAATAATTCATAATTTTTGAATAACTTGTATTACAATATATTGTTAAATTGTTCTATTATCATTATTGTTAATCTCTTACTGTGACTGATATATACACTGAATTTAGTCACAGTTATGTAAGTACAGGACAAAAAGAATATGTATATGATGTATATGTACATATTTACTATCCACAGTTCCAGGCATCTTGGAATGCTTTTCCCATGGGATAAAGGGAAGCCAGTATCGCGGTAATTTTAGGAGATTATATAGTCATAGTAAACACAAGGGTGCAGTGGGAAGTGTAATGGCCTGGAATTCAGGGCACCAATCCTTCACTGCCATCAACTCCTTATCAACTAGATGCGTGATTTTTATGAGGTTATTTTACATCAGTTTCTCATAGGGCAGATCAACTCTGATTTATACATTTTTTTTTCTTTAAACTTGAGATTCTATGCATCCAAGGGCTCTAGCCTTCCCTCCCTAGGTATTGTTGGTAATCTAGTTGGGGAAGAAGTCATGAAATTCCTATTTTAAATCTAAAAATAGGTTAGTTCAGTGATTTGGCTAGTGTTACACATCTCCTTCAAACTGAAGTCCAGGGTCATGCCCACTGGGTAGAGGGAATGAGGTGGTAGGGGCCATTGACTCCACCCACTGGGAAGGACATTGTCTAGAATTGTCTGTGCATGGTGATAATAAAAAGCAGGGCAAGTTTTCCTCAGTTTTTGTATGCTTTAAAATTCATTCAGACAGCGCACTTCTACAGTGCCTGCTCTAAGAGGACTACTCTTATCTCCTAGTCCCTAATGCCCCTGCTGAGGACCTTTGGTTTAAGAGACTCAAAAATACCAGTTTGGGAGTCAAGGTTTGCTTCTATCCTTAGAGTCTCTTAAGCCAGAATCAGCTGTCTTTGGAAGAAAGGGTTCCAAATAAAGCTAAACCTTTGTGGAGCACTCCCAGATTTGACATAGTTTTCTTAGCTCAACTTCTTAAATTTATGTCTAATTAAAGTGAGGTATTAAGTAGCTCAGAAAGTGGCAAAGCGTATAGAACAAGCTCCAAGTCAGATGAAAGGAAATAGCCTTGCAGGGCCATTTTACTTCTCATATTCTGTATATGGAAATAAAATAGTTCATGCTTTGTGCAGAACACAGATATTTTTGATTAGTAATTCGTCAGAGGCAAGTGATTTTTTTTTCTAAAACATTTTTGGGAATCTCAGAAATTTTAACTGTAGCACTAGTTTCACCAGAGATTTAGGAGAATATAAGCATCATAATCCAGTGACTTCGGGCTGAGACGTCTCCTACCTACTTATCCTCACAGCTGTGATGCCTGTCAGAACTGCCCTTCAGCCTTGTGGAATGGTCATTGCAGACACGTTGAAGGACGGTACTGATAAAGCAAATTACTGACACAGTTTCCATGCTTAGGTCTGCCACTCAGTAGTTGTTTCTTCATCTGCAAAGTGAGGTGTTGCACAGGAGAATAATTTTACTTTTTTTTTCTTCATTGATATCTAATGTTTTTGATTCTCAGGCTCTGGATCCTTGGACATTGTCTGACATCCATGTCTCAGGCTCTGGCCGCTCAGGACTGCAATGATCCACCCTTCCAAGGAGTGCCAGCCTCAGACAAAGATGTCAAGGTGTGAGCAAGCATCTCCTTTCCCAGCTTCCCCTGTTGCTTGGAGAGCTTCCTCTCTCCCCATAATTCAGATTTCACATCAACATTTTTCATAGTTCCTTAATGATAACTGCAAAATTATACAGGGAAAAATTATTTTTCCACTAAAGAGCTTACATTTGTCTAGAACAAACAATAGCCTGCAAGTAAAATCTACCCTGACTTTTTTTTTAATAAGCAGAGATTGTTGGAATAAAGTCACATGCATTAGCTTGTTTTTAATCTATGGTGCTTTATAACTAGAATGGCAGAGATGAGCAATTCATAGGGACTAAAAGGCTAAAAGGTCTACAAAGTCTAAAATAATTACTGGTATTTTCGGGAAAAATATGTCAAGAAAAACAGTTTATTAGAGATTATAGAAGTCCCCTGGTCCTGCTCCCACTCTGCCCTCCCACTCTACCCTGCTTGGGGTGGGAGGCATTGGGACCTTGGTGAATCCTTCAAGACTGAGAGAGCTCACAGACCCCCAAGGCAGTTAATACTTTAGTGTCTAGGTCTAGCTTTGAGAATGCTTTTTTCCATTGACCCCATGTATTTTTATTTTTCCATCTTGCACATTGGTACCTGACCTGACCTCTGAAACCAGAGGAAATATGTTTGGTCTTTCTTCAAGTTTGTTTTATCACAGTTGTTTAGATATTGGGTCTTTCTCATGAAACGTGGTGACTCATTACCTCTGATGCCTGATCTTGCCCATGGCCTGCCTGTGCTTGGGTCACTGATGTCAGAATGCTAACTCTGGTACTTCTCTGAAAACTCACAGACCAGCTGGGCAACCTGGGTTGGACAGAGGCACCATAATTGTTTCTTTCAGTGAGAGAGAATTGGTTCTGGAGTAACATCTGCAGGGAAGGAATTTAATGATGTTTATGTCGGAATCACGAAACTCACGCATGGTTGGAAAGGTTATGCTGACCAAAGGCCAAGGCTAAGAACTCAGGAAAATCAGAAGTGAGACAGGAGAACACAAGCCAGAAATTATGATGTGAAGGGACTGATGGAAGTGCAGATACTTTCATAACAACTGTTCACTGAGAGATGTTGCAAACAGTTTTGATTATCAGCCTCTGGAGCGCTTGGCTTGGATTCCAGTCCCACCTCTAACTTACCCAGGGCAGATTAATGAATGCCTGTATTTCCCCACTTTTTTTTTTTTTTGTTTGTTTGTTTTTGGTTTTTCTCTGGTACCAGGGACCGAACTCACAACCTTGAGCTTGCCAGGCAGGCGCTTTTGCCGCTGAGCTAAATCCCCAGCCCCTCCCCACTTTTGAAAGTGACACTAGTGTTACCTATCCCTTAGGCTTAGCATGAACATTGACTTAGCTAATGAATAAGAAGCACTTTGAGCCATGTAGATATCAGCCGGCACTATTTTTACATCTTTGATGATATAGCAGGCACTCTATGTCTCCTTCTGTATGTCCTGGCACCTTATGATCCATCACAGAAGGCACAGATTTTAAAGCCACAAATCCAAGGTACAAATTAAATTGCATTTTGTAGTAACTGAACTTTGCCCTTCAACTCATTCTCTGCCCAATAAAAAAATCACTTTGCATCAAAATATATACAGACTCTTTGCTATCCTCTTTCTTCATTTCTTCTCAGTGGAGTAACCTGATTTGATGGAGCGGGGGATAAGTTATTTTGATTTTTGGGAATAAGTGTCTTTCCATGGTTTCTACTGATGTGTGAAAACTCTGGGGGCTTGTTACCAGCTTCTGTGCTGCTGAGCCATCCTGAGTTCACCTCTCACCCTAGCCATTACATCCTCGCAGATTACACTCACTTTGCCTTGGTTATGAGGTCTCTCCAGAGTCACAGTGATGCTGTGCCATTGCCATTTGGGTGAGAATGAGTGGTTGTTCTCCATCCTTTGCACTGGATTATGGAAGTCTGTCCTCCAGCCCCTGCATCAACGCTCAGTCAGTGCTGCACTAGAGCTCATAGCAATCGTGGGCAACTTTTTGAGGCTTGTTCTTCCGGTGCTATAACATTGGCAGCTAGGTAGTCTCTCCTTCTGGCCTGGCATCTTTCCTGTTCTGTTACAGAGGGATTTTGAGTTTCTTCTGGGAGTTCTTCATCTATCCCTGGATATTGTTGCCAAAAGTTGAGATGCTTTTCATAGAATGACAAGAATTTGGAAATTCCAGTCACATTCCTATGATCTGCTTTCTAGATGGGATCTGAATTTTATCTTTCTTTGGGTAGTAAATATTTTAGGGGGCTGTAGTGTATTCTTCTTCATACTTTTCCCTCCCAAAGCATTGGTTTGTGTGCTTGAAGGAGTTGACTCTTAATATTTTTATATTGAAATAGGTATTTCAAATTAAATTATTTTAAAAAATTTTTATGAGTACATATTTGCAGTACATAATAATTACCTTTATCATGGGGAGTTGATACATGTATATAATACATCTTAATTTTTTTTTCATCCAATACTACTCCCATCCTTCCTTGCTCCTTCTGACTCTTGTTTCCCTTCTCATTTGCAAAAGATCTACTTTCATCACTTCTCCTCTCAATTCTTTTTTCTATCCCCTTTTTCTCTTCTCTCTCTTCCTCGCTGCATGAAATTGGTTTTAAGTCCAGATTTTCAAATTCATTGCCTCACTTTTGATTTTTACTTTTCATTGGAATCATCTGTTGCCACAGGGTAAAAAGTAAAGAAAGTTATTAGAGATCACAGAATGGTAATAAAGAGAATGGAAATCGCAGAAGGGTAATGGCAATAAGAGAGCACAACAGGACTTGGCTTTTGTTAGTAGCTCAAATGTTCTGCCCAGGTGTATAATCAGATATCATCTATTTTCATTCCTTCCAGTCTGGATGCAGTCACTGGGAAGGACAGAGGAGAAAAATAATCCTCACAAATGAATTTGCACTGGGAAAAATAAAGAAGCTTGAAACAGATATATGAGTTTATTAATAATCTATATTTATTGTATCCATTAGCTTTACAGAAACATTTATTCCTTGGACTTCAACTAGAGTATCTAAAGAGAAGAGGAAGAGACAATTGGAATATTCTTTTTGAGAATTCAATTTGTTCAGAAATTCAGAAGATGGATGGCTTTCACTACCATAAATACTTCAGGAAGGGAATAGACAAGAGATTCTTAATTATGCTCAATTTCTCTCCTTCCTTCCCTGCCTCCTTCTTCAACTCTACCCTTCTTTCCCCCTTTCCTTTCCTCTTTTCTTCCTTCTTTTCTCTTTTGTTTTTGAATAGGGTATGGTTCAGTGCCTACTTTTGTGATTTTTCTATCATTTCCCTATATTCAAACAAGACTGTATTTAAATTGTCATATTGTCCAGGGATTTAAAGGAAGACAGATCTTAAAGTATATCATAAGATACAGAAAACATGTTAATGGAAGATAAATATTTTGCTATTATTGGTAGTTCTGAACATGAAAACATGCAATGTACACTAAAATAGATATACACGAAAATAATGTGGTGCCTCTCACAATGTTACTCATTGTTACTTAACTGATTCCACTTCACATAACTCCTTCATATCTTGATATTATTTCTCAATATGACATAAACTATTCTGGCTTCTGTGTAAAATAGGTTCCTGTTGTTGTGGTTTGGGGTTTTGCAAGGGGAAACAGTACAATACAGAACACTTAATTATAAGATTATTTTACAATAGTCACCCAAAGAGTCACAAACAAAAAGAGTGCAGAAATCTGTCCACACATTAAAGACCAAAGAATCCAGCTGAGGGCCTGGATCCCATGGTAATGTCTTGCATGAGTTCAGCTGAAGACCTAGAGCCCATAACGACGCCTCCCATGAGTCCGGCTGGAAGCCAAGAGCCCAAATCAATGTCTTATGCAGGCCTGTTTCACAGATCTGCACTGGGAAGGCCCAAAGGTCAGTGGTGGAAGCTAGAAAGTCTGTGCCAGTGGAATGAAGGATCTGTGTTAGCAAACTGGTGCACTAGTGCTCGCTTCGGCAGCACATATACTAAAATTGGAAAGACTGGTGCACTGGAGCCAGGAAGCAACACTCAAAGTAAGAACCAGAACTCCCCTGAAAGGTACCACAGCCATCCTCAACAACAGTGAGGTATGGATCTCCTCCAGTGATAAGAGCCATGTTCCCATCAGGAAAGCCAACACGACAAGTTTTTCCAGGAGACTGAGCAGTGCACCATCTTACCCTCTGGAGCCAGAAAGCAATGTTCAAAGCGAGGACCAGAGCTCCCCCAAAGTGAACCATAGCCATTCCCATTGACACCAAGGTTCCAAACTCCTGCAATGATGAGAGCATCCAAGTTCATCAGGAAAACCAGCACGACAAGCTCCTCCAAGAGAAGCAACAGCAGCCCCAGGAAAACCAGCAACTCCAACAGCACCCAACAGCTTCCAACAGCTTCTAAACTTCTCCTCCAGTTCTGCCTGTTAGGCTGCTGGCAACACTCTTTAGATGGGCCTCCCACACCCAGCACCAAGCTGGTTCAGTTCAGCCAGGTGTTAGAAGTTGACCACCAGTTTTCAGTCCACCACAATTGTCTTCTTCGTTGTCCTCATGTAAGCAACATTTGTGTTTTAAAGAACAGTGCAAGCTCTACCTTTCTGTATCCTTCTCCCTTAGACTCATCAGCAATCAAATGACATCAGTTTCTTCATACCTCCCTAAAACCTATGATCATGCTTCTTGCTGATCACAAGAGCAGTTCATGCTTCCTACTGCTGTAGACTTTTATTTATTCAACGTACATCTGTCTAACACTTAAGGTGTGCCAAGTGCTAGAAGGTATCAGAGGAAATGTAAAGATGCATGATAAGTAATCCTTGTCCTCAAATTTCTTTCAAGTCTAATAAAGAGAAACAGACATAAAACAACTAAGACATAACAAAGGAAATATTCATTAAAGTTGCAAACAAGCTTCTAGGAAAATCTAGTTGGAAACACTGGGAACATGTTATGGACTAGGTGAGGATGGGGAATATGCCTGAATCCAGTATTTATTGTTGGGTACCAGTATTATTTATAGTATTATTGCCTGGAACAATGTGAAATAGGACTGTTTAAAATGTTGCAATACTGATATGGGGCAGTAAACTTTTCCTGTAGAGGTCAGGTTTGAAGGTTGTATGAGTTTTTCAATTAAGTATTTAATTCTGCGGCTTTGGTATGAAAACAGTTATAGATAATATATACATGAATGAATACGGCTATGTTTCAATTAATTTTTTAAACATATAACCCCTTGGGTGTAGTTTGCCAACCTGTTGTCTGAAGAATGGAAAGCAATATATCTTGAGAGCTAAAATTGCCTGAGAAATGAGGAGTAATGAAACCTGGTTTAAAGATTTTTGGTATTATTATATGTTAATCAGAAGCAACTAGAGGGTTCTATGAGAAAAAAAATCAACTTTCCTCATAATATTGAGGATGCATGGAAATCCTCACAGGATTGAAGAAAACCACCAATTTATGAGGTTATTATAAATAATTCTATTGAAAATTAAGTTTATAGGGGCCAGGGATATAGCTCAGTGGCACAGTGTCTACCTGGCAAGTGTGAGGGCACGAGTTCAATTCCTGGTACCCCTCAAATCCCCCCAAATTAAGTTTATAATTAAAGTAATAGAATATAATAGAGACTCTTCTCAAGATTTAAAATGTGTGATCATCACTGTTCCCTGGTACAGGTCAGGACCTCAGGCTGAGGCAGAATGAGCATTTAAATTGGATAATTTGACAAGAGTTCAGGAGAGATTACTTAGAAAAATGTAGGCAGAATGCAGGGAAACCACAACAAATGGTGTAATACACTCAACTTTGTGAGAGTAGATTGTTGGGGTCTCCAAAGGGGTGAGGGGTGAGAGCAGTTTCTGAAATTCACGAAGATAGAGTTGAGAGGGAAAATGGTAGGGCCCCAGATCCATTCCTAGTGAAAGCCCTGGAATAGAAAAAATCACTATCTGGACCTCACTCTCATCCCCTATGGGTGTCCCTATAGGAGCACAAGGGGAAGAACAAGGCTCAGGAGGTCAAAGGGCAGGTGTGTATTTGATCCGTGCATCTAATTCAGCCTCCAATGGTGTGGGGTAGGATGGGGAGGGTAGAGTAGCCCTGGAAGGAAACCAAAGATATCCATTTTCATGATCAGTTGGGATAAGGTTACTGTCCTTCAAAAGTAGTGTGGCAAGGACATGTACATCTTCCCACGTATCCCTGTGCTTCCCAGCTTCCTAGCACAGGTGAGGTTCTGACTATGGGAGGAAATGGTATAGGCCACTTTTAACTTAAGCATGAAAGACGCATACATTGACTCCAGGACATTCTTTTGCCATGGCAGGTTGGAGGCCAGGTGTGTTGTAGGAGATTACTGGAGAAGTGGATTGGAGCCTAATCTATCCAATAGGAATATTTGTCCTGGAAGGCAGCTGGCTGCGCACAGAGTTTGGGTAAATGAGAAATAAAATTTTGTTGTTGCTGTTGCCACTGAGATTTGGAGTGTACATTTCTTCCTGTAGTATAAGCTGACCATGCTAATTTCTGCCTCAAGCATTGAACTCTCAGAAATGTAATTAGCTGAAGAAAAATTTGCCAGTACAGGAGGGTATGGGATACATTTAAGAACACCAACCACAGCTTGATAGCTGGAGATAATGTTTCTGCAGGACTGCTGGAGAATTTTATTAGTGCAGCATCCTTACTATCCAACCTGTTTGATTATGTTATTTCTAAATGTGTTTCTTTACCAAACTTCACTCTCTCAAAACCCCTCCCAGATATTACTAAATTAGATGGTTATTCAGGATTACAGTCTTCTGAAGACTGGAGGTCAACAGAATTGCTTTGTGTGACCTGGAAAAGAGGTTGTCAATTTGCAATTACAGAATCTCCCTATGAGCCCTGGGAAGAGCTTGGACTTTGAAATCCTACATGCTGTGTTTGAGTTTCACCCTGGTCACTTATTAGCTATGTGATTTTATGCATGCTATTTAACTGAGCCTTGGGGATTATCATCTGGCAAGTGATAATCCCTACTGTAAAGAGTTATTGTAGGTATTTTTTAGATGTATGTTAAGAAAATAGCATAGTGGCTGTCTAATATATGGTCAGAACTAAATGTTTGTTTGATAATCTGTATACTTGGTCTTTGAAATTATGTTAACTTTGTAGCTTGCTGCATTTGAGTTCACCAGAGCATAGTTTCAAGCCTTAATTTCCTGTCTGGTTATCTTGGCTAAGCTTGATTCTCAGTAAGGTTTTTATAAAGATCAAAATAGATATTTTTCTTCAGAGGGATTTTATAAAAATCATGCTCAATTAAAATGCAGTAGATTGGTTTAGTGAAACAGTTTGGAATATTGAGTCAGAGACTTGTCCTTGATGCACCAGACAAGGTTAGTGGCTCTGTCTCATCATTATTAGACATGTGATCATTGTCAAGTTATTTTCACCTGTTCCTAGTATCCTAATGATTACAGTGGGAATAGGCCTGCCTGGATTTCCTGCCTCTCATTTACAATATATAGGATTTTTGTGAGATTGAAAAAGAATAGCCCACTGAAAAGCCACGAAGACTATTTCAATACCAGCCATCACAAGTATTTCCATATCTAACAGTGCCTTGTATTTGACAAAATGTTGCTGAATGAATAGAGTGGATGAACATATAACAACCAAATCAAAAGGACATAGAGAAGAGACTTAAATTATAGGCAGTTTCTTCTGAGGGTGGTGAACTGGACAGTGAAGGTAAGTGTCTGGA
Organism: Chinchilla lanigera; assembly: GCF_000276665.1. Taxonomy (NCBI): domain Eukaryota; kingdom Metazoa; phylum Chordata; class Mammalia; order Rodentia; family Chinchillidae; genus Chinchilla; species Chinchilla lanigera. The sequence continues at coordinate 29,317,156 of NW_004955412.1, read as the reverse complement.
AAACTGGACTCACATTAGCATGGTTAGGCTTAGTGATTTGAAACTACAAAGGTGCCATGATAGAACCTTCAAAGTCAAGTCTCCTTTCAAACCTCTCTAGCTATCCACAAGGGCAGTGAGTACAGAGGGCAGAAGTGGTTTACAGTGAGTGACAAAATTGGAGTCTCAACTTGGTCTTCAAAATTTAGTAGGGGTGCCATTTGCTCCATATCAAGCAGTGTCTTTTGGGGACTATAAGGTCTTCTCCATTGAGATGTACAGATTCTAGAGAGGTACATTTGACCCCTGATAGCCCATTCACGAATGAGACCATGTTAGTGTACTTTGCTTTAGATCCTTGAGCCTTACACTCACTGACTTTCACACATTGTTGCCCCAACAAGCCCTGATGATATTCAGGGCTCTGTTCTGGAAATCTAAGAGGGACAGGTAGGTTCTTGGCCAGCATCTCGGGATTTAACCATGCTGCTCAGGTCTCAAAATTTCTCTTCAATTGAGTAGCATCCTTCATGTGTTGTACAGGGATAAGGGTACCAGGCATACATAGAGGTTTTGATATACAACTGATATTGTGTTCTGTCACAGATTTGTCGTAAATGCACTTTCCATAGTGGATTGTTTTAGTATTAAAAATCCTGAGATAACAACAGGGCAAACCTGGCTTATAAAACTTCTGTTCTTTTTAGTAGGTTAGTTGCAAAGTTCTAGCTCTCTGACTACTTCTGAGAGTACACGTGGGTGTGGGCATATGGTCTTTAATACTATGACTGGAAATGGAATGTGAGTCAGTCAGGTAATACTCTTTAATGCCATTGAAAGCAATCAGCCTTGGATTTCAGTATAGCTCTTGGTGTTTACTAAAAAGGAAACATAAGTCATGCTATATTTGTTCTTGTATCCTCCTGTCCTGAAAAACAATGGGAAAACTCAAGATTCTCTTGACCTTGTGTAGGATTGTGGGTAGCTCAAACAAAATTCTATGATGCAAAGAGGAATTCACTCCAAAGTGTGAAATGAACTTCGATCTCCAATGCAAAATACACTTGGAAGAATCTCAAAATACAAGTGGAAGAATCTTTGAATGTGGAAGACTACATTCATTTCCCTTTATTCTTAGTCGTGGATAGTCTTAATGAAAATACGTCCTAGTTTGAAAATATGGAAGCAGGTATTTTTGATCATATAATTTTAAGAGCACTCTAAATATACTAGTGTTAAAATTTCTTTTGGTGCTACTAATTTTGACATAGTAGATGTTTGTGAGAGAAGACTTAAACTTGAACATGGATCTGTCCATTGATGAAATTGATTGGATATAAGGAATAGCCAATGGGAGCAGGCAACCTTAGGCTGACTGTATGCTTCTACTTTGTGGTGGCTATCACACCTCATATCGAGAGGAGGAGGTTTGCACAATGTGGAATGGATATGTTGGTTAGCTAGTAAAAGCTCAGCCTGGGGGTGGATTTGGAGATATTTCATTTCTCCTTCCCATCTGAATTTTATAAAAACACAATAATCCCAATTACACTTGTACCTTTAACTTATTTTTAAAAACTATTCTGATCTTTAGCCCTTAAATCTAATGACTTACAGTCTTTTGTGTTCTCATGTTTTGTGTCCCTAGAATATGGTGGTTATAGATTTCATTTGTGTGGAGTGCTTTTAGATAACTAAGATCTAGATTTATATCTGAAAAGAAGCTAATCTATATCTGAGTGTTAAGTCCCATGAAATAGCAAATTTCAACATTTCCCCTGTTAGATAAGTCTGAGGTGAGGCGATTTCATCATATATTTACTACCCAAGAAGATGGGAAATAAAAAAGCAATAACAGAAAGGGGTAAAAAGAGAAAATAAAACATTGATTTACCTTTGAGATTCTTCCACTTGTATTATACATTGAATTATATTTCCTTTTTTAATTTTAAATTATTGGAAGCTTGATTTGAGAATTAGGTGGAGGTACAAGTCCATATTGTCGAAAGGGTCTGGCAAGAGATAAAAAGAAACAGTGTGTATGTCTTTTGATGAGAAGAAACAAATTCAGGTATCTGTGGTAACACTCTATTTGTGTCCTTGTTTATCTCCACAACCATCCTTCAATCTACAAGAGAACCACCAGCGAAAAACCACTGCACTGTCATCACATTGCCCCAAATATATCTCAGAGGGCTGACCTGAAAATCAAAATGGAAATTACTCCTCTGCTCACCGCCTGCTCCTGGCCATTGCTGAATATTGTCTTGTGTCAGATGTACACACAAAATTCCTCCTAAATTGCCGTTGGTTTGGGGAAAGCCAGCTGGAACCCTAACTCAGAATCTGCCCTCTTTAATCTGCCAGACAGTCTGGGCAATTCTTAGAAATGAGTCTTGAGATAAAAAGAGGTTTTTTAAAAAAATATTAAAAACATCATCGACAAATACTTTTCAGTTTAGAAGAGCATCTAAACTTCTTCTGCCAAGAGTCTGAAAAGATGTTTCTTTGCAGGGTTGGTGCTGAGAATTCTGTCGCCATTTCATAGATGAAGGGTGGGAGTGGGGAAGCCAGTATGTCCACCGTCTTGAAGGTCATGACAGTTTAGAACAGAAAATTGTCAAGAGGTTAGAGGAAAAAACCATAAATGAAGCTCATCTATATTCAAAGCTGTGGTTAATGTGGACTACAGTCTTTCATAACTCTGAATTTGAAGCCATCATTATAAGGGGATATTCTAATTCCACTTTGGACGCTTCCAATTTATTTTCTGATAAAACATATTAGTGTAGTTTATCCACTCACATGTTGTCCTGTAGAATTTAAAGATTTGTAACTGTCCAAACAGACTATTTTTCTAGTTTTCCCAGAATATACAAGGCTTTATTTTTCCCCAAAATATTTATTATATGCCCATTCTGTATCAGACTGTGGCCTAAGTCACTGACTATAAATCAGGGAGATATGATACCTAGAGAGAATTTAAAGCCTGAATTATTTTTTTTCTGCTATAAAAAGGCTACAATTTCTATTTCTTGCCAATTCCACCTTCATTTCCACCACTGTGTGAATGATGCTTAAATCTCTCACAATGACACTTGAAGTCTCCTAAGCTGTAGTTTAACATTTCCAGTTCTCTGCTGTACACACTTACGAGTTTAGCAAGCTCAAATTCTCTACCCACACAAACCCTCCCCTTTGTTCCCTTGGCCAGGTCTTTCTCGTAATTTTTCTCCCTCTTAATGGAACAGAGTTCTGCCAGCCCCGTGTAGACACTGTCCTTCCTCATGGATATCATACTCAGAATTGTAACTCATCCTTCTATTCAGTATCCCCTCCATGTTTCTCATAAGTTCTCCTGACATCTCATTTTGGTTTCATGGGTCATCTCTTGCCTGCTCTGTGGCTATCACCTCCTTGTTCCCTGTTTCTTTTCTCCTTTCCACTGCAATCATTGTGTGCACTGCAGGTTGATCGTTGTGCATCATGCTCTTGCTCAAATACCTTCATAGAGTAGTATCCTTTGCCCAGAGACAAACTCAAAGCTAGTTTTCATTTTCTGGCTATGATGTACCAGTTTTGTGCATATCACCCACAGTTCTACGCAGATGTACTTTACAATTACCAATCTAGAAAATTGCTCCCTACAATTATTTAGTCTGTTGGGCTACAGTGGAGCATAACAATTTGTAATGGCTTGTGCTTAGATGTCCCCCAAAGCCTCATGCAAACATAGGTGGAGCTTTTGCAGAGGTGGCTGGATCTAGAGTGGTGACACTGGAATTGATTCATACTACAATGCTAGACTCAAGGGCGCTAGGATTAAGGGTGTGAGTGCTACTCACCCTAAGTACCCTGGATAAGATAAAAGGGCCTGAAAGAGGCTGTTAAGGTCCCTTGCTTGCTTTGCTTCCTTCTGACTGCTATGAACCACTGCCCCTCTGCCACGCCACCCTGCCTTAGAGCCAGTTAATTATGGACTGAAACATCTACAAGCTGTGAACTAAGTAAACCTTTCTTCCCTTAACTGGTGGGTGTTGCATATTTTGTCTTAGCAACAAGAAAAGTAATGAAGACATAATTCTTTCCATTTGGGTTTTATTTCCCTCAAAGTCTAAGTGAAGTGTTGTGTTCTTCATGATAACCTATGATAGACTTGTCTGGTAACCGTTATTTATAATATGGGTCTTTGCTGTCCTCATAATATTTTAATGTATTGTACCGTATAAGGTCCTTGAGTATACATTTTAAGTTCCTAGACATTGTCTAGCCAAATAGCTCTGAAGAATATTTAGTGAATTAAAATAAAGGAAACAAGGAATGCATTAATTAATAGGAGATAAAGTATAAGGTAACAAGTAACTCTTAAGTCATAATGTCTAGGTTCAAATCCAGGCTTTGTCTCATAGTAGCTGTGCAACTTCAGACACATTACTTTAGACACACGTTACTGTGCCATGTATCATCATCACCCATAAAATGGAGATAGCACGAGTATCTCTTAGGGAGTCACTGTGAGTAGTTATGTTATCATGTAAAATGTGCTTAGAATAGTGCTTGGCCCCAAGGGGAGACCTCGCAGGCCTTAGTAATCACTCCTCTTTTGCTATTACAAACATGAAAGGCAGGGTTTCTGGGAATGGGAATAAATGAAAGATGCTTCCTGAGAAGGCAGGGCAGGAATCTGGGTCATGAATGAGGGAGCACAGGAGACAGCATGTTTTGTTTTCTTGCAGATCTTCTCAGAGTCAGTCCTGAACATGGTGCAATTTGTTGTCAGTCATCAAGATGCTTTTTTCAGTCTAAAAGTTCTTTTATTAATTAAAACAACAGCAAGTTTTTAAAGGGTCCTTTGTTGCAGAGCATTTCTTTCTGTGCCTGGGAGGGCCTGGCTGATTTCGGGACTTGCCTCCTGACATCCTGCTGCCAAAAAAGTCTCTACTCTCAGCCTTGTTGGGGCTCAGCCCAGGAAACATCTGCAAGGGCGGCTTCAGCTTCACAGTGACACAGTCGGAGCATCAGACAGACTGGCCCGGGCAGCCTGCTGGGCCACCTCCTCTAGAACACTGCACGCGGAGGACTGGACTTGTCACCTGGGGCACAGAGGGCTCTGATGACGTGATCCTATTGTCTAAAGGACAACTGTCCATTGTTTTGTTCATTTTAGCAAAATAAATAAAACCTTCTGTTTCTATGGAAATGTCTGAGCCACCCGAGTACAGTCTGAAGGTCCCACCTGGACTCAGAGTCTGGGCTTTCAGCCTGGAGGGTTATGGACAAGTGTGAGATTAATTATTTGCACAGCTCCAGCCTAATGAATGGCTTTGGACTGGGAACTTCCTGGGGTTGACTGGGAGAATGCTCCACGGGTGCTTGCTTCATTACAGTGGCTATTTTGAAGTACATTGTTACGACTCCCAGAAGAGAAAGCCATTTGATGGATCAGGTTATCCTCATAAGCTATGCATGGTTAGTTCACTTTACATCGGAACACTGCACACACCCTCAGCACAGGCAAGAGGGGACCCCAGCGCCTGACTCAAATACTGAGTTTCTTGCACCTATCCTATTTCCTGCTTCTGTCTCAATTTTTGTCATTGTTGGTTGAGTGGATTCAGCTTGGCTGAAGTGAAGACAGATTTTGGGAGGTTTCTAAATTCAGGAAATGAATCCTCCCTGTGCTTCCACCTTCCTGTGTGTCCAAATTCCAGAGGACAGGTGTTCACCTCCTGGTGGTCTTGGAAATCACTGGTTTTCCTTTGGGGACCTGATGGGTAGAACAAAGCTATGTTTTCTGAGATGTTTTATTTTAGCTATGCTCAGTCCACTGGCGCATATTTCTTAAAGGGAGTAAATGAAAGTACAGGAGTGGGTGGCTTGATGAGCTGGTCACTAGATGATTTGTAAATGAGGGTGAGAAAAGTGAGGTCTGAGCTGCTGGAGCTGTTGTATCTCAACTTGTACCAAGGTGTCTAACTTCACTGGCTCCTCAGCTTAGATCTTCTCTCATTGGGGCCCTCTTCGGTCACTTTTGCTCCTTTGATATAGAAATCCACACACTGATCCCTGCTGGAGGGCCTGGGTGCCTCAGGGACCCCTGGCTCAGGGAGGCAATCTCAGATTGAAAGTGGGAGAGCGGAATTCAGCTGGCCTCTGCTTCCACTTCCTTCCTGCACTCTTCTGTCTGAAGTTTTGTTTCTCTTCCGGCGTTCTCTTTCCTTCTCACATTCTTTCGAGTGTTTAGGGAAATCTCATCATTTTCAAAAGCAAAACAAACAAAGGCACAACACAAGCTCCTAAAAATATACATAGGGGATAAAATGTAAAATCTTAAGATTGAAAAGACTGAAGTGTTGCTAGCAGATGGGTCTGCTATGCATTGACCATAACTAATTCAGAGTGATTGGTGAGTTCTGCCTGCCTTAGGAATGGCTTTTAGGTCAACTGAAAGAAGGCTTTGGATGGAGTTGCAGCCAACAGAGCAAAGACCTAAGAAACTCAACCATGATAATCACCAGGATCTTACTGCTGCATTTCCTCTATGTTTTGAAGCTTTTAAATCACTAGGCCAAAGGTTGTTTTTCAATGTACAGCCTTCATTTGGGCAGATTATGTGCTTAGTCCAACTGCGGTGTTGTAAATCTTTGTGGGACACTTTCTTGGGAAAAAACTACAGGCAAAGGATGATAGCAATAGTGTCTCTGTGGGCTACATGTGTAGGTGACATTTGAGACCAGAAAAAAATGTTTACTTAAGCTTCAAATTAAGCCATAAATAAAAATTAATGTGTAATTTATTAATCATTACACAAATTTGGTGATAGCAATTTAATAGATTTCCTTTTTTGCTATTTCCAGATTTGTTAGGATTAGCTGATAGATGCTGGATATCAGCCGCATAGCATGATGTTTTGGTATATGACCATTTTTGAAATAATTACCACAAGTCAGATAATTAACCTATCCAGAACTTCACACAGTTACCTTTAATTATTTGTTTGTGTGTACATTCAGAATATTTAAGTTATACTCTCTTAAGTAGTTTCCAGTATGCAAGTAGTGTCGGCGTAGTCACCATAGATTGCCCAGAATTTATTAATCTTGTAGTTGAGGTTTGTGCTCTTTGGCCAGTATCCTTTGAATTCCCCTTTGTCCTACCCCTTGGCAGACACCATTTTATTTCTATTCTCTGTTTCTGTAAATTCAACTTTCTTTAGATTCCACACATAAGTGAGATTGTACAGTATTTGTCTTTTTCTGTCTGACACCCTCCAACTTTATCTATGTTGTTGCAAATGGTAGGATTTTCTTCCTTTTCATTACTGAATAATATTCTGTTGCACATATACACCATAACTGTTTTTGCTATGAGATCTCACTGTGTTGCTGAGGTTGGTCTCTAATTCCTGTACTCAAGCAACCCTCTGTCTCAGCTTCCAAGCAGCTGGGACCACATTCATCCTTTGATAGACACTTGCGTTGTTTCCATATCTTGCCTATTGTTAATAATGCTGCTGACATCATGGAAATGTAGATATCTCTTTGCAATACTGATTTTGTTTCCTTTGAATATGTATTCAAAAGTGAAATTAGTGGGTCAAATGACAGTTCTTTATTTAGTATATAAAGAAAATCTCATAATGAGTTTGTAGTGGTTGTACTGACCTACTTTCCTTCCAACAGTGTACAGGAGTTCCCTTTTTTCCATATCCTCACCAACACTGGTTAGTGCTTGTTTTTTTAATAACAGTCAACCAAATAGAAATGAGGTGTTATCTGACTATGGTTTTAATTTGTTTTCCTAATGATTAATGAAGCTAAGCACCTTTACATATACTCAAGTGTTGGCTGACAGCTTTGTCTGTAAGCCACATTTTTGTAAAATATAGGGACAAAATCATATATTTCCGGCATTTTGAGGAAGCACCTCAGAATTTATGATGCTAAGTTCTGGGAAGATTATAAAATGGCCCTGCTGCCAATTTCACTTATGTACCATTGTTTTAGAGTATTGGAAAGGAATAGAATGTCATGCTTGTTGAAAACTCATGTCTTGATTACTTTTCTTTCATGGCTGAGACAAAATACCTGACATCCAGAATTAAGGAAGGAAAGGTTTATTTAGCTTACAGTTTGTGGAAGTTTCTGTCTGTACTTGGCTGGCTCCAAGGCCAGGTGGCACATGGCAGAGGGCTACAGTTCAAGACAGTGGAAGATAGCAAAAGCAACCAGAGCAAAAGGGAGGAGTGGCAGCAAGCAGCCTCTTTCTCTCCCTTACATATGCAAACTATCTGACCCAGGGCAGGTGTAGCACTCACACTCATAATCCCAGCATTAGACCATGGGTGGATCACAAACTCTAGACTGCATGAGGCTTTGTGGGGACATGCAGACACAAACTATAACAGTTTCAGTGCTAGGTATCAATTCAGAATCTTTATATGAGCCAGGGATAGTCTTTTTTACCTCTCAGAGCTTCTTTTCCTCAACAATAGTAAAAGTAAAAATAAACATAATTACCTTATATAATTTTTTAATATTTCAGGGAAAATTTTTTATTTATTTATTTTATGAAAAAAACTAAAATTTCATAAACAATAACAGAATACAATAGTTACTACACTGTATATCATTACCTTCACAGTACTTATGCAAAATGGAAGACATACACCAAAAAGATTCTTATAAAGAAACAAACAGATAATAATACAAATCTTTCCTTTCAGTAAACTATGATAAACTAGTAGTATAAATAAAACCAATTAGGATATACATTGATATATATTTAAAGCAATGAAATTTGTAATGTGAGGAAGTACTCCTATTTCCTATTGATCTCTTCTCTATTTTGGTCTTTATTTGTATTTCTCATGTAAAAGAAGCCATGCAGTATTTGGTCTTATGTGAAATTAAAGACCCCAAGTAAAAGATGCAATCAAAAAGTAGGCAACCAAAATGAATAGAAACTTTTCAGGAGAAGAAGTACAAATGGCCAATAAATACATGAAAAAATACTCAATATCTCTGGCCATCAGAGAAATGCAAATTAAAACTACACTGTGATACCATCTGAGCCCAGAAAGAATGGCTATCATCAAAAAATCTAGCAGTGACAAATGCTGGCCAAGTTGTGGGGGAAAACAAACTCCATTACATTGTTGGTGTGAATTCAAACTACTATATCCACTATGAAAACTGGTGTGCAGATTTTTAAAGAACTAAAAGTAGAAATTCCATTTGACCCAGATTTCCTCCTACTAGGTATTTCCACAAAAGAGTGAAAATCATCCTATTGCAGAGATACATGCATATCTGTGATTATAGCAGCACGATTTGCAATAGCTAGATCTTGGAAACAGTACATATGTCCATCAACACAAAGATGGATGAGGAAAGTGTGATACTTATACACAATGGAGAACCACACTGCCATAAGAAAACTAAACTTGAGGCATTCATAGGTAAATGGGTGCTACTTGAGAACATAATATTAAGTGAAACAAGTTAGACACATAAACTCATAGAAATTTTTGAAGGAGGAAAACCATTTTGTATAGTACCTAGTCCATAGAAAACACTTATTAAACATTTGGTTGCAATTATTGTTCTTCTGTTGATCAAAAATTGTTCTTCTGAAAATCTTTTTCAGTATTGTTTATACTAGGCTTTAACAGAAACTTAGGCTGTCTCCAGAAATCAGATCCATACCTGAAAGAATAGAAATAAACCATTAGTAAGGATATTTGGGGCATATGTTTTAGGCTTTGAGAGCACTTCCAAAATTAAGTTTCAAAGTATCCTGTGTCACATGAGCATCAGCAAGGCAAATAGAGAAAACTGCTTTCAGGATCCCTCTCACTTGGCTGGTATATTTGTAAATATTGTAAAAAATTGTATAAAAACATTGTATAAAATTACCTTCAGGCTATGTGTATACAGTGTATAGAAAATATTTTATGGTTAGACTTGGATTCTATCTTCAAGACAGCTTATTATATATATGCAAATATTCCAAAATCTAAAATGTGAAACACTTCAAGCCCTAAGCATTTCAAGACAAGCAACATTCATCCTGTATTTCTGTCGAGTCTAAATATCTTCCTGGTTTTCCAAACTTGACATGTGCTCTCTCACTCTTGTGCCTTTACACACTTTATAGCTCCCAGAGGCCCTTCCTAGACTATTGGTTGTTATTCTCTCTCTGACTCACTTAAAGACAATGGTAACAAACAGCTGTCTTTTGAGAGTGAAGTGTCACATTACCGTTAACATCCCCAGCTGACATATAGCAAATATTCAATAAGCATTAACTATTTCCAGAGCACCTATCCTGTTTTTCTCTAATGTTCTGTTTGTCTGATTTTCCTTTTTTTTACGAGAGGAATTAAGGGTGGGAGCTATGTATTTTTCTGCAGCCTTGAAGACTGAACACAGCATCTAAGATAGAGGAAATACGCTGAGTGGATGAATGAATGAAGGAATGAGTGAATAAAAGAATGAGTAAACTGGTAGTTTGTGTCTTTAAAAAAATCCTTAGACTTATACCAGATTCTTAAGCTTTCTAAAATTTTACAATTAACTGATCCATAGCCAATAATATGATTAGTCATGTTTTATAGCTCCTAGATATAGGATCCTCTATAATCCAACCTCCCTAGCTTTCCCATCCTTTCTTTACTAACCCAGGAATTCAAACTCTGCTCTTCTATCATAAAGTATATATGACAAAATAATGGACTGAGGATTTAGTTCTGAGCTCACATATTGGTATTTTTCCTTTCCGTATAATCTTGGGAAAATAGAATATTGAAATGTCAGTGCATAGCATTTATCAGTACTTGAAATTATCTGCTATGATTAGCATGTATCTTTCCCTGTAAGAAAGAAATTATTTGAGGGACATGATTTTGTCAGCTCACCAAAGTGGTGATAGCGTCTGGAACATTTTCTGGGAGCCAGTAGCTAATCATGAATATCCGACATTAGAAGTACTCATATAGCCCGTATAAAGTGAAGAATTCAGCCTTTGATACCAACTGGACAACCACAAAATGAAAATAACCATCGGGGCTGTTCCGGAGCTTCTGTACCCCCAGTCTCACCTGCTTCCACTCATGGTTCCCTTGAGAGCAAGAGTATTTCTTGCAAGCCTACTCCTGCCATTACCTTTCCTAGTTCTTTAATGACTCTCCAGTATCTGCTGGATAAAGCCACGCTCTTTGATGTGGCACCCAAGGCCACTTGTGATCTGGGTTCCACCCAAAGGCGTGCTTGCCTCCTGTTCTAGATGTACTGTGCTTTGTATGGGAACAAGTAGAATGCCCACACCCCTCTTTCCTCTGCCCAGTGCTGTTTCTTGTCTGTTAAACTTCCTAATTCTTAGCCTACACCCCAGGATTTGTCATTATTGACACTCAACTCTGACAAATCTCAAGCCTGTCTTGTCCTTTTGTGCATGCATGTATATTTTTATATGTTCTCACATAAGGCTGTACTGTTTTTATTGTGTCTCTTAGCCCCAGGGAACAGTAGGGCCCCCTGTGATTATTCTTGAGATGAATTTTCCCATCATCCAACCTAATGTCTGGAACAAAGTATGTTATGACTAAGTGTAGAAGTTTTGATACGCATCTTTGATGAGTGAAGGAAGGAATGGATGAATGGCCGTGCCAGGGATTGTACCTAGCTACTTTGCACTGAGTGGGGTTTATTTGACCACACAAATCTGTGTGCATATGGGTTTGTCAAAGAGTATTTGGTGATGGTACTGTCTTTCTTGGCATGTTATTTTTTCTCTTTTTTGTGTTTTTGGTTCTATGATTTTAGCTTAATATGGGGTAGGTTAGAGAGAATAGTAGATAGGGTGCTACTGTCCAGGGCTTGCCTTAGGGGTCTACCTTCTCTGTTACTAACTCTAGGTAGGGGTGAGACTGATGGTTGAGGAGCTTGTTGCTGGCATTTTGCTTTTTGAAGCTAATCTGAATAATTGACTGTCTCCATCTCCGTAGCTCATGCTTCCAATGTCTCCCTCCTACCTGAGTGATCCCTCCAGCCATGGTGGAAAGTGGAGTGAAGGGATCACTGGTGTGGACAGGGGAGTTAACCACAATTTCAGCAAGCCATTTGAGCCCTCTGGGGACCTGTGTCCTCATACATAAGAGGTTTTGTCTGGCCCCCTGTAGCCCTCACATTCTGGAGTTGCAGGGTGATTGTAGTGTTGATAAGCATGATCACCTAGTGGTGGTAGTCTTCAGAGAAGGTCAGTAGTGAGTTCAGATCCTCCAGGCAAGCCTTGCCCCCTGTGGCATAAAATCAAACAGAACACATTTTACTAATGTGCATTATCTTGTTCATCAGTTCTGGGAACTAATTCCACTGGGTGATCATGGTTACTGGCCTTCTCATCTAAGGAGATGCAATCCCAGGGGCAGCTGCCCTCTGACCTGCTGGCTGGCCTGTGTATTACTCACCCTGTCACCGGTCCTGAGGCTGGCCCATTGCTTGCTGGGAGCTCCCCAGTCTGGAGCAGCTGCTGAGCCAGAAATGAAATAGGGTTCTTGTCTGGGAAGAGGACAGGGATGGAGACTGTTGTGCTGGGAGGGTGATATAGCTTGGGCCAGACACTTGCAGAATCACCTTGTGCACCCAAGGAAATGTGAATGCATCCTGATCAAGGGTGATGTGAATTCCTATGTGGGCCCCAGGGAGAAGAGTGTCTGGCTGTTGGTACTCAGATGCTAGGAAAGAAAATTATGGCTTTGCCAAATCAAACCATCGAGGGATGAAGACCATATTGCCTGATATGTTGGTGGCTCTAGTCACTTTCTGACTGTGTTTCCCATTTGAGGCAGATCTTGAATTACAATAATAAACAATACAGGGCAACCCAAATCTCAGGTCCTGACAGCCTCCAAAGTGAGATCAAATATCACAAACAGCCAGCCTGCGCTAGTGCCTAATTTAACAAGGACCTCATCTTGGTGGATGGAGCCTTCCTATCAGCTATGAGTTTGAGGGCCTAGAAGTGAGTTTTTCCAAGCAAGATTCATACTTTTGGTAGATGTACTATGCCCCATTATGACCCTGAGAAAGTAAAGAAATTGAAACAGAGAAGAAGGGAGATAGGGCAAAGTAAAGCACAGAAAAAAGAAAGGACCTTGGCAATTTCAAGACACAGTAATAACCACAGCTTCAAATGCTAGTGTTTTCAAGTAGGAAGTGGGCTTGGCTACTGTCTCATGACCTTGACCAAATTTCTAAATCCTTCTAAGCCTTGCTTCTCTCATCTTGTGTGTAAGAAATGTGAAGTTTGAAAACAGAAAAGAACTGAACAGTTGAAAGATTACAGTCATAGATATACAAATCTACTGTCCTTTTTATTTACTAGTGTGTAGGATTAAATGCTTCCTTTACAGCTTGAGGCAGTATTGTGGAGAGTGGTATATGGCCTCAATCCCTAAAACTTAAGAGGTAAAATCACATACTGAAAAGCAGAGGAAAAGAGAGAGAGAGTGCATGCGCACAACTTTCCAAGTCCAGTTTTGACTTGGAACCCTAGTAGTCTAATCCAGAAACTAAAACACCTCACAAGGTTCTGGCTCATTCTACTTGTTCCAGCCCTTGTTCTTTGAGCTGCTTGACTGTAGACAGATCATGAGACTAGAGTATGCTTTCTCTTGCTGCAATGCTGAGATACATGGGAGTGGCTGGATTCAGAGAGATGCTTGCGAAGCGCAGTAAACAGGACATGGAGGAAGCTGGGAGCTGGACTTGGGCTGTTAACAACCCCCCCACCCCATTGTCAGGAAGTGTGGGGAGCTGACAGCCACAGAGCACACAATGATGCAGCGGGAAGTGGCCGTTATAAATACACAGAGGTCAGGGCCAGGCCCAGTGAACAATAGGGGAAATGATGATGGCAGGCAGTGGGTGTACAGGGTGGAGAAGGCCAGGATAATTCCATCAGTGACAATAACTGAGGCTGATGGGGGTAGGTGCTGCAGAGGAGGCGTATAGGACTGAAAATTAAACAGTACAAATTGCCAGGTGACTCAATAGCCATAACAGCAGGCAGCAGAGTCTGTAAATAGTCCATAGTATGTCCCATTGTTCCTTCAAGAATTTCTCCTCAGACTCTACATGTTAAAGATCTCCTTTTACTGCACTTACTGGAAGCTAGTCAAGGGTTCATAGGACACTGTTGCTCACCATGGTGAGAATGGGCTGTTGGACCATATTTTTTGTGTGCTCGCCCTTGCAATCAAATAGATCCCAAAGGAAGCTTGAGGTACCTGGTATGTGTGTGAGGACAGAGGATGTGTAGGGGATCAGACAATGCTTCTAAAGCTGAGCTTTGATTTCAACTCCCTGCATCTGGTTAGTATGTAGGTGGGGTGAACAGATCTAGATACTATCCTTCATGCGCCCTATGGGGAGATGCATCTTTATGTCCAAAACATAATCTTACAAATGAGAACAAATATTTGAAGATCTATGCTTAAGACAATAAATCAAATGGGGACTCTTTTTTTTTTATTTATTTATTTATTTTTTATTTTTATTTTTTTTAGGTTTTTCTCCGGTACCGGGAACCGAACTCACGACCTTGTGCTTGCCAGGCAGGCGCTTTTGCCGCTGAGCTAAATCCCCAGCCCCGCAAATGGGGACTCTTTGTCACTGTCTAGCTTGACTACTTTCTTGGTCATTAGCCAGGTGAGTTAGTGACTACATGTAATGCTGCCTGAAGGAGTTGGATGATATTTGGATGATGTCATGGGACAGTTCCTAGACCCTTCATGATTATCTGGGAATTGTATAGATCACTTAAGTTCTTTAGGCTTAATTTCTTCTTGACACATGGGGTTTGCCACTCAGGGTGTGCTATGATTTAGACCTAAAACATTTCACAAAAGTCTCAGGTGTTCAGAGGTGGGGCTTTCTGAAGGTGATTGGATCACAAGGGCTCTGACACCATCAGTGGCTTAATCAGAATTTCATGGCATTAGTGGGAGGTGATGGAAGCGTAAGAGGTGGGGCATAGCTGAAGGTAGTGGGGTCAGGAGGTCATGACTATGGGACTACATCTTGCCCCTAGTCCTTTCCTCTTTGGTGCTTCCTCTTATGCTTCTTGGTTGCCATCAACTGAGCAGCTTTCCTCTGCTGCATCTTCCACCATGATGTTCTGCCTTATTTCAAGCCCAATTGCCGTGGATTGAAATCTCTGAAACTGTTCATTTCCTTGGGCATTTTCTTATAGCACTGGAAAGCTAACACAGTACCCATGATATGCTAAACTTATAGTAATAAGATTTTAGATTGAACCATCCCTCCTCTCTATCTTTGCCCAACCATTATCTGTGGAGCGTGGGGGACTCATCTTGTACTTTACCATGCAAACTGGGTTAAAGGAGCTGGGATGTGTTCCATTTATTCTCAGAACTATGTGATTGCACAAGAATCAAAGAAAGATAAAGGTGTTACTATCAAATGTCATTGTTAGTCTTTCCAGGTGTGTGTTAAGTAGTAGGGTGATTTCCATGTGTAAAGATATTTATGACACATGAATACATCTCATGCAGAAATTGTTCTGTGTATCAGTTATTATTGTGTGTTATAGCACTTCATCATGAATATAATTAAATATTGAATTGGACAATCCATTATTTATTGGTCATATCTTTTTCTAAAATGCAAGCTTTCCAAAAGGAGGTGGTGTATGTCTCCTGTAGATGCAGTTTCCCAGTGTTCAGCATAGCCCTGGAAACTGCTTTGCCCAACTAGAATGGAATTGCATAATACCTGGGTGCTTGTTCGCATTCCTGTAGTCATGTAAGGAGACTCCGTTAGTAGTATAAGAAGTTGTACTTTCATAAAAAATTGTGAAGAGAAGTAGTTATGTTTACCCTGAGGCTTAAAATCCCTCAGTCCTTATCTACTTAATGTATATGCATGACCTATGTGTTGGCCCTTAATAAGCATCCTGGTATGCAGGGGAAAGCTTGCTCTCTGTATATCCCTTTTCTGTGCTCAGTCTCTGCAAGGAGACAGCTGGATTTGTGACCTGGAGCACGGGTAGGCTGCAGGGGCTTTCTATGGTCCTGTTTCAGGGTGTCTGCCAAGAAGGCATTCTATTACATTGTCCCGAGCATTTGTGTGACTATATCCATGTATGGAGGACTCCTGCAGGAGAATAAGTTGCACCTTGATGGAAAATAATACTGTGAAGGCAGATATTTATATTTGTTGTAAGTTCCAAATTCCTATTCAGTACCCATCTATGTAATAAATATTTATTGAGGATATCCTGGAAGCAGAGATAAGAGTTCAGAAATCAGACAGAAAAGTAAGTGATTCGCTGAAGGTCACTGGGACCTTTGATAGGCTTCTGGAGGTTTGATATAATCACACAGGCATTTTAGATGGGACTTTGACAAGGTGGACAGGACCAGGAGACTGCAGGTTGAGATATGTGAAAGTAACTCAGCAATTGAGGTCAGATATATTGAGAGTTTAAAATATAACATTATCTGAACTGGATGGAAAAGTTAGAAAGTGGTGGTTATGTTGATTTGGGTTCCATCAGAAAAGCATTGGAAGCCACGAGAGCTGAATGCTATAATACGTTTAATATATGACTGTTTAGAGTATCTGGGTGTCAGTTAAGAAATGCAGCGAGGATTGACCAGTGCCCTGGGGTTGGTGATGTAAGGAGCTTCTGCCTTCCTAGACTGCAGAAAGAGGTCATTCCCAGAAATCAGAGGGGTGCCTGTGTGGGAAGGGTACCTCACAGACCCAGCCTTGTGTACAGAATGTAGTCAGTCCATAGCGACACACAAGAAGAGCGAGGGTCATACATATGGCACCCTCGATCTCCTGCCTTATTTCAGTCTCTTCCCAGGACCCACTGGCTGGCAGTCAGAAGGCCAGAGAGCTCTGCTGTGTATGGTACATGAGTCATTCTTCTTGGACATGACTGAGGGGTGGCCAGAAGAGAATCTGGGGGCACATCTGGAAGATATTTAACCCAGAAACCTTTCATGGAATAAAAAGAGGGGATGGAATCTGCCACGACTCCCAGGTTTGGAAAATGTATCATTATTTCTGGGCCTTGAGATAGGGAATATAGGAGAATATGTAGAATAGGGAAAAATACAACGTAGTCTGTCTGGAACACAGTTTTGAATTGCATGAATCAAATTAATGTACAAATTCTAGAAAGTAGTTAAGTCATTACTACATATTCAACAATGAGAAGAGATGTGGAAAAATGACACCTACTGCTGGTTTATAGAGAAGAGAGTTAAAAACCCTGGTGTAGATAAGATCAATAGGAGAGGATGTGAAGAACAATTTAGAGATGAGTAAAGGCTGGGAGGATCTCTAATTTTTAAAGATATGATGAAAGCAAAGGCATCCAGAAGTAGCCTAACGGGTTCTGAATCCATTTAAACTTGATCTTTTCCTATGCCTCAAGAGTCTTGGGTTTATATTTGTTTTATGTCAACTCACAGTTCTGAAGGGGAACTACAGAGTGATTTTTTTTTTTCTGGTACTGGGGATTGAACCCAGGACCTTTGAACTGCCCTACACTACCAAGCCCTACTTTATTCATTATTTTTTTTTTTACTCATTATTTTGGGACAGTGTCTTTTAAGTGTCTAAGTTGCCCAGGGTCATCCTGAGTTTGTAATCCTCTTGCCTCAGCCTCTCAGAGTGCTGGGGTTACAGGCCCATGCCACCATTCCTGTCTGAGTGGAAAATTTTCTATGCATCAGAAAATGGAATTTATTGTTAGAAGTCAAAGACTTGAGTTTGTCTGCAGGGCTTTAGAGTAGAACTCAACCTTTCCTCTGGAGGCCTTCCTTACCTTTCTGGAGCGGCATTCTTTGACCACATCCTATCTCACAGGGTGTTTTTAAGGATAAATGGGATAATGTCTGTAAAGGCCCTAGAGAGGAAGCATCCATGGAGATAAGCACACGGCTTGGTATTTTTAGCTGAAGAGTGCTGGGTGTTCAGGATGTACCATTTAGCAATTCCTGGAGCCTTGAAAGGGAAAGAGAAAGGGGTGGCAGGGGGCAGGGAATGGGCTGCATACAACAATGTTGTTTTTCGAGAAATCCCTCCCACCCAATGTGTAAGAATCCACGTCAAAGGAAACAAATACCATGTGTAGATAAAACAGGAAGGTGACAGGTTTGCTTGCTTGCAACCAAGACAAGGAGATGCCAAAGGCCTCAGTCCTGGCTGCTCGCTCCCTGCAAGGGGCAGGGGTCCAACTGCTGGCTACCCTGCTGATAATGAACCAAGGGTTCAGGGACTCTCTGTTCTGCACAGAATGGCAGGAAACAGCTTCATCACACATGGCTCCTCAGAAAGCAGTGAGGGTGGTGGGGATGGGGAGTGTGTTTCCTGCCAAGATTCCAAAAAGGGTGTCCCCTTCTAGGAGAAGGACCGGCATCAGCCCTGACACAAGCAAGGCTGACAGGACACCCTCCGGTGCACATCTGTCTCATAAGCACAAAGGCTTTGGGGAGCAATAACAGGAATCAGAGCGATAATTCACTCGGGGAAAGGTCTTATGCAAGGGCTCATCTTTGCTAAATCCCTGTTCCATTCTGAAGTGTGAATGTTTATCTCTCAATCCCATACTACAGGTCTGAGTCTTCTTATGTTTGGAAAGTATGATTTATTGGCTCCTGAGTTTAACTTTTTTTTTTTTATTTTGGTAGTACTGGGGATTGAACCAGGGCTTTCATCTTGAATTACATCTCTAGTCTTGTTAAATTTAAAACAAGATCTCACTAAATTGCTAAATTGCCTTTCTACCCTCCTGCACGGAGTTTGCAGTGTGCTCAGATTACAGGAGTGCACTACCATACCTGGCTGAGTTTAACATTTTAAATGCATCATGCCATTAAATTCTTTCCACAAGATGCATTTTAGTAAACATTTTATGTGTAAGTAAGCTCAGGGAGATATCTATGTTTGAATAGCAATAGTCAGATCTGGGCTTAAATTCTGTTTCTACTATGTACAACAAACATGGTACAGATATTCCTCCTTTAATGACCTACCTGTTTAACAACTGTTCAGACATACGACCAAGGTGCACTGTTTGAACTTACGATCTGTTGCTTGGACTTATGGCCCTTCTTTCTTTGCAGATTTCTATGCATCTTGTTTATAGAGCCCCAGTGTCTCTTTTTACACAGTATACCTTGTTGATATGGTACTGTAATATTTGCTGTTTATACAGTGAAGTACTGTAGTTATATATTATGTTATATATTATAGTACTGTATATAACAGTTATACAAATAAAAGTACAGGAAAATCATTGAGTTGGAGTTTTCTTTGACCATTTCTTTGTTCTGAATATTATGATGTACATACTATATTCAGTTTCTCTTTTAGTGATCAATTTATAGTTGCAGGAATATGATTTGGTCATTAAAGGAGGAACGTCTAGATTTGGGAAGTAATTTAACCTTCTCAAACTCAGCTTCTTTACCTATGGTTTGGAGGAAATAACTTCCAACACAGGATTAAGTTAAATGAGATACCGTAGACAAAATTCAACCAAAGTTTCTGTTAAATTTAGAAACCAAAAACATCGCACAGTATAATTATGACATGTTTTTCAATTTGCTTTGCTCCAAATATTCAAGTTGATCCAGAGGAAAATTAATTGAGGATGTAATTTGTTTCCACCCTGGTCTTAATTTGCTTAAAGCAGATAGAGTATGCCCTCTTTAGACACTACAGAGATCTGTAGACCTGCTTTTTAGGGTTAGTACGGTCAGTTCCCTCCTGGTTAGTGAAATAGTGACAGATAGAATGTATTTTGGGGAGCTGGTAATGGAATTTGTACAACATATCACCTGCAAGCCCCTCATGTTGAGCCATTTGTATTCCCACCTGCCATCACTTGCAAGATAAAGGATAGGATAGACAGAATATCCTTAGAAGATGAGATAGTTTTTAACCACATGAATTCATAAAACATCAGCTTTACCATGGACCCACAAAAGAAGATACTGGGGCCAGTTCAGTCCAGCCCAGATTCTCCCAGCCCACTCAGGGCAGAACTAGGGTCAGAGTCCAACTCCTCTCTCAAGGTATTTGGTACATTATTGTAGTCTTCCTTTTGCATTTTAAATCTCCTATAGCGGTTCCTAGATGATCCTACCACCTTTCAGAGTATTTTCTACTGAAACAATGGGAAGGGTCTATAATGGTGGCTACCCGTGGAAAATGTTCACTAAATATTTGCACTGTGAGTGAGCAAGTGCATATCTAGAAGTGTACTCAGACAGCCTTTGAAATCTCTGGTTGGGTCTCCCTGTTCCCAAGATTTAGATTAAATCAGTTAGTTCAAATTGTGTAGGCCATAATTCACTTGGAGTTATAGCAGGAAGGACAATTGCTCTTTTTCTTTTCTTTATGTGGCAGCCTTTCCTGCACCCTCAGGCTTATCTCTTACTTAAGGGATACTAAATATTATAGTTAAATATCAAGTGCAAATGGTTGTATCACCAGTGACAAATCTCTGGCAGCGAACGTTTCTTACCAGTGGAGAATTAGACAAAATGACAGGGTTAATTCCCAACAGGACAAAAACGGGTTGGTGTGTGAAACTATTGCTGCACTGGAAGACACATCAATTATCTCCCTGACAGCTGTAAGACGGTGGAGATCGGGCTTCATCTGTGTGCAGAATCTCCTTTCATCGTTCATCTGGGCCTTTGATGCTCTTCATGCTGTGAATGGGGAGGAAATCAAGGTGCTTGCTTCAAACTAGAGTGAGTGTGGATGTTCCATTTGTGTGAAGTTTGAAAGTGATGCGGTAGAAATGAACTTCTAATGTGAAAAAGGAAGATGCTTGTGCTGAGCATGCCCTGTGTAACTTGAGTCTACCATTCTGGGGAAGCTCAGGAATGCGTGTTCACTGGGAGCAGCAGCGGTGGGAATTATCAGCTTAGCAAGTGGAAAGGTTAAATGACTTTTATCATCCTCTCCATAAAATGACAATTGTGGTGTCAGATTTCATTTTAGTGATGAATGCCATTGTGGGAAGGACCTTCGGCATGCCCACAGCTGCACAGGCAGCCTGCAGGACGTTCTGGGGAGCAGCTGGTGAGTTGGAGAGGAAGGTGGATGGTGCTGTGTTCCCTAGGGCTGTTCTCTGCTCACCCACCAGTGTCTGAGGGCACTGTGTTGTATCCTAGAGCAGCCTTTGCTGTACAAATTTATGTCCATACAAATCACTGTCACCCTCTATAAGGAAGTGACTGAGCAAAACCAATGTGAGGCCCAAAACCCTTGACACTGCCATTGCTATCTTGTTGATTCCTGCTTCTTATGGATTCTACTGGATACAAAACAGGTCCCTAGTTTCCAAATAGCAATGTGTTGTTAGTGTTTTTTAAGGGAAGGGACTGCTTTGGCTTTGTATAAGTGAACTTCATGGTTGATATACAATAAATTCATCTTGCATAAAGGAATGTGAATTGAATATGACTTTGTACAATTTGATTCCTTCTTCAAGATATTGCTAGTCAAACTGCTTTGCACATCATGAGTATGCTTGTTATCTGCAAAGGTTACAAAAAATACCAATTCTCCAGGCCCATTCCAGACTAACTGAATCATAGCCTGGGTTTCAGCAAAATTCTCATGATTTGTGTGCCTGTTAAGGTTTAAGCAGGGCTGCTTTAAGATGCTGTGCTTTTGGCTGGAGGATTTCTTCCAGATCCACGGTAACATCTCTTGTGTCTGCTAAGCTTAATTGTAAGGAATCTCATAGATCTGGAAGATGTAAAGAAGTATACAGCATGAAGCCTGTGCATATCCTTTTCTAGAATAAAAGTAGCTTTTAAAATAGTGTAATGGTAATTCTCTACTTTCACATACTAGTAATGTATCAACATAGCTGATTTTCTTTGAGTTTTTGTGCTTCTATGCATGCATTATAATAACTAAATCTTGAAAATAGTACGCCCATCAGCAGATAAATAAAGAATATGTGGTGTTTGTACACAGTGAAGTACTACTCTGCCATAAAGAAGGATAAACTTGAGGCATCTGTAGGTAAATGGATGCAGCAAGAGGGCATAATGCTAAATGAAGTAACTCAGACACCCACAGTTAAATATTGCGTGGTTCCTCTTATGTGAGGAACCCAACATATCATTAAAGAGTAAAATAAAGGGTAGACAATAGGAAGTAGGAGATTCTTTTGCAAATGAGAAGGAGAAAAAGTGATGGGGGTGAGAAAGAAGAAAGGGAAGAGAAAAAAAATGGACAACTGAAAAAAAGGCAGAGCCTTTTCAAATAGAAAGGGGATCAAGAGTTTGAGGAGCTAGGCAGTGTCAGGAGCGGAAGGGAACAAAAAGAATTAAGATGTGTTGCGAATGTGTTTCAACTCCCCACTATGCATGTAATCACTGTCTCTGTCAATGTGCTGATAAAAATACATAATATAAAAATACACACCTTGTACGCTGTGAAGAGATTTTGTGCTTCTAGAAAGTAACGATTGTATTTCAGTCATTCATGTGTATTCCTTTCACTGTTTGTGTACTCACTACTTTTAAAGTGTTTATTGAATAGATTCAAATTCTACAGAGAAATAAGTACCTCTCATAACTTTATGCATGCTGTCTTCTGAATGCTAATTATAACTTGTCCCTGTGTCTTTCAGTGTCTGACATCTGTTCCCTCTGCTGGATGCTGCAGGGTCAGTTTCATTTGCTTCTGCATTTTGTTTGTCACACTGAGGAACGACAGTGGTAACTGTGGTGGAAATTTAGGTGGTTTAAACACTTCTACCAAAGGTTGCCATTCTGCTTTGAGAAGAAACAAAGAAACAAAGAAACCTTTTTTATTTTACACCAGAATAATTATACCAATTATCATTAGTCAGTTCCTGTGGACTCTGCTGCTCAGCAGATCGAAAATGTCTTTGGCTTTGAAAGGGCTTTAATTTGGACTTTCTTGCTCCTCATGCCTTTGCCTTCAGAATGAAATTGTTTTCAGTTTTCCAAAGTAGAAACCCTCAGTTTCAGTGGTGAGAACTAGAAAGGATTCTTTTTTTCTTCTTTTTTCTCCTCAAAACTCCCCTCCTCCAAGAATATGGCATCCATACACCAAGGCGTTGCCTCTGGCTCCCTTGCTATCCTAGACAAACACTGCTTCTTCTTCACTCGGCTTCCTGGCTGGCACAGGCGCACGTCCTGTAGCCCCGGGGGCTCTGGTTTAGACTGCTGTGGAGTGTCTATCCGTGCATGCGTAAGTGTCACTGCGTGTTTTGTGGTGTCTCTGGAGCTGCTTTACCGTTCTGTGGGTGTTTTCTCAAACTGCAGTGGAACCGCTGAGCTGCCGCCAGCTGCCGCTTTTTGTGCCGTTCTCTGCAGAAATGGCTTCAAGTGTTACCTTGCTGGCTCCACTTGGGGGCAACCACAATGATGAACAGGCACAAAGTGCTTGACGCATTCGCTTCACCTTGCTGACAGGCTGATAAGATCAAACAGCAGGGCTGCAAGCCCTCTGCGGTGCTGGGGTGCTCTGAGCAGTAGCGAGGTGAGGCGAGCCTGTGCCCCTGCTTCCCCCCATCTCAGGGGCATGGTCCTAGAACAGAGAGGCACGGAAGGACTTCCAGAGGGGGCTATAGATGCATTTCAGGCTCAGAAATGGGCTTAGGAAAACTTCCTTTCTAGAACTTAGCTTTCTTTCTACCTCTGCTCATCGAGGATGTTTGTTTCCATCTTTGGTACTTCTCCCCCACTAGTGGCTACAATAAGAAAAATTGTACTTGGCCTGTGCTTTTTACATGGAGCCACGTTTGGTGCTGAGGCCTTCACATGTGTTTTCTCTGCTCACCTCTCTGCTCTGAAAATGACCCTGATGCCTGCTGTGCTTGCAAGGGGCTCACTCAGATGTCAGGATCCAAACTAAAGCCCAGAGGAGTTGCTGACCCTGAAGCCCAGTTAGGGGGTGGTGCATGTGGTGGCATTTCTGATAGGCTTTTCCACTTCTCATGTATCATATGATGGTCCCTTGTGACTCAAAGGAGAAAAGGAACCCTTCATCAGGACAGGATTAGCTCATCATCGTGTTGTGGGCAGGGATTATCTAGTTCTAATCTTTATTATGAAAGTCATACGCAGTAAACTCAACTGACACTGCCTGATAGCACATCACTCATATCAGAGGTCCAAAACCCCCAGCATGGGAACCTGTGGAAATCATTTGTACTAAGAGATGCTCTGAAATTTTGTGTTGGCTGGAGTAGGAGGCAAGTTTTGTTTGTTTGGTTTTATCCCCTAAATGAGGAAAATGGTTAAGGAGAAGGACATTGACTAGATCAGGATTCAGGGATCTGCAATGAGGCAATGACACACACAGTAGAAAAAGAAAGGTACATTAGCAAGGGATTTATTCTTTTTATATAACTCTAAGATAAAGCTACTATTTATTTTAATACTTTTCAGAAAGATGCTGCAAGACAAAAGCTATCACAGGGCAAACAGGAAGGTAAAGGGAGAATTGCTCTTACTAGATATCTCAGTGTTCTTGGGTACTCTGCTTCTAGTGAGGTACTGCTAACTTTGCTTCATAGGAGGGGAATTTAGGCTCTGAGTAACTTTCCCAAGGTCTGTAGGCAAATATGAGCAGAGGGACATGGGAAAACAGTCAGATACAGCTTCTCACCTACTCTACCTCCTCCAGTCTGAAATGCAAAGCAGGTAGCTGAGGCTCAAACTTGGCCCAATGAGTGCTCACAGCCTGCCTTAGGGTTGTGGGTTGTCCAGGTTTCAGCCTGTGAGTTGAGTCCTCTTTTCTCATAGCCTACTCGGGCCAGCAAGTTGCACCCACAGCCTGTAGGGCTGTGCTGTGGTCTTGGATTCATCAGCCACAGTCATCCACTTCTCCCCAGGCCTGGCCTCTCTTTAGCCACACATGGCTCAATCAATATGAACTTTACAAAAAACAAAAACAAAAACAACTTTTGCTTTGATCCTCAGGGTCAGGGAAAATAGGAAAGTCATGAAAGAACTGTGTCAGCGACTCTGAAATCATCCCTAGTCATCTTGCAAGTCAAAAAAAAAAAAAAAAAAATCTAACAACCATCTCAGCAGCCCCAGTGGCAGAAAGAATGAACAGAGGTCCACAAACCAAGCAGAATAGGACTGTGATTACAAGAGAGAGGCAAGGCAGCAAGAGGGGTGGTGAGATTCTGAGAGGCTCATGGTATTGCTTAGAAGGTTGCTGTACCCCTAGTCCAAGAAAGCAAGCTAAGCTGGGCTACATAGGGAAGCCGCTGTGCCTGGACATTACTGGGCTCATCCAGCAAAGGGTACTGGGGCAAGAGGGAGCCGCGTGCTTCATAGTATTGCTTTATTTTCTTGCATTCTCCTTTGGGTTCTGGGTCAGCTCTCAGTTGGCCTGTTTCCCACCTGGGTTAAAGATGCTAAATTGGCCCTGTGTGGTAATAATCAGGCACTATTCATCACTGCTGGACCGCTCATTCCTAAAAGTTGTAAAAAATACTCATACTTCCAACCCTGAGCAGGAGCACATGGTCTTCCACTTTCAGTGGCTCAGATCCTAATGTGCCAGAGACTGAACTAGCTGAGTAAGTGTGACCAGCTTCTCCAGGGGAGTTTTTTTTGTTGTTGTTGTCTGTTTGTTTGCTTTCTTTAACAAATGGTCAGAAATTACTGGGCAGGAGAAAAACGAGAAGACAACCCAGGGGCCAAATTGAGACTCCCTCATATGCTTTGGTCACCTCATGTGTGCTAGTCACATTTTCCTTTATTCAACACAGAGTAGGCGGTGGGCGAAAAGCCATGTACATGCACATGAAAGAACACGGTTGACTTGATGGCCTCTGAGATACGCTGGTGTCTCTTTCTCCTACACTCTCCCCTTTCAAAGTAAGAAAAGCTGATGTTCTTGGTTCCAGAAGCTTCCTTTGAGTCATCCTAGGGCCAGATATTTTATTCGAGAAACATTTGAACTAGCAAAAGTGTAAGTTTTTCTTGCAAGGAGGGTGGCCGTTTCAGGTAACTTGGCTTAATCATGGAATTTCAAAGCTGATGCTGTCCAGCTCTGCCCATTTACAAGTGGCAAAACAAAGTGCTGAGGAGAGAGGGGCTTTGACTTTCGTGGAGGAAACAGGACTCCTCATTCCCTGGTCTCCAGTTCCCAGCCTGATGTGCCCACAGCTATCAAAGCAGCCTGTTTCTTTCTTTTCATTGTGTGTAGCACTGGGACATGAAGGCTTTATAGCCTGATGTTCTTGTCACCTTTTCCTGCTTGTTGTTCTTGTATTCAGTTACAAATCTGGCTCTGACCCTTGTGAAAGGGGTCATTGAAAGTGACCCAGGGAAAGAGAGAAAGAAATAAGCTTGGTCGTGACCCAATCAGTCCATGGTTACTGAATTTCCCAGAAAAGGAGCCATTTTTACAAGGTGGAAATGTGGAAACGGAGGGAAAGCAGGAGCCAGGGAGAGAGGATCGGGGAAGTGAGTGGGCACCTGGCAACACCATTAGTTCCAGAGCTGCATACAATCTCAGTGGCCCATGATGAGCTCAGAAGCCTAATCAGAGCACAGGGGTAAAGCAACATCTGTATGAGAAGTTGGTGACCCAGGGATTCCCACACAGCCTTTATTCTACTCCTGACTAACAGAGGCTGAGAGATCGCAGATAATTTCAAAAACATAGGACTGTCTGAAAGTAGTTCTTAAATTTTAGACCTCATTAGAAATGTGGCCTTTTGCTCCCTTCCTAACTTCAGAGATTCAGTTAAAGTTCAGCATGGAGGGTAGAAATCTGTTTTTCTTGTTGGTGGTGGTCGCCCAATCCATTTGTGTGTTTTTCTTAATAACATTTTTTGAGGAATAATTTTAAATTTACAAAAAAGTTGGAAAGATAGCATCAAGAATTTGGTGATTTTTTTTTACCTCTATCCCATTTCCCCCATTTATAAAAATTGCTGTAAAAAATCCATATTACAAAATTTACTATTTAACTCCTTAAAAATGCATGGGTGAGTGGCAGTAAATACACTCGCGCTGTTGTAGGCTGGCACTATCATCTATCACAGAACTTTTTCATTCTTCCAATTGGAACTTCAGTCTGCATTAAACACTAACTCCTCACTCTTCCTTTCTCTCAGACCCTAGAAACCATCATTGTGTGTTCTGTCTTTATGGATTTAATCACTTTTGGTTCCTCAGATGAATAGAACCACACAAGATTTGCCTTTTTGTGTGTTGTGTATTTCACATAGCAAGGGTCCTTCAGATTCATTTACATTGTAGCATTTATCAGAATCATATTCCTTTTTAAGGTTGTGTAATATTTCACTGAGTGAGTGTATGTATCTATTCATGTGTTTGCCTTTTTTTTTGTTTTGTTTTTTTGGTACTGGGCATCAAACTCAGGACCTTGCGCTTGCCAGGCAGGTGTTTGTGCCAGTGAGCTATATCCCAGGCCTATTCATATATTTGTGCACATTAAATTATTTCTATCATTTGGCGATTGTCAATCATGCTGCAACAAACATTCATGTGCAAGAATCTGTTTGAGTTCCTGCTTTCAATTCCTTTGGCTATGTATACACGAGCCTCGTGTTAATTTCCAGCATTATTATTCATAAGCTACAGATTCAGATTTCCCCAATTTTCCCATTAAAATATAATCTTACAATAAATATTTCGAGAAATTCTGGTTTAGGGGTCAGGGTTTGAGAAGCATTGGTGTGTGTGCGCGAGTGTGTGCATGTGCACACACACGTGTGTGCATCATGACTGATTAGGTCCAAAGAGCAATGCTGGATGTTGAAGGGAAAGCCAGGCATAAGTGAGGGTCTGTAGGCTGAATCTGGAGAAGGATCAAGGGGATACCTTTGCAATTCACTGCCTTTCACTGAACCCAAGTATTTTTGTAGAAACAAGCACAACATAGCCCTGCAGATCTGAGGCTCTGAAGACCAGCACAGGGCAGAAGAACTCTAAGTCTTGTCACGTGAAAGAGCATTATTACTAAAGCCCCAGGCACATGGTATTCTTCAGGCACCTTTTCCACTCAGTCTTCTCAAAGGAAGATCTGGAGCAAACGTGAAATGGATCACGAGGATGTGTTTATGACGCTGCTTTGGAGGCAGCATGGGGTTGTGCAGGTCACAGTAGAAAGACATGAAACCCCAAGCAGAAACCCAAGCTGCTCCAAGGAAGTGTGAACATGCGGAAGTGAGGGGAATTCAGAGAGAGGGCGGGGCCTGGGCTGAAATCTGGTTTGAGTTCTGTTAATCTTAGTAACTTGGGAAAAGCCCTTGAGAGCCCTTAACTAAGGGAAAGGTGGTCATGACCTCAGCACTAGCGTCGGTGCATCTTTTCTGAGAGGTATCAATTCCTGGGGACCCCCTTGTGGCAGCCCTGACTCAGAAGGAAACTCAGCAGCTACTAGAGCACATTATGCTCACCACTTCCTGAAGGGCTTTGGGTTTTCCCTAGAAGGCTCTTGTTCAGTTACAGTCCTGCCAGAACAGACTGGGGGTCAGCAGCTGGACAGGCCAGCTGAAACGGCGACTTTCTTGTTAATTGGCACACACATGCCTCAGTGCACAAAGAAAGGAAAGCAAAAATGGAGTAGAACTTACACATTTCCATGTATGTGTGAATATGTCCATCCATATCCACACATGCATGCCCATACATAGAGATTATCGAGGCCTTATAATGTGTGCATCAAAGATAGGCACAATTAGGAACAGCAAGAAGGATCTCCAGGAAAAGGAGAAAAATTGACCAGTGAATGGTCAAATTTGCATACTATGAGATAACAGGTATTAGGCAAAAGGAATTCTGTGGTCACATAAGTTTAGAAAAGATAAATGCAACAAAAGCAAACATTTATTGTTGGCTCTCTTAGGATAGTTGACTGGCCAGTGGAGTTGTAAATGTCTTTGCTAACATCTGTGACTATTAGACAAATTTTTGGGAAAAACATCTTGTGCTACAGATCTTTGGAGCACTACTTGGGAGACCCTGGAGTGGGCTGATGTAGTCATCTAATTTGAAAATTAGTACAGTTGGGCCACCTGGCAGGCAAGGTAATTAAATGTGATGTGTTATAATTTTTTAAATTAGATAAAAGCCTTAATCGTATTCTCAATTATAATTACATTTTTGGATTTGTTACATAATATGACAGGGCCACTCAACCACATAATGAATTATCTCTTTAATGATAATTTAATGGTAAATGTAAAATAATTTTTATCAGTTTTTACAGTATCAAAAGTTGGATATAAACCAAGGATATAGCTTGAAAACTTAGGTAAGTTATTCTAAACTTAATGGCTTACTTTCTGAGAATCTTATTTGATGTAAAACCATTAAGTTTAGAATAACTTGAACCCCTTCTCCTTGAATCCTAAGTCACTGATCTGTGATTTGGATAGTAGTGGAAATTCCCTAACTCAAATTTTATGTCTATAATAAAATCCAGATGCTACTTCTGAACTGAAGGAAGTTTCACAAGTTTTTAATACTGAGTGTGCACAAGGTAACATTAGGGAATTCTGTCACACGTTTGAGAACGGTAGTTTCTTCTTTCACCTGAATGAAGGGTCTTCTACCCCTTCCAAGGGTGGGTTGCACGCAGAATCATGCTGTGGGTTTGCTGGACTGCAAGCAGCACCTGAGAAAGATTCTGCAGACAGGCTGGGACAAGGGGCTGAGTAAGATGAGCAACACCATGTCTTTGGGCTGAAGGAGGACAGTGGTTTTCATTATTTTTTTTCTTTAACAGAGTTTCTTAGAAAGTAAAGAAATGCAGACAATTTTCATCACAGCTATCTTATCTCCATAATGTGATTATTCCTCAGTGGCACACGCTGAGCAGGAACAGTCATAGTGAAAGTCCTGAGAAGGGAGAAATGATCACTTTCAAACTAAGCTAGTGCATGTGTCATCAGAAGTGGTGATGGACAAAAGGATCTAACTATTGAGTGATCAATAACACTGCTCTTTAATCTCAAAGATACAGCAGTCACCCCTCCCTGATTATCTGTACCACAACCCTGCCCCAACACATATGCACACATATACACACACACACATGCATCACTAACTCACTGGCTCTGGCGTCTGTTTTAGGCACATCTAATTCTCTTTATCATAGAGTCAGGTTTACCACATGATGTTGAAATAAACTGCTCATGTGTCATCCTCATCTAAGGGAGATTCCCTCAAGGATAGGCTCAAAATATGATCACCTTCAAATGTTATTGACCAGAGGCCTATAAAAAATAATACTTTTTAGTTCAGATCATAAAATGGAGATAGCACTTGTAAAGAATCTACATATATTATTTCAGAAGGAATGTAATTTTGAATCATGACAACAGTAATATAAACTTGAAGACAACCAGGTCAGTTTCCTCTGTGAGTTCAGTCAAACCTGGGGCAGTATAACAGATGAGTACATAATCTTTTACTATCACGTGAGTGCAGGGATCCTGGTACACTCTTATTCCACAAAAATTTGTTTCGTATCTGGAAAGGGAAAAGACTAAAAGAAGCATGCAAACGGGAATTTATTTCTTAAAATCCTCCTTTCATATATGCAAATAATGTGAAATCTTTCAAAAGAGGATTAAAAGACTGAACTCTCTGTGTGTTGATCTGTATCCCCACATTTCCACAAAAAGTGTTTTTAAAAGCACTGGAAAATTATATTCTAGAACAGGAACTCTTCACAAGACATACAATGCAGGACATGTATGTCACCTTATATGTCTAATAACCTCATAAAAAGTAAAAATAAACAGGTTAAATTATTTTAATAATATGTTGTATTTAATCCAATGTTTCCAAAATGTTATTTAAATATGCAATCAATATAAAATTTTCTTGAGATAGTTTGCTTTCCGTTTTATACAGATTTTTGAAATTCGGGCTGTAATTAATACTTACAGTACCTCCCATTTGGACTGGTCACATTTCAGTACTCAGTAGCTACGTGTGGCCCCTGGCTACTGCTAGTCTAGAAAACTTACCATATCATTAAAATCTGTCTTTATGTTATGATATGAATGGTTTTGTTGAGAAGATATTAACATTCCAGCTAATGCATTTGATAGTGTGGTGTTGAGGTGAGGCATTTGATAAAACTTACTGAGTTCTTAATGTGGTCTAAGTCTTGTTCTAGAACTGTGAATACAGTTGTGAAGGAAAGAGTCAATATTTCTTGCCTCATGGAGTTAACATTCTACTATGGGAGACAGACAGTAAACTTTACTAGTAAATTTAATAGAGTCAATGTTAAATATTGATAAGTGCTAAGCACGAAACTGAGGAATAGAGAATATTAATAAGACAGGAAATCAAGTTTTAGAAATGGATGTTAATTTCCTTCTGACTCAGAAGGTGAAGTTCGGGTAAAGACCTTCACATTGGCAATATTTCATAAAAAGCATAGTCTTGAGTAACTTTGCTCTTTATTTTAAGTAAAAAAAAAATATGTAAAGTATAACCTAGGACTAAATTTTGTTCGTATAATCACAAGTAAACAAATATAACCTGTGCTCTTGAGTTTTCTATTCTATATGGTGAGTATTAATTAAATATTTGAAATAATAAATATGTACAGTCTTGAACTGCATAAGGGTGTTTTGGTCAATAGCATACTGTGTGTACCATAGTGGTTCCATAAGGTTATGCTAAGTGATATTGTTGCCATCTTGGTTTGCTAGTACATGCTATCGTGTTTGCATAACAACTAAAATTGCCTAATGGTGCATTTCTCAGAATATATCCCTGTTGTTAAATGTATATTCATGACTGATTTTACATATGGAAGCCATTCTATGAATTCATACAACCAAAGGTCCCAGACAGAGCTGTGTTAGACTGAAGGTAGGTGTGAGTTACTTGGGTCAGCACTAAATGGAAGTAGTAGGAGAATGTTCCAGAAGGAAAAAAATCTGCTTATGGACGTGCTCTATGGGTAAATGCTCCTGGTGCTGTACAGCTTGGGTGAAGGGAGAAAGCTCTATCAAAATGGAGTTGAGATTTAGGGTGGAATCTACAGGAATTTATAGGCCATGTTGAAAATCTGGCTTTTAAACTAAACACAGTAGAAAGACATTGATGGTGGTTTGTTTTATTTATTTATTTATTTTTTGAGGTACCAGGGATCGAACTCACGATGTTGGGCTTGCCAGGCAGGCGCTTATGCCACTGAGCTATATCGCCAGCCCTGGTTTGTTTGTTTTAAATATTTAAAATTTTACAGAAATTGAGTTGATAAGACTTTACTTGAAATACTCAGTTCTAGGTCGCTATGTATATCTTGTGAGATGAGACCACAAATTCTTTGCAGTGAGAGAACCCCTGGGCCTCCAGATGCTGTGATTCCAGGTGAAGTTGAGGAACTGTGTAAATATTGAGCCTTCAGAAAAGAAGCTATTGGTTGACTGTATAGGACGGGGCCATTTATATATGAAAATGTTAGTGAGACATAGACAGGACAGAGTTTTAAACAGAAAAGTTTCAAGATGGTGTGCAAAAGAGTGTTGGCTACTGAGGATCATATTATGTTGGGCTATTAAGAGTTCATTATTTAGCTTCACATACTGATCAGCTTGCTGTACAAGCTTCAGCTGTGCTTATGTTGAGTCCTTATTTTTCTTCTCTTTTCTTTCTTGTTTAGAAGAGTGGTACAGTATAAGTGTCAGTCATCATTTGGCTTTCCTACTTTTAAATGATTTCTTCAGGTTCAATATGACCAAGATGCAAGACTGGTTCTCAACTCATTATTTTTCTGAAGTTGTTGATGACATAATTTTTATATTAGGTTTGTATAGGTCACATTGAATAGCACAACCTAATCCATTTTAAGGAACTTAATAAAGAGTAATCTAATTCTTCCTTAGAGCTCAATAGATAGGATAAAAGACAGTGATTTAAAAGACTTATACTGAGTCCCTTTGAAGCTTTCCCTTGATTGAAAATAAGCTCAGAACAATGCATTTGAGTCCTAGTAACTTGATTATAGAATCTGTCCTATGTAAGAAGTCTTATTGGTAAAATATGGTCATAAGTACTGATTCAAAATTTGTTAAATTGTAACTATGGCTAAACTCTATTCTACATATGTGTAACCTTTACAATAAATTTACAGATC
The DNA here is from genome assembly GCF_000276665.1 of Chinchilla lanigera. NCBI lineage: Eukaryota > Metazoa > Chordata > Mammalia > Rodentia > Chinchillidae > Chinchilla > Chinchilla lanigera. The sequence goes on along the minus strand of NW_004955412.1, from coordinate 29,283,974 downwards.
AGGCACTAATAACATTGATATTTTGTAAAGAAGCAAATTAAACAAATTACAGCTATCAGGTCTCTTGCCTCAAATCAAGGTCAGCAGAGTTAGAGCTGAGATTCAAACCTTGGCAGTGTGACACAGAAGCTTATGTGGTCTGGCACCCTATTCCTTCCTAGCTTAGTGTTGGCTCCATTACTCTGGCAACTCAAGATGAGTCGCCCCCTCTGAGGCTTAGGAATGCTCTAAGGCTGTGTCTTTTCAAATGAGCAACATTGAGTGGTCCTGGTGTAACACTGGCCATAAAACTAATGATAGAGCATTCCTGAGGCTCTGCTTGCCATGTTGTCCCTGGACTGAGCACAGCAGGAAGACACCTCACTGGACTCTCTTGGTTATTGGCTGTCTTGGGTGACAGCCAGTCTCAAACCTCACCTGATACAGATAGCCCCTGCTGGGAGTAGGTGTACGGAGGACGTCTCCCTGAGCTTCCCCAGGCTTTCTGTGGGGTGCGCTTCTGCCTGGGAACCTTAAGCTCTTTCTGTATCATTTACTTGTTAGTTTTCATAAATGAAATGTTTATATATCCAGATTATTTATTTTTTAGCTACAGTGATTTTACTTGAAAACCTAGGCTCATAGGACACTTCTTGCAGGATACAAAAAGGAAGACTCACTCTCAAAGTCCTGTGGGGGTGCGTGGTGGTGAGAGGAAAACGCTGGATTTGTTCCATTGGGAAAATTAGCTGAAAGGAGCCTGGAGCTCAGAGACCCACTGGAAGTAGAAACACTGGGGGTGCCAAGGACTCCATTTACCCCTTGCTTTCCTTGGGAGGGACTTTAATCAACCATTCTAAACAACTGAATTTTGATTTAAAAGGCTCAAAAATAATGGGAAAGTCCCCAGGGATTTGGAAAGCCAAGAGAGGGAAAGTTATGGGCCCTTTTATAGTACTAGGGTAGAGGAGGCTGGAGACCAGTGAGATCAAAGCATGGGGAGACATTTCTGATCTCCCAAGAGGGCCTGCGTTGAACTTCTAACCTCAGTCTGCCCAAGACATGAAAGTCATTGTCGCTGTTCCAAGGGCAGGACCAAGTGCGAGCTGAGTGCAGGGATGAGGGGATCATTTTCTGCTGGGGTTTTAACCTCCTTTTACCAAACAGTCATTAAACAGAGTCATTCAGTTAACCATCCATCAGTCACTCTGGAGACAGGGGTTAAGCCAGTGTTTGTCAGATCATGGGTCTTTCCCACAGGAGGGCCCTTTGATGCCTCAGGCCAGCTCTCTTCGCTCAGTCTCACTTCCCCTCCTGCACTTCCTTGCAAGTTCCTTGTATTCAGTTCTCTGCCCCTGGCCATGATGGGTGGACCCACCCTCAGAGGTCAAGGGCCCTGTAGCCTGACACTGTGACTGCACCTCATCCCAGGCTTCCCCAGCAGAGCTGCATCCCCTGTGCTTCACTAGCCAGCTGGATACGTGGAGAGACTGCTCTGAAAGGCCATAGGCTCTGTGCCTTCCTCCAATTCCAATACATAGTTGGGATGGGAAGTCATAGTTTCGCTCTTTATTTCGTTTGTATTTTCTTTGTTTCTTGCTGGGGAATTGCTCTGGATAATGGAGGGTCCTTATATCCTCCCTAATAAAGTGTGGAGTTGGGGAACAGATGAAGGTGCTCACCTGGGGACAGCTGAGACAAGGAAAGAAGTATCTTCTGATTCCTTCATTGCTATCTTCTCCCACTTTGAGCTCCTGTCCTGAAAAGTGGAAGGTTGATCTTTGGAGCACAGTGTCCCATGAGTCACTGCATTCACAAAGCTCCATATGAAGCACCCCAGTTGATTTGGATGGTACTAAAAGAAATTCTAAGGATTTTCACAGGAACTCTGGAGGTTCCAAAGCATTTAAAGCTCAGCTGAGGCAAGATGAAGGGAAATAATTTTACTTATATACAGAGCATAGCAATGAATTACTCTAAAACGTCATTAAAAATTGAACACAGTCTAAGGAATTTCACTCTGTCAGTTCCCTGTCTGCAGGCTTTTCTTCCAATAGCTAAAGGCTTGGTCTATCAGCTTTTAGGGCTGGGGTGGGATTTATTCCTCTAAAAGCAGTGGGGGGAACAGATCACCTGCAAAAGATAACAACCGGCTGTTGGAAGCACAAAGGAATTCTTAGAAATACTCCCTAGTGTCTTCACTCATTCTTATTTTTATGGGGCTTATAAGGCAAGCCCATGAGAGTTGTTACAGGATGTGTGTAGTAGGAAAAGTCCCAGCTTCTGCCCCCACTCAGGTCTGCAGACAATCTGCGTCTCTCACCTAAGATTCCCACCCCTGGTGTCTTTGGCTCCCCAGGCAGACAAGGGCAGGTGATAATAGCCTGCTTGGTAGTACTGCATTCCACAGAGGTAAGCCAGATCTGCCTATTACTATCTCTGGTCTGAAGTGCAATTCCTCCCTGATCCTGCTATCTTTGCATTCATTCACTTATTATCCACCCAACAAATGCTTACTGATTGCCTTCTCTATCCCAGGAAATGTTCTGGGGCCTGTCACTAGAGTGGTAAGTACAACAAAGTCCTGTGCTTTAAGGAACTTAAATTTCAAAATTTCTCTTGGTCTCTCTACAGAAAGTACCATCTGGATTTGCCTACACCCCTATGGATGTAATTTGCAGATTGATTTCACTCTACTGACAGGAATTTTTCCTTAGCACTGAAAACTCTTTACTGAAGGTCCCAATCTCCCTTTGGGTCCATCCATTCATCTCCCTCCACCTCCTCCCATTACTGTTCCCGACAGTCCTTTCACAGAGGAGCTGATTTCTCCTTCTCTCTTTTCCTCAGCTCTCCCTGCTGAACCTCTGCTCCTGCTTCTATGTATGTTCATAATTGAATAGCACCATTCACGCCATTTTATGTATAATGCTCTGTCTGCCCAGTTACACTAAAAACTGTCAGAATGTAGGCTCCAAACCTTAGTTCTTATCTGTCATTCCTGAGAGACTAGTACAGTTTAATTGTATCAGTGACCTGGACTTCAGCCTTCATTCCTTTGCTTTATGTTATTATGAATTCTGCCATTCAGTTTATCAAGATATCCCTAGTAAGTGCCTATAATTCACTTGTGCTATTCTGTTGCTTACTTGATGGTGTCTGTTCATAATATTGGAACATGTCTTAACCACCTCACTATCCCCTGTAAGCAGCAAAAAACTTGGCACAGTAATAGGAAATTGATGTACATTTCTTGATTACTAATGGGTTGATTGATTGTTGGTGACTGAAGTGAAAACACATACAGTCTATTGGGTGACTAACCTTCAAGAACAGTGTTCCATGTTCAGGAATTCTAGGGCCTTCCTGTAAGGCTCTAGAAATAGCTCTTGATGGATGTATAGACACCAAGCAGAGACTGCAAGGAGTCAAAGAGTGATGCTAAACAAAGAGATGCAATTGTCATCTCTGGCCATCAGAATGAGTATGTTTTGGCTGGAAGGTTCAAAATTGTAGATTTTTTGTTCAGCTCATAAAAATGAGAGAGAGAGAGAGAGAGAGAGAGAGAGAGAGAGAGAGAGACAGGAATTGTAAGAGTTAACTTTGGATATTTTGTTAGTCAGCAATAGGAAACTAATGCAACTAATGAGGCCAGGCAGCTCTGAGACAACATGAAGGTCTGGCTATGGAAGTACATAACCCACAATGAATACACAGTGATAGCTCAAAATTGCTAAGGATGGAAAAACTCAATTACTTGGAAAGGAGACTCAGTGGAGATATTGATTTTCCTAAACATTTGTTGAAAAAAATTTTCTCTTTGAGACAGAAGAACCATGTTAATAGCTAAAAACCATGCTGACTTTGACCTTAGAGACCTGATCTCATAAAACTAATATGAAAATTGCCTTACAATTTATGGATTTGAAGGAGAAGATTGGTGTATAATTATACCCTGTGTGACAATGAAGAAGGATGGGCAGTGGGATCTATTTACAGGTTGCTAGGGAAATGGATGTGACGTCTACTTGAAGTCCTATTAGCCCCTAGGATCTTCCTTTCTACAGAGTTGGTTAAAGCAGTGTCCTCAGTCTCCATAGTTTTGGTGTCATTTATAGGAAATATTCCAACTATAAGGGCATTTATTCTGGCCAAAAAAGTGAAAATATGCAGACATCCATCAAACAAGGCAAAATGATTTTTAAAAATAAAATGCACCATATGATTCCTGTGATAGGTCTTCAAAATATTTGATTTGTGCAATATCCAATACATAAGGGTTTCAGCAGGACCATCCCATCCAGTGGGAAGCCCCAGACCCACACTTAAAAGGCACGCAGTGAGTGCAGAGTCAATGTTCTGTTCAGTTGACCTTTTCTGTGCTGCTCACATTCACCTGTTGTGTAACTCGGTCTCCTTTCTGTCCTCCCAACCTCCTGGAGGCAACCTTGATAGCTGCTGCTGGAATTTCTGAACCAACCTGGCTTTCTATCCGCATCGTTAGTGAGCTGGAATTCATATGCACCCATATTGTTCATGCATGAGTTGCAATAAACATCCTTACCTGCTTTCTTAAATGTTCTTGCTTTTATATTATGAGCTCTTGAATGGGGACTCCATCTTGTCCTCTGTTGTATCCCAAGTCATAGAAAGAAGACAAAATAAATCTTCAAACCTGGTAATGCTATTCCTTACTATGTTATACTCTATTTTATATGTGATTCTTTCCAGATTATTTTATGCAGAAATTAATGGATTAGTAGTGCCATCATTAAAACACAAACACTTTGAAGGCAGAAAACATCTAATTAAGAAAGAAAGGTCAGAGAATATCATAGTCCCTTGGACTTGGAGGGAGAGTGCTGCTTGGTCAGCAGTGGATTCATTCCATTGGAGCTGACTACCTCTTATTGGAGAGGTTTTGGGGAAACTGTCTACATGTTGTGCAAAGTACTTAAGCACAGAGGTTTAGTGTTACATTAAATTATCTTTAAATTCCCATCTAACCAATTTTATAACCTTCATCACTCAAGTGGTGCTCTCAGGTAAGTCTAAGCCGTCAGGTTTTCAGCTGTAAATGGTACCCAAAATATGCAGGAACCAATGTAACCTCCTCAGCAACTTCCTCTCCAAATTAATTTCCTAAGTTCTACCTCTTCTTCTTTGTGTCTGATCTTGCTGAAAACTTACAGTTCCTCTCATGTACTCTGATATCTCTTGCCTTTAGGTTGGGTCATTGCCACAAGTGCAAACTCTTGGTGTGTCTTCACAGACTGTCCCTCTCTACCTACTCCAGGATTCAGCCTGGAGACCTGTTCTCTATGAAGCATGCCCTGAGCTGAAATACTGCACTCCATGTCTATGCTCTAATTTCCTGTCTTTCCTGAGCCCATCACAAATGTATTTCAATTTGTTACTTTTTTTTTTAATAGTAAGCTTCTTGGGACAAAGACCTAGTCTCATTCTTTATCACTAGCAGCCAACATACTGCCTTGCATACAGTACATGATCCAAAAGTGTTTGTTGAATTTATAAAAACTGAACTAAATTAATGAATGGTCCAGTGCCACCAAAATTCATCAACTTAATGTTCACTTGAAAGGAGATGGTTTCCATGATCACATATCAATTACACCAGAAGTATTCACTAGACATGGAAGTGGAGGAGGATGGAGGGAAATTAACAATCTCTGTGCACAAGATAATATTTTCAATTTTAGTATATGTGGTGGCAAAGTGAGCACATGACACTATTTTCGTTGTGCTCACATGGCCTGAACACCCAGGATCCAGTTTACACTCCAGAGGCTGAAGAGTGGAGGAGAAAGTGTCAGTGTAAAAGCAGAGCCCCTTCCTATGAGTGAATCACCTTTCCAGGAAGTTGTAAAAATGCAGTGTATCTTTCTCCTGGCAAGGTACCTGCATATGGGCAGCATGCACAGCTTTCTCTATGGTACAGTTTTACTAACGTTTTTGTCAGTAACGAACAAGGGCTTTTTTCTGCCAGCCTGCCATTCTGCATGAAACCTTGCCAACCAAAATCACTCCTTTCCCCATAAAGCTGGGTCTTTAGAATCTCCCTTTTTACACAGAAAGCAGATACCTGAAATGAAAGCCACAATTAATGTTCATGAACTCAGATGTCTCAACAGATTAGTGGTCATCACTACAGAAGTGTGGAACCACGGTAACACACTGGGCCACAGAAAGGGTCTTGATGCAGGTTTGATATGAGGAAATATGTGGACCTGAGCTACTGAACGAAGGCTGAGATGAGGCCCTTCTGTGAAATACTGTTTGTGTGTCATACCTTAAACTTCAGGTGTCCTTCGGGGGAAAAATAAAAAGGAGGACAGAGTGGAAAAATAAGCCAGTTTCTCAGCTTTGTAATGGTTTAGTCTTGCTTACCCCCAAAATGAGTTTAAAGGTTAGCACTCATTTTTCTTGTTATGTACAAGACACCACGATGTACTTGGTTTCTCTGTGAAGGTGGAGTACTCTGTTTCTTCAGGGTGTGTCTTCTTGCCACAATTAAGAAGTGTAACATTTCAGTGACACCTTTGAAAATAGGGTGAAGCTTTGTGGCTGCTTATCTTCTTTGATTCTGCTTAAAGAAAACAAACTGTGTAGACTCAGTGCTGTGCAGAAAAGGCTTGAATCAGACAAGAAAATATTTATTGGCAGAGATGATAAGTAGTGTGGTCACACATTTTATTTTCCACAAGCATGTGAGACACTCTGCTAGACCTCATTATGTAAAATTTTTGGTTTCTTCTGAAGGAGTTTTTCTGTTTGGTGCTTGGCATTGGAGGTATGATCTATGCACATTTTTCTTCTACAGCAAAAGTAATGATGGGGATGTCAAGTTCTCATAATTGACAAACACAAAGAATTGCCCTCCACTGAAAATTTCCGGGTTTATTACATCGGTTGTCAGCCCTGCTTAATAAAACCCAATAGTTCTTGATACTTGTCTAGTTGGTTTTCTTATGCCAACCTAGAAGTGAAACTTTGAGAAAAACATCATTTCCCAGGTGTTCATCTTATGTTGTTTCACTTGCTGGGGTAAACTCAAAAGCATGGGTCTCATCTATCATTTGTATTTCTGCAGAATACACTGGAAAAAGCAGAAATATTGCTTCTGAGAAAAACTGTATAACGTGAAGAGTAAAAAATGGGCTTTTTTCTCTTACACTGACCACATGACACAGTTGAGGAAAACTAACTAACTCTGGTAAAAATTTGAAAGTTCTTGCAACTCTTGCATGTATTTTCTCACTGGGTTTCTTTTCTAGACTTGCCAAGCAGTGCTTATTTCATTTCAAAAGTGACAAAATTGGCCCCTATAAAAGTAAAACATGGTGCTCGAGGCTATACAATATAGAAGGGGCTGAGCTAAGACCAAAATTTAACACCAGATTATATACTTAATATTGATTTTGTTTTCTGTGGTGCTGAGCATTGAACCCAGGGCCTGTGCATGCTAAGTATGAGCTCTACCACTGAGCCACAACCCCAGGTCCATATTGTATACTTTTGATTATCACCAATAAGACAGATGAAGGTAGGTTGGCCATTCAAGTGTTTATTGTGATGCATTTTGGAATTCTAGGCTGAACAATAAAGCAAAACAAAGAATAAAAGCAAAGCAAAACAAAAAGCATTAAAGATCAAACTATTCTCAAACACAAACACCAAATAGAACAAATGGAAATCATATTGTTTTCTTCAAGGAAGCAAGTACTGATGGGCACCTGGTTGATTTCACAGAGTATTAACTAACACTCCAACCAGACAGGCTCCCAGTCTTCTTGATCTTTCTAGACCAAGACTCTGGGGCACTAATTAATCAGGCTGAAAGTCAGGAAGGTATCTATCTCCCATCACTACTTCTGCTGACTGCTGATTTAAAGATGTGAATCCATTCGATTATCTAACAGTTAGGGAGAAAAGAAACCCAAATTTCACTGATCCAGAGATGAGAGCCCCAGACAATACCTAAGAGCATGACTGGCAATTAATTATACAGATATCATCTTACATTTGAGAAGGATCATAGAGGTCCAATCCAATTTCTCCCCTCATACAGGAACTCTTTCACAGCAGGTTGACAAATAGCCATCTGGTGTGGGCTCCTGATCTATGAATTGCCACTGTCTTGAGTGAGCCATTCTAGTGATTCTGTTGCTAGCTAGCCTCCTGTTAAAATGTCTTGCCTCCATGGAATCGGATTCTTTCCCCACTTAAGCTAACATAGTCTACCTTTCTGACCGTGGTGCTGATCTCTGGAGCCTTAAAGATTGTGGTTATTTGTGCATTTACTTGCTAGTTGCTCCATAATTAAAGTCAGAACTCTTTCTTAAAATATGTATTCTCTAGCAAAATATATACAGTTTCTGCAACTCTTTAGATACTAACTGATTTTCAGTGAATTCAGTGATTTTTTTCCAGATAATCACTAGTTTGAACACTATTAATATTCCACATTTTTGGTATAGTCTCCAGGGCCTAATTCATTTTTCTTTCTTAATCTGACCCAATACAAAAATGCTTTCAGTACCTTTACTGGTCATGAGCTCTACACCAGTAAGGCCATATTTATGGTGGTTGGTGATCAGATCAGTTGCCTCAGCTTGCAACCCACTGGAACTTACCAAGTAAGAACTAGATTTCTTCATGTAACTTATCTAAAAAGCCATACCGCTAGGGTAGAGAGCCAGAATTCACTGTGAGTGTGTGAGCCACAACTCACACACAATTGCTACTCAAAACAGGTTTTTGCCTCAGTAAGCTTTGCCTATCTAGTATTACATCTTTTGAAATATAGAGAAAAACAGGCAAAGGACTAGTTTAACAGTGACTTTGACAAAAAGCCCCTAAGGGAGATTGAGTGACATTTGGAAAGTTGGTAAAAGCTTCCAGAGTCAAAGCAACTTCTCAAAAGAAAAAAAAAACCAAAAAAAAACTGCGGCTATGCTGTGCTCAACCAGGCCACACCTGTTTTCAGAAACCACTGAGTGTTCTCTGATAAACAGAGATACCAGGTCTGACAGTCACTAAGGCAACATGATACTGATTATCATCACACGTGTAAGAAACAGAAGACACTGGTGGCAAACATTAAGCCTGGTGTGCTCATATATTCAGCAGGACGGTCAACTCCATTTTGAGAGTCCATCTCACATCCAGGATTGAGCCCTGACCTCCAACTCTCCTAGAAGGATCCTACCGCAGAACAACATGAAAGTTCTGGAGTTCACCTCAAACAGTAATGCTGTGATCTAACATGGATTCCAAATAGGCTTGGTGGCAGAAGAGGGCAAGATGCAGGTCTCTCTGCTCCAGTAAAATGAAGTGTTTAGATGGCTAGAGTGAGAAACATTGATGATAAAGTAGTGAACTTGGATGACATGAAGAGATAACTTATCTAAGTAGGCTCTTTGATGAGTAGGCTAGATTTTAGTAAAGAAACTATGATCGTGGGACAATATAGCCACACCCCTGCTTTCTGAGCATTTATATCTATTAATGATAGATAAGCTCATGGGTTCTATTTGTGAGATATTTCTGACTGGGGACACTTTAACAAGAATAAATCAAAGGAGCATTTTGTGAGAAGTTGGTAGAGGTGTAGATGCATCCACCAATTGAAATGGTTGCTGGTCTACTGTTTTCAAATTGTTGCTGCTGGTGCCTGTGTTTCTCTGTTGCTGGATTTGGAGCTGCTCACCAGCAGCAGCCTAGTCTTGTTACCTGGTGTACTTCTCACTCTTTCTTATGTCACGTCCTGGACCTGTTCATATTCAAGAAATGGGCTGAGTCTCTATGTTGCTTTGGGGGCCTGTGGTTCTCAGACGCTGCAGCTGAACGGAAATCACATCACCCAGGAAATGGGAAAACATACTGTCCTGATTAATGATATAAACTACCTTAAAAAAGAAAACAGAATCATAAGTGCTAATGACTACTACTGGTTTATGAAGCTTAATTATGCACAGCAACATGAAAACACTTACAAGGCTAAACTGGCCAGATAGCAGCCATCTCCTTAAAAGGTCAGGGTAAGCACTGGTAAGGGGAAATGAGTGTGGGACAAAATGCTCAGGATTAATTATGGTGGTAAAATAGAGCCAGCCTTTTATCAACACTAAGCAGACACCAAAATAAAAATCCAGACATCAGCCTTTGAGGATCTAATGTGTTATTGTCTGAACATTATACAACATATGTAAGGGAAGAGACAAAATAAAAATGCAGCCTTAAAATCAAGAAATATTTCAGTATTCTTTACATTTATCCTATGAGTCTGTCTTTCTCTTCATATATCCCAACATACCACACACACAGAAAGTATGAGCATGTGTCTGCACGTGCACACACACACACAGACACACACTTTTGCTTTAAAAAAAATGGACTAATGTTGTACTTTTTGTTTTGTATCTTGTTACTTCATTATTTCATAGTGTCCAGTGAAGTAGGCCATATGTCTAGGTCATTTAAATATTCTACTTTTCATGGCTACATATTATTTTATACATGTGTCACATATATCATAGATTAATGAAAAAGTTAGATTGCCTTGAGGAGTTTCTTTTCTTTGGTGTGTGATATTTTTCTTAAATACAGTTGTTACTAAGGTTTCTCTTACTATTGTCCTTGGTAAAGTCCATGGCAATTTATTTTCCTGACATTGGTACATAGATGGACCTTGTATTTTCTCTAATTGAAGAGGAAATGTGGCTGGAGCTGAAAAATTACATGATTCATACCTTTCTAATAATTTAAGAATTTCACTATTAAATGACAAGAAGGATTTAGGGAGAGAGACTTAGTCATCAGAACTACCTCCACTGATTAGATCCCCCAAGTTGATTGCTGAATACTACAGTATTTACTTTTTACATAAGACTCAGAATCTGGTTAGAATATTATTATCCTAGGATATATTTATATCACTAAGAGTTAATTAAACCTTAATACCTATGGAGAAAAAATCATCCTAATATGTATTCTTTCAAGACAAGAAGACCACAGAGAATCTGGGTAAAAACATCAGAATACCAGATAGTGTCCAAATGGTGTTCTTTGCTTTATGATGGATTGTCTGGTTGATTTTCCTCTGCTGTTATCTGTCTCTAAATGCCCCTATATTGTGTTTCCCATAAACATTTTGCTCACGTTCCCCTCCTGACAGACTGTCTTGTCCCCCACCCCCATTACCCTTTTCCTCCTCTCCTGTGAAAGCCACGATGGTGACTCAGCTGGTGGGAATACAGAAATCACAAGGGCAAAGTTGTCTCACTTGGATTACTTAATTTAGAGTTACTTAGACTCCAACCACCTGTCTCTCACCTCTGACTAGTCAACGGGAATGACAAACGGAGATTGGATAGCTCAGGGCAACTTGAAGCTACAAGTAGAAAAACTGTTTAGGATATAGGAAATTTAACTTACACTGGGTCAGCAATGTCATCTTGATAGACAAAACACAGTTGATTTTTCTGCTTGCAGCTTTTCCATTGGTCTATCTACTCAACTCTTTTGAAATATGATAACCACACCATAAGCTCACTTATGACAGTCACACTGGGCCAAAAACAGCACATTTCTTACTTGCAATGCTCTCGATTGGTAAAAGAAGGGTTTCTGGCTTTTATTTAACAAGTGTTTCATTTCTTTAGTGAGTGATGTTAAGGTGAGAGTGAAATAGTAATTTCCAAATCTGTCCTTTTCCTGAGAAGAGGTGGTGCTTTGTGATGCTGAGGCCTGACTAGCTAGGTCTGAGTCCCAATTCCTCTGTTTACTAGTTGTGTGACCTTGGCGAGCCTCTTAACCACTCTGTGTCTCAGTTTCTCTATTTATCAAAAGTGGATAATGATAGCAGTTACCTTCCCTTGGACTCCTGAGAGTGAGCATTCAATCAGCGAATACTCACAAGTGCTTAGAATGGTGTCGGCCATGTTCTACCTGCTCAGTAAATGCGAGCTGCTATTGCTGTAGTCTTTCTTTTGGACACACAGAATGGTTCTGGCTTTGTGAAGGATTGCCAGGATAGATTTGACGCTGTTTCACTGTGTGAGTGTCAGTCTAAGAATATTTACTGAAAGCTGTAATTCTAAACCCTGAAGGGCCCTGAGGCATCAGCAAAGACTGTGGGAAATTGGTAGAGGACACCAGCGAGTCATTGCTTTCACTTACATGATTATTGCTTCACCAGCCTTTTCCCACCCATCAGTGCAAAACAAATCCACAGAATAATAAGAAACATGCATGGCTGTTGGGTCAAGAAAGCAGAGCAGAGCAGAAATCAGCAACAGGCCAGTTTGCGCTGTTCAGCCTGTACTCTTCCTACACTGGGCTGCCAGCCCCCACCCCTTCGTTCTGTGACTAAATGAGCAGGCCACAAGTGTGTGAACACATGTGCTCACACAGTTCCTTCAGCCAGTTAAAGGAGCCCTGCTCCGGAGCTGGGCAGGCTGTTTCCTTGCATCTGATGGGGCAAGTGCCCTAATTCTAGGTTCTGGAGGCACCAGGGGAGATACCTTTAGGGCAGGGGCTGGACTGTGCTGTGGGATGGAACCTGGAAACCTGCCCGTGTAAGCCAGGGCAAGAGAGAGAACATTGGGTCCATTTAGTCTTCTCCCCGCCTAGCCACATAAGAGTCCACCAGCAGGCTCTGTGCCCTGTGCCCTGTGCGCTGCTAACCAGCTGTTTCCCAGTAGCCATTGGAGGTACGCTCGATAACACGTTGTTCCCAGATTTTCAGTGACCCTAGCAAATTAGTCTTGTCAGGTTGGACAACAGAGTTGGGAATTCAAACCTCTTTTCTGAAGCATCTGTTGGCACTTTCTCCTCTCACCTACATCCAGCTTTCTCCCGGATAGTAAATGACACATTAATATGACATTTTCAGCCAGAATGATTGGCAGAATGGTTGGGGAGAAGACAGAGTGCTTGTGAAGGAGCAGCTTTCCAGAAGGAAAAGAAAGAATAGCTGCAGCCCTCGACTTTAATTCAGAGTTCATCAGGATGAGCCTGATGACCCAGGAATGTTCTCATCCCTGGGCCAAATCTCATTTCAAATCTACAGGAGCCTCCATAAGCTTTGGAATTAGAGAGTAAAGGGCTTGGTTCTGAGCTCCAGCTCTGTGCTCATCTCTGTACTTGGACAAAGAGCCTCTTTGAGATTGTTTGCTTGTCTTTAAATTGGGACTGCTGATAGTGGCCACCTTTGACATTTGGAGTGACAATGGCAGCATGGATGTGGAAGTATATTCTCCACAGAAAGTGTAAAACACGCAAAGACTTCTTCACTGTTGATATTTTTCATTAGGACATATAGATGCATAAGGATAAGTTTGAAAAGAGGATATTCTTATGGAATCGTGGAAAGTTCCAAAGATGATGACAGGTAGTATAAACAAACTATGAATATTCTGTTGCACTAAATATTGGAGTATTTTTAGGATAAAACAAAAGAAGGCAACTTAGGGTGTTAATGCTTCTGTGAAAAGGTTAAAAAGTTTCTTTTCGCAACACTGAGAGCTCTACCATTCTCACTTGCCCTTTGTAATTCCAGCTTCATGCCCTTTAAAATCATAGTTGTCCTTACTGAGTGAAAAGCAAGCTGATGATGTTTGCAGCCAACTACATTTCCTAACAGGCTTTGTTCTTTACCAGGCTGCTTTACTAATCTCAGGAAGCTTCACATTTTCTCAAATTTCCAGTTGCAAATGAAAAATGCAAGAATTGTCTCCCTTTTATATATTGGAGTGCTTAAAATAATGAGACATTCTATCAGCACCTCCCTTCCTTGTTTCTTTGTGCTAAATATAGAACTCAGGGATCCTGCCAGGTGTTAATTAATCTTCATTACTCTCTTGAGAGGCATGCAAAAGGCCCAAGAAAAGAAAAAGCGGGGGCTGCATGTTTAAACAATTAGGAGAGAGACTTATCCAAGGTCACCAAGTGAATAGAAGGAAAAATGGTGCTCATAGCCATCTGATCTGGTCCCAGCGATCCCCCAGGAGACACATGACTGCATAAATACTTGCATGGACAACATTTGCAAGAGCAGATGTCTTATCAAGCCTACTGCACGACAGGACCCACCCTTGCCTATCTATTCCTATCTGCTTTTATTATGCTTTGGGGCTCTAGCACGATAAGACCTCCCATATGGTACTTGTATTAACATTAAATAATGGCCATTGTATTGTGTATACTATCACCATAGAAATATTTACTTAGTTGAACACAGGCACCGGTCAAGCATGGTGTTTGAAAACAAGCTAATCATAAAAACCATTCATGCTCACATCTATTTATAAAATCTGTTTCACTTGTGCCAGTTAAGTGTAGGCTTTGTTCTAAACAAACACACGCAAACCTCCTGCACCCCCAGAAACATAAAAGGCACCCCTCCTCCTCCTGGGCAGCAAACCAGGCCACAGGGAGGGGCCTTGTAAGAAGTGTCAGGCCTGTGTCGGGGCTCAGCTCAGCTCCTCCCTGGCCGAGGTGGGGGTTTCTGCTGACCCCTGCTTCCCAGGTTCCCCTGTCTTCTCTCTGCTCTGACACTGCCTGGAATCTTTCAGGTTTCTTCTACAACTTGGGTTGAATGTAAAAGCAGCCAGGGTGACTAATAACTGCAGGCTCTGCCGCTCCACATCTGAGGTCTTGGAGTTGTTGTGGAGAGGGGGTTTGGAGATAACATTCTCAGCTAATGCTCAGGTAACTCCACTTACCAGGTCCATGCTCTCCATCCAAAAGGGAGTCCTCCTTAGTGGACTCTTCCGGGACTCTACATCTGCTGCTCCTGGCCCACGGTACCTGGAAGGTTACAGCCGATGGCATTAAGCAGCCCTGCTGTGCTGCCCTCACACTGTGTATTAGTGGATGCCAGGGACTTGTACCAGGGTGCACTCCTAGTTGTGCTCAGCAAAGAGCATGAGAGCCTAGGCTTTGAAGCCACAGAATTTAAGCCTTTTCCTGCAACTTACTTACCTCTGACCTTGTGAAAATGATGTAACTCCTCCAGTCTCTATTGTTTTAGGCTGTGCTTTGGAGATAACAGCAGCACTTGTCTCCCTGAGCTGATGTGAACACTGCGGGTTGCTGGTGACCCTGCAGGTGAGGAGTGCACTGCCTCACACACAATTGGTGCCACTTTAGAAATCAAGTGAGTGGAGTTGTTTGTTCCTTTTCCATCAGCGTATTCAGAAATGCTGCGTGAGGGAAAGAGCAGTGGCCTGACTTTGACATCCAGCTCTGCTACCAAGGCCCGAGTGGGTAAATCCTTCTCTGCAAGTCTATAAAATGCTGTCTGTGAATAATGTTTTCCAAACACGAGACTGGAGCTCTCTTAAAAAATCACGAAAGTAATATAACAGATATTTACACACCTGGCCGTACATTGACAAAAGCACTTAATATATACTGCAATTTAAAAACTGAACTTATCTTTATTAACCTCAGCCCCATTTACATTTATCTGAGGAGGAGCCATACTGGTTTTGTAGGCGAGTTTAATTTCTGAGACAACAGACAATGTTAGGTGACTTGTGCATTCTGGAGCTTCTACCAGTAACAGGCACTCAAGAGTGGGAACTCCTGGACAGGCTTGTGTTCTTTTTCTTTGGTTTTGTTTTACTAGATCTCTCTTGTTGTTGAATGTGAACCCGGAAGTCCAAACTGTGAGACAGACACCCTCAGAAGGGCTCTGATAAATAGGAGCTCAGGCCAATTTAAATGCTCCTTTCTCTCTTCCCTCATTCCTTACCTTCCACCATGAAGATGGATCTCCCTGATTTTCCATCATGAAGGGCAGCTTGCTTTCTTGATAAACAGGTAATGGAGCATTTACTGGGAGCAGGCATTGTTCTAGATGCTAGAGATTTGTCTAGGAATAAAACTGGTTGCCTTCTGGGTGTTTTAGTGACTGCATGTATGCCCCTGCTGGCCCATTTGGAGGACACTGGTCTGCTTTATAGGAAACAATCTTGGCCCCTGGTGCTAGAATTCCCGGGCAGAATTAGAATGAAGAAAGGAAGCTTGTCTTTGTCTGCATGCTCCTCTCATTTGTCTCTGTTCTCCCCTCATTTTGTCACCTCCTTCTCCACCTTCTGCCACAGTTTTCCAGGGCCAGAAGCTAAGTTTGTGCTTGTAGATAAGTGCCTTTCTCTTGCAGACTTTGATGCCCCATTGAGAGAAGAGAGGCTGGACTCTCCATCTGCAAGAGCCCTTCCAGCTCTGTAATTGAGCCTCATTAACTCAGTCCAAATAATAGCACCTATTTAGCTGAACTATCTCATCATTCTCTCCCCATATATTCAAACAAACACTTTGTGGTACCTTAGAAACAGATCAAACTGCGTTTGCTGGGCAGAGTCTAGTACCACCCCTCTCGCTATAAATGTCAGTACTCCAGAGTTAGAAAGCAGACAGTCCAGGGTATCTTTGTCTTTAGGACTAGCCAATGGGCTCTTTGGAGCCCAACAGCTATGGAGGCTCTGTATTGGCATCAAAAGAGGTGCTGGAATAAGACAGACAGGCAGAAACTGTCCCCAGTCAGACTATCCTGAGTTCCTGGCACTTGGTAGATACTCATGAAGTATTTGTTGAATGAATGGATAGACACTAATCTGGCTCTTTTTCTTTCTTCCCTTTCCCTTGGTTCTACTTACCATTCATGAGCTGCCTTTACGTGGGGAAGCAAAACAATATTTTGGGTTGATTAATCTGCAAAATGGATTGTGCATGGGTTGAAGTCAACATCTCCCAAGGGAGTGGCAGGTGCCAGGGTATTCCGTGCTCTGCGTCCCTTTGCTCAGCATTCCCACACTCACCCATCCCACAGTTCAGCTCAAGCCTCTCCATCGTAGAGGGTCTTCAAAAGAAGATGGGGCTTCAGCAAGGAGGCTAGCAGAGAAACTTCAGGCTGGCGGCAATACTCCTAAGACACCCCATTCTGACAAGTGGGGGACTGTGGGGCGGCAGCAACCTTGGATATGCTTGACTTCCATCTGTTGCCAGGATCAGCTTCTGAGCGGATCCTGCACCTGCATACTTGGGCTTCCAGGGGCACCTCTCGAGGATTTGGCCTTGGAGAGCAGCCTGATCTATAAACCCACGGAGCAGGCACAATGAATGCAAAGTGGTTACATTACGGATTGGGGTTCTGTTTATTGACAGGGTCATGGCCCCTCCTGGTTATGACCCCCAAGGGAGCCTGGCATGGAAACGGCATTTGTAACATAACACTAACAATAACACACTAGAGACAGCCATGACAGGACCATCTCTCCTACAAGCTGCAGCTGGCTTCCCAGGATGAAGTCAGAGCCCGGAACAGCCACAGCAAAAAGAGACAAAGGAGCAGGGACCAAGTCACTGTGAGGAGCTCTGCAGGCCAGGAGTGCAGCATGACTTCTGGGGTGCACGCAGTAGGCTGACCTTGTCACCTGCATCTCTTGTCACCCCCATATTTCTAGATGCAGCTGGGGCCTATGGAGAAGCCACTCCCTCTTGTCCATCTCTCAACTGTGGTTCAAGGACCCTCACCACAGACCCAAGTTACGTCCACTACCCATTTGTCTAGTGCTTGAGAATTATTTATTTTTTCTTCCTGGGATTGTGGAAGCAATAATCAGGATAGAGAGTGCAATGGAAAACCAAAGTCCCAAGATAGAAAGATTTTTCAGTCTGTAGGCAGCCTGGATAAAACTAGAGTACGCAATTCTTTAGGTTTCCATTCTTTTTGGAGAAGAATTGGGAGACTGTGAAGTATTTCCACATGACATAAGGTATCCAGAAAGCACACCACACTGGAAACCCCCTTTTCCAGCATTTTGTCAGTGGTTGCTTTTCCTGCCTATTTGGAATAAGAAATCCTTATGGGATCTGACGCAGGAGAAATGTCCACTTGGCAGATGAATGTAGGGTTTAGAAGACAACCATGTCTCTCACTTCTCCCATTCATCCTGTGCTTCACCACTAGTCTACCCAGTAGGGAGGAAGCACCAGTGGGTGGAGATGACAGAATAGCCTGGCATTCATTCCTAGGTGATTTCCAGGGGAAATCGTTATGGATTTTTTTCTCCATCACGCAGTCTTGGACGGTCAGTTTCCTTGAACAGAGGTGTCATGAATGAGAAGAGTTAGCGGTGCTTTGTTGATCTCAGACAAGGCCCTCCTTTTGGGAAATCCTTCAGTTCCTCAGTTTCTAACTTGCTTTCCTCTGCAAGGCCAGTGTTTATCCAAGTGTGTGGGTTTCCCAGAGGCTCTCCGTAGGTGCCTGCTCTTCTGCTACAGCATGATCTTGTCCTTCGAGTTTGCACTCTGGATGGAGAAGCCCACTAACTCAGTGCAGTATTTAAAGGATTAAAACGTTTCAGAGACAGTGGTCTTGAAATGGCCTGAACACATGCAGCACTATATTCTCACAGAAAGGCTACAAACTTGGCTTGACCATCTGTCAGCAGTAGCTGGTTTACCCAGGCCTCAAAATGAGGAGACTTAATTCACAATCAGTTTGCCATCTCAACGATTTTCTGCCCTCAATGAACAGAGTCATGTGAATAAGAATTTGCCGTGTCTTCTGGTTACTATGGAGAGATTTGGGGCACAGAATGGGGAATTTTATGTATTTGATTGGCTACACACGTAGGAGAGGAGGTTTTTGACAATGAAATGTTGCAACAGCAAGTGGAAACACTGAAATGACACCTAGGATTTGGAGGCAGATTTATTTTACGTCTACAGGCATTGATCGGGATTATTCCCAGAATATTAGGCTCTGATCTCTGGTGGTGTAGGGCTCATATAGAATAAGCAACAGGAAGTGCAGAGGCAGAATGGCTTTTCAACTGGGGATTGATTTATACAATGTGCATCATAGTGCCCAGCTGTGCAGCACAGTGACCAGCCGTTTCTAAGAGACAGGAGCAACAGGAACTGGAACAGGAACTATTTCCTGGGCAACTAAGAAACTGAAGTGCACTGATTGGTGTGGCCCATTTTCTGTTACGTTGTGATTCTTTTTCTCATGATTTTAAAATACATCCCCTTTCAGACAACAACACCCTCAACATTCATGCCCACCTCACCCTTCCGTCTTCCTAGACCATCATAACCCACAGGTTTGTGTTCTGTCTGCCTGCATTTCACCGTTACAAAGCTCTGCCCTGCTTGAACGTGTGCTGTTACATTTATTGCAATTGTTCACTACTTCATGCCCAGTCTTGATTACCCTCAAACAAGTGTACAGCCTTTGAGAACAGAAGTTCTCACCATACTCTCTTCCTCTGCTGGCTGAATTCTCCCGGGTCATTTGTGCTTCTTCCCAGGACATAGTAAATGTGACGGTCATTTGAGGGTATTATG
The DNA here is from genome assembly GCF_000276665.1 of Chinchilla lanigera. Taxonomy (NCBI): domain Eukaryota; kingdom Metazoa; phylum Chordata; class Mammalia; order Rodentia; family Chinchillidae; genus Chinchilla; species Chinchilla lanigera. Next base: position 29,264,612 of record NW_004955412.1, on the reverse strand, counting down.
ATGGCCTGAAATTCAGCATTCATTTAGAGGTATAACCAGGGATTTTCTTAAAGTCAGCCAAAGAGGAGGGTTCCAGATTTCTTGTAAGTGATTTCGATATCATTTGCCTGATCTTTACATGAAACCTACATATCGATGGTCTTACAGTTGCATTTTCTGTTTTCTTTCTCTCTCCCCGCCCCCTCCTGTCTTCTCTTTCCTCCCTTTTAGCAAAAGTAGAGCCAAAAGTTACCGGAAGTCTCAATTGTCAAGCATTCAGAGTCTTTGCTAACATTTGACATTTGACAGTGTCCCCCTCCCCTTCCTCTGCACCCTCATCTCGCTTGCATGGGCACCAGCCTCAGAGATAACCATATCAGGCAGAATAAATGAAGCTTGTTTCCTTCTAAATTTGCTTCCTCCTACACATTGTGGGTATATACCCTGGGGCGCACTTTACTCCAGACCTTGCTTTTCTGACTTTTAGGTAGTAGGCTAGACAGGGTAGAAAAGTTCATATCTTTTCCAGACAAAAATCATGAAACTTTTGAACCAGAAAGGATTTGACAAAAGTCCCCTCCACACTCTCGTTTTATAAATAAAGATAACTGAAGCCTCAAAGAGTTCAGTGAATTTTTCTGAAATCTGAGGTAGATATAAACAGACCAGGCACTGAAACTCTTAATACCTAGTATTAAGATGTGGACATTCTCTTAATACCCAGTGCAACATTTTTTGCCTTTTAACACAAAAGCTCAGAAATTATATTTTTAGCAATAACACTGAAAGTTCAAATGACAGATTTCTCCAGTATCCAAGTAGAGTAGACTGAATTCTCCCATAAATTCCTCAGGGAAACAGAGACAAGCCTTGTGCTTTGCATCCTGCCTGGGGGGAGACTGTCTGGAGGAGCGCTCCCTGCGTGACTCTCAGTGTGAAAGGGAAGCAGCTGGGTTTTCTCTCTGGGGTGGGTCTGTGACCAGGTTCTCCCACCCCCATGTGGCATTCTCTGGGACAACAATGCTGCAGCTCTTCTCTCAGAGGCCCTAACCCACGAGGGTGGTCAAGTGGGACTTCACCACGGTGCCACATCAGATGATGAGAGGAGGGAGCGCCGGGGCTGCTGGACCAGGGCTGGCTCCCCCAGGGGACAGCACCCAGCCTCCCTCCTGTGTCCAGCTTGGGGACATCCAAAACCAAGTGGACAGTATAATCTTCAGAAACTCCACTGGGGAAGTTCTTCAGCTCTTCAGAGGATTTTAAAGGAGAATCTACAGAAATGGCTAAAATTGATAACGACTCGGAGTGGAAATGTGCATAGAGATGACTTTTGGAGAAGGAAAGTGACAGCATGCTCCATGCCTCTACCCTCCACCTCGCACATACCTGCCACCCTCCTATGCAAGCATGCTCTGTGCTCTTGGGGTGCACTCTTACCCCACACACCCAGCCTCCAGGTCCCACTGAGGCCAAGAGCCTGCCCCTTCTGGTCCACTCCCCTACCCATGTGCTTCCCAGAGATGACGGCCACTTTTCAGAAAGCTATTTTTAGAAGGAGTAACCTCAGAATAAACAGGGTACACCAGATGCTGGTGTTTTTCTGGGGCAACTGAGCTGGGGAGCATTTGTTTAAAGAGAAAGGTGGAACGGCCTACCTTGCTGTGCTGGCCTGGGGCGAGTCTGCAGATTGCTAGGCTTTACTCCCTCTAGCGGCATGACTTAAGAAGGCAGGGGACTGCCTGGATCCCGGTAGGAAGACTGTGATGAGTTGAATTTTTGAGAGAACTCAGTTTTACTTTACATGTGTGCTTCTTGTTTGGTGAAGAGTAAAGATAGCTTAAAGTCCAATTTTCTAGGTACAATAGTATATTAATAACAGAGCAATTTCTCTACATTTTTTTTCATATGCCTGGAAGGGTGGGTGAGTAAATAAAATGCTACTTTGAGCATGAGGCTACAGTTACGTTTCTAGGCATCTTTGTTTAAAGAAAATCTACTCCCAAGCACAAATTGAAAGTGATAGAAGATACTGTTAGGGTACATCTTATATGCTTTGTACTATCTCTTTTCAAAATTAGGGTTAGCCATTCTGCCAGCTGCATAGAGGCCAAGTTCGAGAGGGGAGGGTTTCTGGAGTTTAGTGCTGGGTATAAGCACAATGAAACAATGGCAGACTTTCTGCCTTTCAACTTAAGGGACCAGACACGCATTGCTAAGAGACACCAGGAATGTCCCTCTCTGAAAGTTTGAATCATACTTTTCACCATCATATTTCTTGGTAAATTTGGTTCATCCTCAAAAAGGAAACACAAGAAAACTAAATGGCTTTCTACAGACCAAAAAATTCTAGGATTCTCCGAAAATGGCTATACAATTCCTCTGGCTGAAAGAAGCTGTCAGGGAAAGGCTCTTCATGGGTCTGAAGTTCCTAGTCCTCCAATCAGAAAGTTTGTCAGTGTGGAAAATAGCCAGTGAACAATTATCTAAGACTATAAATGACTGGATTTCTCCTCCAAACTGGCTGTGGCTTACTAACGTCTCGGTGACAGAGTAAAACCAAAACAACTATGGGTAACAAGAGGAAAAATGGGTGCAGTCATCGATCAGTTAAATCATGCTCATATCTCCTGGCCCATTTTGAGTCAGACTTGGTAAATTATGGAACTGCATTCATTCAGTCAATAGAAACCATTCTATTCACAAATACTTTAGCTCAACCAACAACTGGCCCATTGTGAGTTCTTTTGCTGAAGGGGCTGCTTGGTTTTCCAGAGTAACAGTCCCTTGTTTGGCTGCCCTATTCTCTGAAGTATTCTCATTCACCAGTTTTGCATATTTTTGTTTATAGCTTCACAAACATCTAACATCTACCAATGGAGAGACCAGAATGCTTATTCTGCCATGACGTATGTGGGTCAAATGATACATTCAGTTTTCCACAGTGGATAGTCACACGGAGCATGCTGGTGCTGATTTTCCTATATGCATGCTTTGCTTTTTTCCTTTGTTGCCATAGAAAACAAAGAAATACACACTATCTGATCCTGGAAATAAAAGTGATCCCAGGTGAGAACCACTGACTTAAGAAGAAATATTGAGAGGGATTTCATTTTATGTTTTCCATTCATATTTTTAAGCAATTACAGAGAAACTATATATATATATTTTTTAGTTATCAGAAGCATACAGAAATTAAATTCTTTTTTTGTTTTGTTTTGTTTTGTTTTTCTCCAGTACCGGAGTCGAACTCATGACCTCGCGCTTGCCAGGTAGGCGCTGAGCCACTGAAATTAAATTCTTGCACTCAGAGAACTTCTAGTGTATCTATGGGAAGAAAAAGACAGTAAACACAGAAACAAATGCAAAAGAGAATCCTGACAGTGTGGGAGGCAATAAAACAAGGTAGTGAGCCCAGAAAGGATGAGCTCAGGTTTGACAAGAAAGCCTGAAGACCATGTAGAGTGCTCAGTGGCAGAGCTTCCGTTTAGCTTGATCTTGAATCTCAGTAGACAAGAGAATCCTATTGGTCATGGTGGTGTTGAGAAGGAGAGTGACACGATCAAGTCCATCATTTCAGAAGTTTCCTCTGGTAATGACCTGAATGTAGGGTTTTTGGAAAAGAGAAAAGTCATGGGAGAAAATTTTTAGGACATTGTTGTATTTATTAAGGGAAAAGAGAGTGAAAGTCCTGAAGTGGGTAGCAGTGGGAATACAAAGAAGAAATTAACAAGAAAAACTGAAAATGAGGAATGTACGGCAAAGCTTACCTGATATTTAAATTGGACAAGTGATAAATGTAAAACCTTATAGGATTTTGCCACATGAAGACATTAAAGCAAATGAAATACCACTATTCACCCCATGAAGAGCAGACTGTGTTAGAACATGAGAAGGTAGAGGGAGCACCACCTTGAGACAAAGGGTTGTGCTCTAGTTGGTAACTTTCAATTCTGCGTTAACTCACCACACTGTCTGATTTTTCTCATTGCGCTATGAACCACTGACTGTGCTGATATTATTCTAGGACCAGTATTTCTAAGCCTGGGGACTACAGGCCTTCCTGAAAACCTGATGAGCTCCGAGCCTAGAAGAAAAATGTCTAACTGCTCACCCAAAGTTTTGTGATTAGATGAACTATTACATGAGGGAATCATCAATAAAAAAAAGGAAAAAGAAGAGGTAGCTACAAATTAACGGCTATAGATCTGGGTTGAAATCTGATGAATTCAAGATGCCCAAGGAACAATTGTAATAGTTGTGGGCATATTATTGAGGTTATAGATAAGAATCAGGAGGACAAATATAGATTCTGGATTTGTTATAATAAAAATAATTGATGTTTTAGGGTAGACACCATCTCCAATGGAGAAAGTGGGAGAAGAGTGATCTAATGGCAGAACACTGCAAAAATTATTGGTCAGAAATTGGCCAGAACTCACATGGTAGGAAGACTCAAATAGTCAAGAGATTTATTAAGACAAAGTAGCCAGGTGTCAACCAATGAATTGACAGTTGAAATACTGAGGCCAAACTGTTAGCATCCTTTTTCTACATAACTCTAAAAAGAAGAACTGAAAATAGGTAATATGTTAGCAATGCAAAGGGCAGGACTGAGATAGCTCAGATGTTAGTGAGAGAGAGGGGAGAAAATTGTTAAAATAATGGTGATCTACATACTTTTATAAGGAAGGGAGAAATTGCTGACACACAAGGGAAAGTAATGAATGGAACGAAACTCCAAGGGGACCTGGGAGAGGATGTAGAGGGACTAATTTGGATGAGAAGGAGGGTCACCTTCTTCCTTAGGGAAAGAAGGGTGATTGCATGGGTGCAGATGGATCAACGTAACAAAAAGAGAATGGACCCAAATGGAGAGAAAGGATGGGAAGGAAAGGATGGCTGCCAGTCTCTGTTGTAAGAAACAGGGAAGGAAATGTGAGGAGTGAAAATATTTCGGTATTATTCTTCGGAAACTTCACAGAACATTAACAGGGGCTGACAAAGCACCGCAGAGAAGTGATGGGATTGCGTGACTTCGCATGATACACACTTAGTATGGATCAAATCAGCAAATTGTTATTGAATTTTTGAGCTCCCCTTGGCTTCTGTGGTACAAGAAAAGAGAAAACAGGAGGCAGAAACTGGCACCAAAGGTAAGAAGAAAAGTCAAGGATAAAGGAGCCCTGAGTTTTAGAGAGGTCTTGACAAGGCCACTGGAGGACCAGAAATAGGCAGGACGGATGGCAGTCCAGGGTATGACGAGGGGCAAGAGGCCACAAGGAGGGATGAGCACGAAAGGATTACAGGGAGGAGCATTGCTGTTGCACTATTGTGATCAGAAGAGATGAGGTCTAGAATTTTAAAAAGTCGATTCCACACCTTTTGCTCAGCAACCATGTGCTTAATCATTATGATCACAGGGTTAGTAAGACCTGCAAGGCCCTTGTCCTTGCAAAGTAGAAGAAAGGAAAAAAGCAGAGCAAGAGAGAGACAGAGAGTAAATAAGAAAATATACATAGGGAAAACATCCAGTGGGATGATGACATGCATAGAGTGATGTGACGGCTGTGGTTATCACATACCAGTGAGAAAAGGCCTCTGAGGAAACGACTTTGAAGCCAAGGTCTGAATGACTAGCTAGGGACAAACATGTGGCAAGAGTTCTCAAGACAGTATTATGCTCTACGGATGGAGAATAAGGGAAGGGGCGCATCAAGGGCAACTTAGAAGCCTTTGGCTGAAATAACCAGTGGCCCTTTTTACTGAGATGAGGAAGATTCCAGAAAAGTGGGCTTTGAAGGGGTGAAGATTGGCAGAAACATTTAGCTTTCTCTTTTGCCACATTCAGTTTAAGATGTCATATTATGATCCAGAAGATAATTTTAAGCATAAAAAAGCCTGGTTATAGGCTCATTACATTTTATGGCCAAGGAATAATAAGAACAAAGAACTTTCACTTGTATTGTGGATCCTAAATATCGTTCTTGCTATAGGTGAGGGGAGGGTATTGGTTGAGAAAAATAAACAAACATGTTGAATTGAAACTGCAAGAAATAAGATCTGGTTTTCCCAATGATGTCTTCTTTTTTTGGTACTGGGAATCAAACACAGGACCTCACTTTTGCCAGGCAGGTGCTGTGCTGCTGAGCTGCATCCCTGGCCCCTCCTAATGATATCTTAAAAGTCAGTGGATGGTCAATAAGAGAGAAAAGGCTATGAAGTTAGGCAATATACAATAGTCTTAAGGAAGACTTTACAGAGGTTAAATATATTTAATTGAGAGCAAGAACAGTGATATTTTGGCAATAGAGCAAAGATACCTATAAACATAAAAATAAAATGTTGAGACAGTGATCGATTTTGTAATAGATGAATGTATTGCTGTACTATAAGAGCATTCTAGAGCTGGGGATTTAGCTCAGCGGCAAAAGCGCTTGCCTGGCAAGCGCAAGGTTGTGAGTTCAGTTCCCGGTACCGGAGAAAAACCAAAAAACAAACAAACAAACAAAAAAAGCATTCTACTTATGCAGAGTATTAAGCAATAGATAAAGGATGTTATAAACAAAGTACAGCAGAGAGGGATACCAGAAAACCTTGAGTTTTCAGCTCTTCCAAGTTCACCCTAAGATTTCTCCTTTTCTGCATCTGCTTATGTGTGTGTGTGCATTTGTGTGTGTGTGTTCCCAGCACAGCTTTTGGCTAATATTTCGTTAAGCAAACATGTGATTCTAATGAAATTCGCTGAATTTCAAACAGCCACACGTGTACGAAAGCTGCCCAAGCTGGATATTTGTGGAATGCTGATTTTCCATACATATCAACATTTGGTAATTATCATCAGAACTATTCATGAGAGTTTAAAAGTGGAAATAAAATTAAGAGAGATTCAACATGGGCCTCAGATGACCTCCTGGGTAACCCTTCGGGGTAATCAATCCTTTCAGTGAATGCATAACTATCACATCCTATATGGTTAGGCCTTCTTCTTAGTTCATTTTTGCCTGGAAATTTTAACAGACAAGCTGCCAGTTCCTCTTACAGCTCCACATAGAAGGTGGGGTGGTGCTTAGCTAATTGATAAACTACAGGAAAACTGTGCTGTGCTTCTCAATTTACATAAGTCTACGTTAGTATTCTTTCTTCATTTTACAAGTTTCTCAAGACCTGACCTTTGCTATGCTTTTTTCTTAGTCTCTTTAAAGGTCTCATATATGAGTTTTGAATAATAGCACTAATGGCACAATATATTAGTTATTGGCCATGTGGCTCAGCTGAGCTGAGTCATTAAACTATGCCAAAGTGTAGTTGCTTAAAAGGACAAATACTTTTTTGTGGGTTAGGACTCTGGAAGTGACTTAACTTTATACATAGAGACTGTCCAAAGGCTGTGATAAAATGTTGGCTAGGGTTTCACTCCTTTCAAGGTTTACCTTGGAAACACTACTCACTCCCAAAGTTTCACAGTGGCTGTTGGTGGTCCTCAGGTCCTTTTCACATAAGATTGCCACAGGACTTTCTCAAGATGTGGCTGCTGGTTTCCCCAGAGTGAAGTGATCCAAGAGATATTTGTCAAGAGAGAGAGAGAGAAAGAGAGAGAGGGAGAGGGAGAGAGAGAGAGACTGAGGTGGAAACCATGTTTTTTTTTTTTTAATAATAACTACAAATTGGAAATGACATCCATCACTGCATCAGTGTTGTATTCATTAGAATTCATTAAAAGTAAGTAACTAAGTATACCCAGCACACCAGCAAAGTGGAGTATATAGGAATATGAAATGTCCACTGGGATCATCTGACAGACGGACCACCACATACGGTAAGTCATATGTTCCTTGTTTTGAAGATGAGAAGCTGGTATTCGGTGAGGATTGTAATTTACCTGATTCACACCTTTTGGAAATGGAGCAACAATGAATATAAATGTAATCATCAGCAGTGAATGCAAGTGTAGATAAGCCTGATCCCAAACATTCATATTTGTCCCTGTATACCAAGCTGCAGAATAATTATATTATATTGTTGTCTGTCTTAGTTACTTTTCTTGTTGGCTCAGACAAAATATCCAACACTAGAAGTTAACAGAGGCAACGTTTATTGTAGCTCACAGTTTGTAGGGACTTCAGTTCACAGTCGGCTGGCTCCGAGGCGGGTGGTATGGCAGAGGACAGCAGAGTACAACCAGATCATGGCAGTCAAAAGAAAGAAGGCAGAAGGCAGAAAGGCAAGCAGTGAAGTAGAGAAATAGGGAAATAGTAGCAGCAAGTGACAGACAGCATCAGCCCTCTTTCTGTCCCTTATAGTCTATCCAAGCTTTGAGCAGCACTCACGCGCAGAGTGGAGCACCCTTAATGCTAGCATCACATCTTTAATTCCATTATCACACACTCTAGATCCAGCCACCTCTGAAAAACCCCCTTTATGATTGCATGAGGCTTTGCGGGGGTCGTCTAGATACAAGCCGTAACACTACTCATATACTATGTCGTATCAAACTGTTATCCTAATTCGATACGAGTGTGCAAGCTACTTCTCTAGAACTTTGCCTGTGCTGTGAACATTTACCAAAGACCTTATAACATGCACTATTATGACTGCTGCCACTCAAAGATGGTGAAATCGCTCTTGCCTTAAAGCTATTCCTAATTTAATTGGAAAATAAACATAATAAAAATACCACACACAACACAGAACTATGGGGCCCAGAGAAGGGAGAGATCTGCACATGGTGATGACATTTGAGGTTAGGAGATGGATCTTAATAGATGAATAAGAGCGGAGAAAAAGATAGGCTTATCTGATGTTCCAGATAGAGAGAGGAGCATACTAAAAATATATTCTTCAGGGAGTCCAGTTGTTTAAAAATATGAATTATTTATGACCATCTTTTATTAGCTATGTAACATTGGAAAAGTTTTTAACTCTTTTTGACTTGGCTTCATCATTTATAAAATAAGAGTGCAAGAGCAAAGCCTATCTCATGACATTATTGTAGAGACAAATAAGAATATAAATAAATATAAAAGAATCTAGAGAGCTTAGAACATTGCCTGACACATAAGTAGTTAAAAATCATGACCTGAAAGGCCATGAACCTTTGGCATGGTACTTTGAAAGACGCATGAACACAGATTAACACTGGAATTTTAAGTGGCTTAAGAGTTTTGTTAAAGATTTTAGTTTGAGCAGATGTAGCTGTCTCTCTAACCCTATTCTACAGGAATAGGACTGTCAAATATACTTAAAAATTTAAAATATATGACAAGACCAGACTTACAAGCAAGAAATGCACAACTCTGTGCTAGCAAAGAAGAATAACTCCATTGTGATGGGAATGAGATACTGTGCCAACAAGTCTTGAGATCCAGACACCTATACAGAATGGAACAGAAGTCAGAGATTTCATGTGCAACAATAATTCTGGATTTGACTTTCTCACTAAAACTAGAATGAGATAGTGACTTATCTATAAATTGAGAGTGGAAAATCTTTAAGATCTGAACTGAAACCTTAGAAGCACGCCACCCATTCTAGGCCATGAAAGGAAGCAGAATCACTCATGAGAAATCAGAATCTATTTTCTGTATTATGAGAAGATTTGAGGCTCAAAAATGCAACAATATTGTGGAGCAGAAAATCTGAACTGAAAAACTTAAATAAATTCTGGTCCAGGTGTTCTGAAACACGCAGGGAGGGCCCAGGCAGCATCCCTTGGGAGCCATCACAGTCTGAGACTGCATGCAATTCTTGTGGAAGGTGCCATCCACTGAAGATGAACACTTAGGCAACAATTGTCCACACATTTAGAGAACCTAATGCGGTCAGTTCTTACTGATCATGCTAATTTTGCCTCATGAGGACACCGCCATTGAAGAATATTGAACCATTCCTGTGAATTGCTGTTTACATTTTTTCAACTGATTAATACATAAACTTGTTTTATACTTGTACCTATTTAAAGACTCTTTATTTAACACTGATTTCTAATTCATTAACATTAAACTCACGGCCAACAAACATTGTAACTCATGCCTGAAGGAAGTTTGTCTAACACACATACTTCCCCAGAAGGTACATCGCCACCCTTTTTGCGTACTAGTGAGAATCTCAGCACACTATGGGGCTGTGAGTAGCACATATATCCCTAGCAAAAAGCAGAAAAATATGAACGCTGAGGAACTAAATATAGTACAAAGGGATATTTGTTTATATGTCACAAAAGAGCTGAAACATGAAGGCAGAGTGCTCCTGCTTTGACCCCTCTGGGAACATGAATATCAGGCAACTCAGAATTCTCACTGCCCTCTGCCTGTACAAGTCTATGAATGACCTAAACAGCCCTCAATGTTGATTTTAGGGTTACAAGCAAACATAAAAAAGTTGGCAACTTCACAAATATGAATCCACAAATAATATGTATTGGCTGGATTTAAAAATGTAGCATACTGACACAATAAACAATTTACACTCAAAGACTGACAGGAAACTTAAAATAAGCTAAAATACTGGAAGAAATAGAATTCATGAAACAAGAAACACATTATAAAAGAGGAATAAGCAAACATGCAGCAGAACTAAAGAGTGATGTTAAAGTTGAAAAATTTTGTCCTTGAAAATAAAATCTCACTAGATGAGTAGAAAATGGAGAATTTCACTTAGTAAGAGAAAAATTGACTTTAAAAGATAAATTTTAGGAAATTAACCAATATCTTTCATATCAAGCACTTGAAAAAATGAAATAAGCAAGTAAAAAATACAGGGCATAAAACAAGGCATGGAAAAAATGAATTACCTGCAAACGGAAAAACATAAAACTTTTCATAAAGTACTCTGAGTAACAGAAGATGAATACACTTACCGTTTTAATAACCAAGACTCCAAAATTCTTTTTCTAGATAATGTAACTTTTACAAATGAGGAAAAAATAGACAGTTTTAGACATCTAAAGACTCACAAAGCTTCATGAAAGAACTACTGATGGTAATACTTCAGTAAGAAGAAAATCAAGACAAGAAAAAGCAGACTGTACAGAAAATGGCAAACAAAATATTGAAAAATATTAATAAATCAAAACTAGCATAGATTGTAAACACTTTTGTAAAATCAGGATAGGAAGGAAATATTAAGCAAATATAACTTAGAAGATGGAAAGAAGATTTAGAAAGAAAGTTAACATACTCTAAAGTCATTATCTTCTTTGTAGGAAAGATAAATAATTTTCTTTGTTAAAAAAGATATACTTTGATTGCTATTTTTTCCCTTTTTCAGTACTGGAGATTGAACCTGGAACTTTCACATGGAGCTGCATCTCCAAGCTTTTTAAAAAAGTTTATTTGAGACAAGGTTGGTAAGTTTTCCAGGATGGGATTGAATTTGGGCTGTCCCAGCCTTGGCCCTCCGGAGTTCTGGGATGATTTCTAGATTTTAAAATGCAAAGTCCAACAGAACAGAATGTGCCTAATCTTGTCTCAGCTTAGAAGCTAAGAAGGGTGTGGATCTGGCTGGTACTTTAATGGGAAAAAAGAGAATAAATAGAAGAAAGATCTTCCAAGCCAGTGAAATAAAGCAAACTCTGCTGGACTTCTAGTCAAGATGGAGTGTAATTTCATAATTTTAGGAGCATGTAATTTCACTAACATTCAACAATGAAGTGTGTGTTTAAAATAGGTTTCAAGGAAAAGAGAAAACAGTATATATATATAATATATATATATTTTTGTCTTTTTGAGACAGGGTCTCACTATGCAGTTCAGGCTGGCCTTGAGCTCACTTTGTAGCCCAGGCTGTTCTCGAACTCACAATGATACTCCTACCTCAGCCTCCTGAGTACTGGGATTACAAGTGTGTGCCACCATGCTCAGCTATATCTTTAAAAAGGTCTTAGAAATTAATGAGAAAAGAAATCACTGAGCACTGACTGGGCTGAAGCCATGGGCCTGATGAGTTTAGTAACCTGTGCTGGGAAGGGCAGCATTTTTATGACTTTAAAAGCTCATTTATGGTATTGGGGATTGTACTTGCACCATGCATTGTAGGTGACAGAGACTTCTTGTGATGTAACTGGGGTGAAGTTCATGAAAAAAAGGATGATTAAAATTAGCTCCATTTTCTGTCTGTGACTTAATAGGCAGGGAAATTACTGTCTTTGGACAGGGAATAGAGTAGCTGCTTCCTGACTCACTAAGTTGGAAACTTTATCAATATCGTAGTACAACATGCACTAAGTGCTAATTTAAAATATGATTCTTGAGACAGGCTGTATGGGATGTGTATACTTAAAGTCTACACTACTGCCCAAAAAGAATGGTATAGAGGAAGAAAAATGAGAAGCATAATAATTCTTCTGGTGTTCCCAGAGATGGTTAGCAGTATCAATCAGTATTCTTGCTAGAAACAAATACGTATGTGAGAATGTAAGTTAAAATATTAAATGTGAATTTCCACTTTTGGTAAGAAGAAGTAATTTATAGCAAAGCAATATTTCTAATCAGCTTGAACTAGGAAACTAGACTTCAACATTTTTTATTTTTTATTTTTTATTTTTTTTTGGTTTTTTTGGTTTTTCTCCGGTACTGGGAACCGAACTCACGACCTTGCGCTTGCCAGGCAGGCGCTTTTGCCGCTGAGCTAAATCCCCAGCCCGACTTCAACATTTAAAGGCAGCAGGGAGCTGTGGATGCAGCAAAGCTGTGAGGGAACAAGGATTAGAAAGGAGAAATACAGAGATGTGAGCTCCTCACTTCAGCTACTTTGTTCTGATTCTGGTGCAGATAACTTCATTTTTTAGTTTAAATTAAGATTTAACTGTAAAGTTTTGTATTTTTTCTGTCAATTCTGGGTTCAGCTCAGACCAAGGGATATATTACTTTAAGCAGAGGAATCATCACAGATTCTGGCTGGAGCAACAAGACCAAAGGCTTTCATCACCTAAAAACACACACCCAGTTTACTTATTGAATTCTGAAGATATGTGGGTGAGATGCTGAAGAGCTAAGCCAGTAACCTCTAAAGTACACATTTTCTACTTTGGCTTATATGCAAAAAGATCTATTGGGGAAGTATCCTGGTGAAAATACAGCTCTTGATTAAAAGTCCTGGCAGCCTATACAATAGGAGAGAAGTAAACTGATGATAGACTAAGCTGCTCTAAATTCTACATCAAGTCCTCAGCTGAACCGATCTGCCTACCTCAGACTTTATTTGCCTACCATTGTGAAAAGGGCAATGGTAATCTACGTGTTCTCTACCTGCTTACCAGACAAACAAAACAAAGCAAACACTGATAACAAAAAACAAAACAACACCCACTTTAGAGGGAGTAACATCATGTAAAGCAATTGAAGCAGACCAGAAAAGATTCAGATATTGGAATTACCAGGCCAGTGACTATAAAATAGTTATGATTTTTATACTAAGGAAAAATGAAGAATTTCATAAAAGAATTTAAATCTATCAATGAAAACCTAATGTAGATTTTAGAACTGAAATCTAGAATAACTGAAATTAAGGATTTAATAGGTGCACTTGATAGAAAATTAGACACATTTTACTGTGAAGTAAAAGACTGAAAAGTTAAAGTACAGTTTGACCCCAGAATGAAGATAAGATGGGAACTAACAACAAAAAAAAATAGTATGAGACATATGCATGGCCTGATTTTTAAGACTGGCATGCTTACTTGTAAGTCTCAGAGGGCAAGAGGAACAGTGTGAAAAAGAAGCAATGCCTGAAATAATGTGGGCAGAGAATTTTCCAAAACTAACTAAAGAAATCAAACCACAGTTTCCAGAAAGTCAGCAGATTCCACTCATACTATTTTATGCACTAATATCAAAATTTCTGTAAAGCAAAGACCCAAAAGTTTCAAAAACAGAGATTACAAATATATATGTTCACTCAAAGAATCAACAAGAATAGTAGCTAACATGCCCAGGAAGCCATAAACCCAGACCACCTGATAAACTGAAAAAAGAGACAAAAGGTGGAAAAAAGCAAAGACTGAGTAGTCTAGAATTTGCTACAAAATAAAAGTGTAGTCTAAAATGACAGAGAATAAAATCTTTTCAGGTATACAAATTAAATAAATAAGCTTCTTTCCAGATAAACACTCAGATGTCCTCCGTTGGCAGAGAAGGTACAGCTCACAGACCAAGAAAGCAAATGCACCCAGGAACAATGGCAACTCAGAAATAACCCTATGTACTTCAGGCAAGTTGGCTGGTAGGTAAACATTTTTGAGATTCTTCTCTCCTGCTTCCTAATTATTGTATTAATAGATGTCATTATAATATAAAAATGGAAAGCTTTAACTTGTTCAGAAACAAAATTAACATATCTATGGGTCAAAGACATTGCATGAGTGAATGAAAGGCAAGCCAGTGAAAAAGAGGAAAATATTCTAAGGATACAGGAATGGGTGGGGTGTAGCTCAGAATGGAAAGCTTACATAGCTTGTGCAGTACCCTAGGTTCTGTCCCGCAGCAGCAGCAGCAGCAGCAGCAGCAGCAGCAGCAGCAGCAACAACAGCAACAACGACGACGACAACAACGCCGACGACGCCGACGACGCCAACGACAACAACAACAAATCAAAGCAGAAAGACATTACCTGTAGGGGAACAACAAACAGAATGACTACTTAGTTCCTGTTAGAAACAATTCAAATTAAAGCCAAATCTTTAAAGTGCTGAAGAAAAAAATGTTTCTTTAATAAATACTATGTCCAATATAAATATTATTCAAAACTATAGGCAAGCCGGAGAAGGTGTTAACACACCTATAATTCCAGCACTCTGAGAGGCTAAGTCAGAAGATCACAAGTTCAAGATCAGCCTAGGAAACAGTGATTTAGAGAGACTGTGTCTCAAAGTCAAAATAAATAAAATAAAATAAAATAAAATAAAATAAAATAAAATAAAATAAAATAAGGCCTAGGGATGTAGTTCAGTGTGAGGGTTCTGGGTCCATCCCAAGTACCACTACCAGAAAGATGGAATCAGCAAACCAGGCAGAATAGAGTTGCCTTCAAACAAAAAGGCAAAGAAAGTTTGTGCTCAACAGACTCAGACTACAAAGATATTAGTGGGAAGTTCTTCATGCTGAAGGATGATGATACTAAACGTAAACACAGATTTACAGTAATATCTTCAGCTTAGTTACTAGAAATGACAATGTCTTTCATTATTTTTCCAAGAAGGAAAATCTGCTATGAAGCCAAGGTTCTGTGCCCCATATCTTTTTCTATGCCTGCAGCACTTTGGTATTCCTGATAGTGATAGGTTATATGAATTTTGCAAATTTAAAGGATGTGAAATTGCATGTAATTATGGTTTGCTTTAGAGTTTTATGATTCTAGTTTCATTGGCATTTATTTAGATTTTAATCATTTGGTTATTAGTCTGAGAAATTCCAGTTTGTCTCTTTTGCTCACTTTCCTGTTGATCTGTTTTTTGAATGATTCATAAGAATTATTTTATAGTGTTTAACTCTAAGAAATTGTCAATATTCTTTCACTTTTATTTAGGACAAAATGACAATTTCATGTTATTCTAGTTAATGTGTTTTGGAAAGTAGTCTCTTTTTGCTTATATATTAAAATATCTTCTCCTAGCTTATGGCTTATCTTTTCGCCTTTTTCATGACTTCTTTGATTAACATATTTTAAATTTTTATGACAAACATATTGATGTTTTCTTGCAGATTTGGAGATTATATGCCCTAAGAAATACTCTTTGACCATGTGATAATAAGGCTATTCTCCGATACTTTTTACCTAAAGAAACTTTAAACATTGACAAATTTAAGCCTTTAGGCAACATAAAATAGGATGTATGGCATGAAATGAGTACCCAGTTTATTTTCCCCCTTTATAAAAAACAATTATCCTGGCCTCATTTATTGAATTGTTCAAACTTTTCTTTACAGATATGTGATATTTAAATTTTCATACGTATGTGTCTCTTCTGGAGTCCTTACCCTGTCTCACTGCCTATTTTTTTGCCAGTCATTTTCATTACTTGTCTTCCTAATGAGCTTTACATCTTTTTTTTTTTTTTTTGAGCTTTACACCTTGACATCCAGCTTTACATCTTTACATTCTCAGGTTACCAATCTTGTTTCTTCTTAATTATCACATTTGCTATTATTGACATTTGATCTTCCAAATAATTATAAAGTTATTTTTCAAATTCCATAAAATTCCTGTTGGTATTTGTTTAGCCTCATTGGTTCACTAGATAATTAGGGAAAGAAATAAATTCACAATACCGAACCTCATTAAAAGTTGTAACAAGAACAGGAGATATTAATTTCAATGACTTATCTGAGGACCAGTTGAAATCCTGCTATATGTATGTTGACATAAACCTTTTATCATTATGAAAATTCCTCCTCATCTCTGATAATTAATGTCTTATTTGAAAGTCTGCTTTTAAATCTGTCTTGAGTGTTGGACTGGTATGTATTTTTCAAACTTTTATTTGCAACTAATATTAAAGTAGTACACATTTTTATGGCAAATAGTTGAATTTAGCACAAATTTATGTGAAAGAATATTATGTAAGCATTTAGAATGGTGCTTTTGAAATATTTAAACACAGCACAACGGTGATGACAGCTCCCTAAACCAACTAATTCTGGTAAAGTAAGGAACTTAAAAATGTTGAATTACAATCTGGAAATAAGGCAAATGAGTACATTTGTGCAGGCGGGAATAGAGAGAAAGGAACAAAAATGGAAATACTTATTTTTTTAGGAAGCTAGGTTTATTGTTATCCTCTAATTTTCTCTTTTAAAGTTCATTTAATATTATGTATATTTATAATAATAATAAAGGAATTGAAATCCATGTGTAGTGGGATAGATGTTGTCTGTTGTGTCTGGTTGCTTTTTTTCTCCTTTGAAAATAGGGTATATATCTGTCCCTAACTTTTTAGGAGAATTTTCTAATTCTCTGTAGGTTTTACAGCATCGTAGGTTGTATTTCAATAATCACACTTGCAAAGCCTGTGTGTCTAACTGGCTGGGAAGAAGCTATTGTGGGCATGAATGTACTAAAAGCAACTACATGCTGCACTCTGATTCTGCTTACTGATTTTTAAAAGTATCTTTTTCAGTTGGTTAACTCATCTTGTGGAAACAAAAGAGAAGTAAAATGCTATTTATAGAGGTTTGTCTCTCTTCTACCATCTGATAACATTATATGATTTCTAACAAGTAGTTACTTTCCACATTTATCTTGCTGTTCCAAATAGGGCTTAAAATGTCCTTTCTTTTTTTTAACCTTAACATTGGTTCTATTGTTATCAGTTTCTGAAAAGCTACCCATCATGATTTTGCACTTCTTTAGGAGTTGGTGTGTGTACTTTTTAAACTTAAGCTTCTTAAAAGGTGAGTTGCACAGATATATTGAGTGTTCTCTGCTCTTTTTACTGACCCTGAGATCACTTAAGAAAGCTTCCAAACATATTTGACCTGTTTTTTTAAATTAAAATTTCAAGCTTTGATATCAGGTTTAATTTTGTTAAAAAAGCTTTTAGAAGGGGAGTTTGTAGAAAAAAAGAGATTGGAAAAACGTGCACATTTCATTAAAAACAACTTCTTTAAAATCATGCCAGTGAGCACTATGGTATGGTTCTCTTTGAATAACAACAATATTGAAAAAGCAAAGATTTTCTTATCAACTATTTTTTAGGACCCTGGAACACAACATTGTTGAGGTTCCAGACAGTGACAGGAAATGCCCAGCAAGATGAAGACCTTGTAGAACCTTTGACCTTTCCCCCGGTCGCTTATTTTTAATTGTGTTGTACTTCATAGTTTTCTAGTGCGGTGAAACCTTCCTATTTTGGCAGTGCTTTCAGCTTTTCATGTACAAGCGGTCTGCTTAGCTTAAAAACAAAATACTGATGCACTGACCTTTTAAAATTTAGAAATGCTTAATATTCTTAAAAAACAAGACTTTTGGTTACTAGGAATGTCTATTGTTTTAGTCCATTCAAAAAGCAGTGAATGAAGTAAAGAAAAAATCTTTTGGTAGGCTCCCAACATCTTGGTCTTCCTTCAGTTAAAGCTCATTTTGAAACAATAGATTTTTCTCAGTACAACTAACTTACTCTAATTTTGAGGTTTAGAGAGCTCACCCTCAAGGAATATTTTCCAACATTTTCTACTAGGATCAACTTACAGAATTTACCACATATGTAAAAATATGTATTGCTAAATATAAAACATTTTTATTGGAGACATTTCACAGTATGTTTGATCACTCTATAGGGTATCCAATCTATCATAACATCCGAAATTTAAGTGTAACATGAGTTGACCATAAAACCTTAAGTAGAACTTAGTGGGTTAGTGCTGTGTCTTCTGATGTGAATGTGCTCAGCCATGGGATAATTCCTGTCCCTTTGCCAAGACTTGCAGCCTAAATTCAATTTCTCTGGAGATCAGATAGATTATCCCTTTCCCTCCTCCCTTTTAAGCTGGTAAGCAAAGAGATGGGCTTTTGTTTACACTGTGTTACTAATGAAGTAATCATGTTACTAATGAAGTAATCGTGTAGATGCTCTATGTGAGAGTTATAAGTCAACAGAAGCACATAAAAAAAAAAGGATGATAATGAGATGATATGGGAACCTCCTAAGGGTGAACACACACACACACACACACACACACACACATGCATTTCTTTATACTTACATAGCTGTAACAATTAAAAGTATCTAAATCTTAGTACTTAGATAATTCTTCTCATTCCTAACAAATCAACTGGTGAACAAGCATCTCGTGTTGAAATTGAAAGAGCCACTAATGACATCAATGGGCACTACTTCTCAAGGTGATCTAAGGAAGAAAGAAAAGCAAAAATTGTTTGCTCTTTGCCAGTAGATTTTTGGTGTCATGAATATTCAATAACCACCATCTTTCTCCCGTCCATGGAGAGAAGAAAACTGAGCCAGGGGTCTCATATTTGACAAAGGAAGTGAGAGGTAGAAGGAAAAAGGGAAGTAAAATCCGAGCTCACCTCTGTTTAGGAGCTACCTGAAGCTTTATCAAAATGCACAAAGGCTTGTAAAGGCTGCTAAAATAAAAGAAAAGGGATCAAGCAGAGAACAAGGGTGGCCCCTCCACTCCTAGAACTCTGTCCAGGCCAGACAACCTTGCCACTGCAGTGTGCAATGGTTACTTATGGCTGCAGTGGTGACAAGCTGGACCCAGAATGAATCACCAGAATGAATCATCACTCATGTAGGTGATCCCTGCTCTTTGTAATTCTTGCTTCTAGATGAAGATTACTACCTCTAGGTTTTTTCATACTTTTTCTTAATTCTTTTACTGTCCAAACCTTCAAAGCTGGGTAAACATTACATAATGTAGAGTTGTCAGTGCCTCAATTATGCAGCACCTCATCAAAGGCTACTTTTATATCTGTATTCATGCTTTAGATTTGGGATGCACAAATGTCACCTGTAGACTCACTTTACCAGAACATGGAACTTCAAGAACTGACCTACTTCAGTTTAATCTTTTTAGAGAAAAAGAACCCAAATCACTATATTTCGAATTGGGAAGGAACTTATCATGACCTGGATTGGTAGAATTAATTTGCAAGGTAATTGAATGCATATAACTGAAGATGAGAGTTTAATAGCAAGAAAGGCAGGACGGTATTGTGTGTGTGTGTGTGTGTGTGTGTGTGTGTGTGTGTGTGGGTATGTGTAGGGGGTAATTTTGCTATAGGAGAAAAGAAATATCTTTCCCAAGATTAGGTTCATCACTGAAGCCTCTATAATAAAAGAGGGATTAACAAGAGAAAAACATACAAATTCATTTAAGTAAATGTTCCATTTAATGGAGGCTTTTTGAATGAAGACTCAAAGAACTAAAGAAACCTATGTCCTTTTTATACTTTGTTCAATGCAAAGTGGAAAGTGAGGGAGGAACATAATTGGAGTATAAAAAGGATATGATCTAAGGGTAATGAACAGGGAGGAACTCTGTAAGGCTTGTTGGTTGAAATTCTTCTTTGTGTGCTTGTGTCTTCAGAGATAAGGACAGTCATTTCCCCTGTGAATAGAGAAGGTCTCAGTAGAATGGGGGCTTTATTACCACACTGGGGATTAGGTTTCAAATGCAAATTTTGGGAGACATACACATTCACACCGAAGCAAACAATGCTCTTATATTTTTAAAATTAAGTTTATTGGTACAAATTAGATATACATAATGGTCACATTCATCAGAGAGATTTTTTTTTAAGGGAAGAAGAACTTTTTTGGGTGGAGGAGTTGTTTTTTTGTATGTTACCTAAGATGTCTAAAGTATTATCTTTTTAGCAAGATAGGAAACATATGGCCATGTGTAATCATTAAAATGCAAGTACCTTGTGCTTGTGCTTACCATTGCTGGCACTGAAGCCAGTTTGGAAGTGTTTTCCATGAAGTAAGAGGTTACAATTTTAGCCTCAGTTTCTCAGTTCCTGCATCCAGAGTTCCGTATTAGATACTCATGTGTCTGTCTGTGAGAACTGCTGAGGGACAAGGAATCCTTGTGAGGTTTGTCACCATGCGGGATGCTAGGAAAATTGCCTGAAACTTAGAGTTGATATTCCTGTTGCTATCATGTGAGTCATGAAAAAATCAGAAAATAAGATCCTGTTCTTTGTTGCATTGGGTATTTTTATTATCATAAAAGTAACATAAGTTCATTAAAGGGGAAAGTTAAGACACAACTAAGCTGTGATTAGACAGAACAAGATAAAGCGTATAAAATAAAATAGAGAATGTCTATTTAGGTTCTGCCATGACCCAGTTTTTATACATAAATGACATCATATTATAAAGCTGCATTTTCTGCTGCTCCACTGCTCTGAATATGTTCTAGTCTTTGTTCCATTTCAATATATGTAGGTCTATTGATTGTCAGAGCTCTACATTAGTTCTGTTTATATTCATATCATAACTACAATGACATATTTAACCAGTCTTCATGGACTATAGGTGTAGAGTTATCATAATGTTGGCAGAAAGCAACAATGATCAAAGGAAATGTTCTTTAAACCCCTTTTCCAATGAAAATTGGAATACTACAAATAAGCATCTGAAGACTTGAGTCACTTGTCCCCAAAATAATCTTTATGCTCAAGTGTTAGAATGGGATCAACTTTGTACATGGGACGGAAATCAGACAGCTCTCTTCCTTATTGAAGAAATGTCACTTTCAGCAAAAAAAGCAAAAGTAATGAATTGAGAAGCAACACGGATCCTGTTTACATGCAAATATTGGTGGCAATAGCAAAAGGAAATGGTGCAAGAATAAGACAGGAAATACAATCTGAAAACAAAGTTCTCTATGATAAAACATTTAGGGTTTGTTTTGGAGTGGTTTGATTTCTCACAAGTCAACAGCTATTTGTGTTGACACTATCAAAATTAATCTGTCCCAAAGTAAAACGTGACATTTAGCTAACTGCCATCTATCTAGGAAGGAAGTTTATTCTGCTAAAGGCAATGACTAAAAAGGTATTTGTACCACAACTTATCTCTTCAAAGGATCTTAAGGTCACTTTTGTGGTGCTTCAAGGCCTTTCTTATTAACTCTTCTAGCCTGAGGAACTTTGGAACATAAATATTTCTATTAAGATGTGGGCCTTTTAAACTGTATTCCTGTACTATTTTTATTAGGATATACTTTTCATCTTCCAATGGAAGGCATGGAGTCTGAGACATTTATCCTAAGTAAGAGTTTTAAAATATTTTTTTTAGAGCAGTTTTAGTATATTGAGAGGAAAGTAGAAAGATGTCCCACGTGCCCTTCTCCCTACACATGCAGTCTTCCTCATCCATCCACCACCAGAGTGGTACATTTGTTACAACTGATGAACCTATGTTCACACATTCTTACTGCCTAAAGTCCATAGACTACATCAGGGTTTCTCTACTGGCGTTCTACATCCTATGAGTTTGTATATTCATAATGACATACAACCACTGTACTAGTATCATAGAGACTATTTTCACTTTGCTAAAATCCTCTGTGCTCCACCTACTCATCCCTCCAGTCTTATCCCACCCGTTGGTAAGCACTGATCTTTTTACTGTCTCCATAGTTTTGCATTTGGAGGATGTCATATTACCATGTGACATATGCAGCCCTTTCAGATTGGTTTCTTTCACTTATTAACTATGAAATTTTACTTCTTGTCATTTCACAGATTGATAACTCATTTCTTTTGTTAATAAATAATTTTCTATTGTCTGAATGTACCACAAATTATTTGTCTGTTCACCTAGTGAGGGATATCTTGATTATCTCCCAGTGTCAGTAATTATGAGTAAAGGTGCCACAAACATCTGTATGAATGTTTTCATGTGGAAATACATTTTCAACTCTTGGTAAATACCAAGGAGTGCAACTGCTGAACTATATGCTTAGTTTTATAAGAGATTGTAACAGCTCTCTTAGAGTGATATTGTCATTGTAGGATGATTTGGGAAATACCCCCTTCTATCTTCTGATCTTAAGAAATTTGGGTATTAACTTTAGAGGAGACCTGGTCTCTGGATTAGAAACAACAATATAAGCCTGTTGCACGTAGGCTACTGCTCCTGATGAAGAGCTTGAAGGAACTGTGTGTCAGAGTATCCGTGTGCAGTGCGGACCTTGAGACATGCAACATCTGATTCATTTTTCATATGACCTTTTCTGTCTTTAAAAACATGTCTGTTCGCTCTCCCCTGCCACATGAAATCTCCTTGAAGAAAAGTGAGGAAACAAAAATTTTTAATTAGCTATATCTGTGTAACAATAAGTATTTATTAACTAAATCCTCAGTTTGTTGGTTAATCTCCTAGTGTACTAAATATACCACATCTCCTTCATGGATTAATTCATATACTTGGCAACTATTTACTGATCACCTACTAGGTGTGAGAAGTTGCTCATCAGTCTAAAATTTCACTGAGAAGACAATTGTGAAATAGTTTGCGACATATTGTCATATAATAAAATTATAAATAACTAACCATAGATATGTTTTAATAGCGAGGTACAAGGGAAGCCTGAAGTAAACATTTCAGAAAGAAAAAGATAGGCCAAGATCTCAAGAATTAGCAGCAGTGGCTAAAATAAAAAGCCTTGGAGTGTATAGAAAAGTGGAAAAAATACAAATTTAAATCATATATGCAAAGTCAAAAGAAAGAGATAGTTGACATGTCTGAGAAATTAAAAGAAGGGTAGTTTAGCTTAGTAAAGTCAATGGCAAAGAAAATGCATTAAGTTATGGAGTCATTATTCCCTTAAAAATAGCACCAGATATTCCTATAACTTTCACAGTTACAGTTTTAAATTTGCTATTTTTTAAAAACTATGACAATAACACTTTCCACATGGTCAGTCATGCTTGAAAATGTTTCTATGTTTCTAATTTTTCTTCCAATGAGTTCCATTATAGAAATCATAATTACAGTAGTACATGGATTCATGAACTTACAACAAATTTGTTCCATGATTCTGGGGAAGATGGAAACATTTCTGTTCATCACCTGAAGGGGAGTTTGTGAACAGAAGCAAAATTTTGCCCAATGCTTCTGTTCGTGAACAGAAGTGTTTTTGGGACAAATCTTACTGTATTCTATTACAGTTTAGACTGGCCTTGTCCAAATTTAAGTCACTGTGTCTCTGTGACCCCTGCACATTTTTATATAGGATATTCCTCATGTCAACTCTCTTTTACTGCTCATCCAAAACACTCAGTTTCTTGATATATTTTCTTATTTTAGTCAAATTTCCAGGTACTTTTCCAAAATAATAGAAATATAACATTGTCTGGTTAAGTTTTGTTCTATGTTTTTAAATATATAAAAACATTAATCTTACTTTCAAATGTGTTAGATTAGTTATTATAGAAGTTGAAACTAAAAGTTTTTTCAGAACTTTGAAGGCCCTGTTCTAATGCCTTTTTGGGTGGTATTTTTCTACAAAATTTCCCACGTCATATACATCTCCCTAATCTCAGTCTCATTTTAAGTGAGGGGTTCCTCTACCTTTTTTTCTTCCTCCTCTACAGACAAGATCTTTTGCATAACCTCTTGCTGTTGGGAGATGATCACCCACAGTCCCACAGAGAGAGAGAAAGGAGAGAGAGATGGAGGGAGGGAAAGAGAATGGGAGAGAGAACAGCCACTGGCTCAGTTGTGATCACGTGACATTTGGCCTCACATACTATGTGTACTGCAAAATATTGTTCATTCATCAAGTTAAAATTTATCAGAAATGTTTAGTTGTCTTATGGGGTAACCTCAGAACAGGTTAGGAATCAGAGGACTTAGCAAGGATGCAGACTGAAAGGTGAGGCAAATATTGTCAGTGTTGCCCTATTATGAAGGAGATGAGCAGAGTACTGAGTCTCTTGCTCAGAAATAGAAATATCCAGGTTTGTCTTGAAATTCAAAGCTTTGAATTTATAATGTATGGGGCTTTGCCTACTAGTTTATAAGTTCAAAGGGAAGCTATCTTTGAAGGGAAGTGTGGGGATGCTTTATTAACAAAAACCATATCAGAGAAAGAGTTCACTTATACGCTTTTATTTATATTTTCCTCATCTGTTGGCCAAACACTTAAATTCCAATTACAAGAAACTGCAGATCTGCTTGCTGGCTTTATCTTGGCTGTAACTTAGGGAGGCTCATATTAAGTCCTTCAAAAAAGCACCCTTCTTTCTCTTCCTTCTGTACTAGAATTCTCTCAGAGATGGAAAACTTTTATTAATTCATAATTCTAAAAAATATATAGGAATGCCACAAAAAGTAATTTGATGACTTCTAGTTACAACACTGTTAGAAGTGTTTGGCCATTCACTAGACTGTAAGCTCCTTTAGACAAAGGAGATACTTTGAAAGTGACCTTCTCTCGCCATCCCTGTCCCTGTTATACCAATTTTAGTACTAAAAATCACTTGCAATAGGCTTGCAAATATGTGAATTGAACAACTGAACACAGACAATTGGACAAGTGCCTGAGAACTGATTATTATAAAGGAGAGAGAAAGGAATTTGAAAATATACTCTGCTAGATATATGAGGTATGAATAAATAATATGGTACGTGTTTTGAAAAATTTAAAAAAATATTGCAGTGAAAGACACATTGCCATTAATCCCCCTGAAAATAATCCCTCTCTCTTCAGACAGATTTATCCAATTGATTTTGGCACTTTCTGAAGCAGTTTTGGAAGTCTTTCTTCATGGGTATCTTTGATGTCCTGAATCAGTTCAAAATGTTTATGATAATTTCTGTCAAATAAAAACATTTCACTGTCTTGTTATCCATCTTATTCACTAGATCTGGCAGCATGTGATCTCTGGCTCTTCTCCAAAATCAGAATGACCATTAAAATGTAAATGTTTTGAATTAATTAAGGACACCAAGGCAGCCAGGACATCACAACTAACAACACAAAAAGGGCTTTCAGATTGCTTTAGAAGGTGGAGAGAAATGATGCAGAGCTTCACCATACAAGATGGTAGGAGTTCAACAATGGTTCTTCTACTGCATATTCTTGTTTTCAGATCAGTCATTCTGATTACCAGATTCCAGCCTGCAAAATTGGTCAAGAAGAAAGAAAATTTTTAGCATTGGCTGTTGCTTTCAATAAACCACAGACATCAGCAATACACCTGTCTCAGCTATTCTACTTGTTACTGTCTTTGATTGTTTGATCAATTTTACTTTCTTACGCCTGGTGGATTGAACAACTTCGCTGAAAATAACAGTGTGTAATGTAGCAACCATTGCTAATTCCTATCATTTTGTTTTGAAATCATGTATCATTTTTGTTGTTTTTGTGTTGTTTTGATTTTGTCTTCATTGTTGTTTTGTTAGTCTTTTTAATTTTTAAAATAAAAAATGTGAAAAAATTAAATAAATAAAATAAACAGTGGAAAGAAAAGAAAGTGGAGAGAATGATGGGATAAATGTGTTTGTAGCAAGTAGAAGCAATGGTGATGTCTTTTACTGTAACACATTTCTCAAAACAAATGAAAATGTTCACTGTGCATTTTGATTATACCTTGCATAACAAATCTTACAAATAGTAACTACTGAAGGGTAAATGCTATCTTTCCCACTGTACAGACATAGAAACTGAACCTCAGAAAATTTAAGTAGATCGTGTACTCTACATGCAGAATGAGAATTAAATTTTCAATACAACTTTGTCCAACTTCAAAGTAAAAAATGGTTTAGCACAATAGGTTGAAATACATTGGGATTCTAGGCATCAAAGAGATCCATGCCTTGATACGCCCCTGAGACGAAATGTGTCTATATGTTTTGATAGTCCAATGGCTCTTCCTCCGGGTGCCCTTTCTAAACTTACAAGGGAATGTGATACAATTCCAACAAAGGATAATTATTTTCCCTTTGGGGAGCAGATATTGAAGATAGTCATATAAATGAATTCTAAAGGTCAAATGGGAGAGTAATGTGGAAGAGTTTCCAAAAACATTTTAAAAAATCTACTGAGAGAAGTCTTTCTGTGACTCTATAGTTAGTAAGCAGCTGGGTCAGTAGAGTGCCACAAAGCAAACATTTTGGCATTAGGAGAGGGAAATTAGAATAACAGAATATAGTCGAGAGACAGGCTTTAGCAGCACGTGAAAAACTCAGATGTGGTCAAATGTGTCTCAGAGATCACTGGGAAAATATATTTATAATAAATAATATTGTATATATGTGTTAGAAATTTAAAATATATCATTAAGTTCCTATAGTTAATCTCATACAATAAAACAAAATAAATTTTAGTTAATTTAAAATTTATGTAGAAAAATCCACAAATGTAAGAAAAATATACTGTTTATTATCTTTAGCAGATAGCAAAAGAGGAAGGTAATTTTACCTCATATAAACTGCCTATCTGTGGAGGCACATACTTGCATAAACTCGTGTTACTTATCACCTTAGACTGAATTACTGGTGATTTATTTTGTGTAGCTATAATTTTTTTTAGATAATTTAAATATTTACTTTAGCTTTACATTTTTTTGTAGTAGTAGTTGAGATTGAATTCAGGTCCTTCACATAGAGCTACATCTCTAGTTCTTTATTATTTATTTATTTATTTATTTATTTATTTATTTTGTACCGGGAAAAAACTCAGGAACTTAGCTTGCCAGGCAGGTGCTTGTGCTGCTGAGCTATATCCCCAGCCCCCCTTTTTAGTTTTTGAGACAATAATCTCCCTAAACTGCTGAGGCTGGGCTTGAACATGTAATCCCCTTGCCTCAGCCTCCTAAGTAGCTAAGATTATAGGTGTATACCACCACACTCCCCTAAATATACTTTGTAAGTGAACAAAAATCATCAAATCATGTTCATTCTATGAACATGTTTTGTGTTTTTATGAGCAGTTATTAAAAATGACCAAATATGGAGCCCCCTATTGTATGGAAGTGATATTTTCAACTGACTATAAAGAACACATATTCTCAGCTTTACTGTAGCATTTGAACTCTGTTCCCAGGTAAGCTGAAAGTGTTCCTTTAATTCATCTGCTGCCCAACAGACCTATGTAGCCCCGATGAAACTGGTATCCCCCAGGGCTGCATAAACTATTTTAACGAGAGATAATTTTTTCACATGACTTTCTGTGGCATCCCCAACATTTTCATCTCTTTTCCTTTCTTTTATTTCCTCATTTATTCTTTGAGATGGTCCTTCCACACTTAAAGCATTGTCATTTTAAACTCAGAATGAAAAATCCATTTGTGTGAAACAACCGAAGTGAGGTGATGGACTTATAAGCCCTTTCTGGAAACTCCAATCTCAGTGCCTGGAGCACACTAACTCTGAAGAGTATCTGCTACCTTTCCCACCCTTCTTGTGTTTCCCTTGGTCTTCCTTGATCCAGCCCTGCTTTCCCCTCTGTCTGTTGATCTTCTTTACCACCTTTGCCTCACCCCTGCAGTACTCAGGGATACACTGGATGATTTTGGTACACGGCCATCACAGTCTAGCATTTCTGTTGCACAGGACTCTCAGGACATAGCAAATAGTGTTCATCCTGTCAGGTGACACACAAGAAGACAAGATAGTAGCAAGGGGTGGAGGGGTGAGGCTGAAGACTGGGGTTTCTGGGCCCCCAAAGTCAAAGAGAATGAGAGGTGTGACAGGACAGACAGGAAGGCTTTAGGTCAGGATTGATGCATCTCATACAAATGGGAAAAGGAAGATAATTCTAAGACATCATGATTAATTTGGAAGAGAACTTGATTTTTTTGGGTTGAGAAGCAGAAGAAACAAAACTATAATGGCTGCCTGAAAAGATAAAGGGAAATTGAAATGAAAGCATTTTTATGATTCCTATTGCAGCAATTGGGTGTTTCTGTTCTTTCTCCATTCATCTTCTCTTCATTTCCTCTTAAATGAATCACTTGTTCTACCTCATTTTCTAATTTTTTTTTTGTTTGTTTTTTTTTTCTGGTACTGGGAATCAAACTCTCGACCTTGGGCTTGCCAGGCAGGCACTGTGATGCTGAGCTAAATCCCCAGCCTTTCATTTTCTAATGTTTATTGAGGACTTGAGACTGGAGATTGTAAGGCAGCCTGAAATAAATGCCGGCACCAGAAAGAGGAGATGGAAGCTGAACTATCTTAAGCTTTCACTAGGACAGTGTCCAGATTAGTAGGAGTTTTCCCCTTAGGAGAGGGAAACTAAGCAATAAATGGAGAAGGCATAGCAATATTAAACTGGGAAGTTCTTGCTAGCTTTTTGCATAAGTTTCTTGGATTATTTGCTATGTTTTTTCAATTGACATTTACTGTAGCATGAGCAGCTGGTGTGGATGATGCTGGAACCATTTCTTCTTACTCTGCCCAGGGAATGTTTCCTATAGTTTGTTACTGAAGAGTATTATGTACATCCTGATAGATTTCATGTTGAGTATCTTGTGTTTTCAAAAGTCTGCTTTGCAGGAGTCAATTTCTTTTAAGAAATTTCTTCTATCTGTAACCTAAATTCCACATGTTTCTGATAAGTCTGATTTTTACTTGAAAATAGCTTTCCTTTCCTATGTAAGGGAATATTGGAGGGAAATTCACAATTCTTCAGCTAAAATATCTTCTATCTGCTCAGTTACACTGGCTCATTTCCAAGGTGGCATGCTGATGATAAGAGTATAATCATAGTGCCTAGGTTTTACACCTTCCTTATAAAATCTGAGCATGCCCTGGACCTGTTTTAATGGGAACACAACAGCTCATATGAATATCATTAGTAAAACAATAAACTTTCCCTCTATCCCAGTCATTCTCATATCATTAAGCAAGACCAGGGTTTGATTATAAGGCACTGGTGTTTTGTTAAAGGTGCAAAACAAGAAAGTGACCTTTTAAAGGGAAAGGAGGAACGCAGTACTCAATAATGTCACATTTTCTGGGTTCGGTAGTGTTCAAAAGTAGGGGTGGACTGAGAGGGAAAATAAAAAAGGATGCCGTGGTTGTGGGAAAGGAGTGTGGAATTTGACTGAAGTCTCAGTAAATCCAAAGAATTTATCTTGACTTCCAACACAAAGATCAACATTCTTCATTCTGTCTCTCTGTTGAAATCAGATACTTATATTTCAACTGTCATTTTTTTCTTTACTTGCTTTGTGCCTTACCCTGTAGCAGCAGGAGCACTCAAGCTATTTAGAGGAGAAGCCAACTAGATAGAATTCCCCAAGGCACAGTTTAGAGATACTCATTGGTTCTTGTAGACTTTAGAGCTCCAGAAAGGTCTAAGATAATTTGATGTGAAAATGAAAACATTTACAAATTTGCAACCATAACAGTTTTATTTAACCAAAGATATGGGCCAGAAGAATATCAATATTTCAAATACCTGAAAGGATGGATATTTGATCATCATGACTTGGGGAGAGAACACTAAGTGACTCAGTCAGACCATACTGTTGACTTACATCAAAAAGGAGACTGGAAATACCAAAGAAAGCTCCATATTAAGTACTTGCCAAAACATTCTAACAAAGACAAATATGTCCTCCTCTACTTTTTATCATTGTATAGTCATGAAAAGTACAGTCTTTGGAGTCAGAGATGAAAGCCATGTGATCCTTCCAAAATTATTAACTGTTCTGAACCTTTGCTAATATCTCAGAAAATGGGGAAAGAAAATCAAAATGGACCAAAGATATAAATATTAAATCAGAAACACTTAATCTGAGGTAAGATAAAAGAGATAATACTTTTGAAGATATAGGCATAGACTTTCTGAACAGAATTCTGATAGTATAAGAAATAGCATCAAGAATCAACAAATGAAATTACATAAAATCTTCAACACAGGCAAGGAAACAATCGCTATAGTAAAGAGACAAGCTAGAGAATGGGATAAAAATTTACTAGCTATTCTCAGATAGGAAAAAAAATAGAATTCCTAAGTAAAACACTTAAATAGCAATAGGCAACTGAAATGGATAGACACCTCCTAGAAAGATTGTAGATGATCACTAAATACATGAAAAAAATTTAACATCTCTGGCCATTAGAGAAATACAAATTTAAACAACATGGAGATTCTATTTTATTCTGGAAAGAATGGCTATTATCAAGAAATCAAATAATAGCAAACACTGGCTGCAGGGGAAATTGTTGATGGGAATTAACCTACTATGTTGGTGGGAATGTAATCACTGTGGAAACCATTATGGAGATTTGTCAGAAAACTAACAATAGAAATTCCATCTGACCCAGCTATTTCCCTTCTAGGTATCTTTTTGCAAGAGTTAAAGATATCCTATCATAGTGATACATGCGTGCCTCTGCATATAGCAATACAAATCATAATAGCAAAATCTTGGAAGCAACCTATATGTCCGTCAACAGTTGAATGGATAAAAAATGTGGTATTTATACACAAGGGAGTACTACTCTGCTATGTGAAAGGCTAAACTTGAGTCATTTGTAGCAAAAATGGATGCAACTTGAAACCATACTAAGTGAAATAAATCAGACACACTAGTTTAAATATTGCATGGTTTCCCTTATATGAGAAACCCAAAGTATCAATAAATTGAGGAGAAAAATAGGAAGTAGGAAGCAGTAAGAATCAGGGAAATAAATCATTTTGCAAATGGGAAGGACACAAGGAGATGAAGGGAGAGGGAAGAAGGGGAGGGAGGAATAAAAAGAATTAAGATGTATCATGTAAATGTCTGGACTCATGATGAATATAACATTAGGTACTGCAAAGATGTACTAATAAAAATAAAAAACAAATTAAAAAGAAACAGATCACCTCTGAATGTATCCATTGCAGCAGGGTTCTGAGTATCTGTCAGTAGCTACATGTGTCCTAATATGACTACTGGGAGACTTATTTAGGGAGCTGACAGACATTTTTTTTTTTTTCTGAGATATGTGCCCTGACTGAGTTCTGTGTTCTGCTCCTGTTAGCTTGCTGTACATTAGGAGACAACATTGAGTTCCAGAATGTTTTCTTTATTAGCCATCACTAACCCCATCCCATGCAGTTCCCAGGGAGACTGAAATCAGCAAGCTGTGGCTCATCTTGATTTTTCTTGTACTTCATAAGCCCAAGAGACACTAAAACCTGGATCGGAAATTCTAAAATCAACATACATGGTCTATTTGTTGTTTCTTTTCCAACTTGACTTCCATTTTTAATTTAAATTATGACTGAAGTCAATTCCAAATCATATAAATACCAGTGACTTTGCTTTTTATAAGCTACATTTCTATTGACTTTAAACATCAGATCATTCAAAAAGCTGTCAATCCCAGCCCAGGGGAATAAAGAAAGAAGAGGTAAGCACTGGATGGGGGAGGGTGGGCATCTGGGGGTGCTGACGAGGAGAGTGCTTCCCCCAGGTGTGACTATATTAAAGCCATATTTCAGTTTAATGGGGAACGGCTGGAAAGGAGCCAGGGGAAGGCGGCCCCTCCTGACATGGGACTCCATTTGGGCTAATAAAAGACCACTTAGCTATGGGGGCTCATTACAATTAAATTGTCTCTAAACATTTGCTTGTTTGGTATACTTGGAGTGGAACAGCTGGAGCACACGGAGTGGGGAGATGATGTCTGTCCTGGCCCTGGAGCCAGCAGTGGATTGCGAGGCCCTTGTAAATCTGATTGCAGAGAGTGCTGGTGAGTGCTTTTTGTCCTGTCTCCCCCAGCAGAGGACCCAGAGCCAAGGTATTGGATCTGCCCAGAGGTTTAGTATAACCTGTCTTTCCTCCTTCTCATAGTATCCTATTTTTTTTTTTAAGTATCCTATATTAGTTTGCTTTCAAGGTAATATTAGTCTTGTAAATGATTTGGAGATGGTTCCCACTTTTCCTATTCCCTGAAACAATTTATAAAACAGAGATCATTTATTATTTGATAAATTGAACTTGCTATAAAACCTTAACATAGAAACTTCACTTTGTAGGCCTTTACTTTTAAATGTACAATTTGACAAGCTTTGGTACATGTATACAACCATGAGGCCATAACCAGGATTAAGATAGTGCAAACATCCAAAATCTCTAAAAATTTTCTTTTCTAATTTTGTTATTTCTTTTTCTGGTTTCTCAAACCTTTTTATGAGCCAAAGCCCCAGAGAACCAGTGATCTACTTTGCATTCTTACAGTTTACATTTTGCCTATGCATATAAACTTCATTACGTTTTTATTTTTCAAATGTCTTTTGAAGATATATAAATAGTATATAAGGTTTATCTGATATGTTCAAGTAAGTAATCAAGGTGAGTGGTGGGGCTGGGAATTTAGCTCAGTGGCACAGCACCTGCCTGGCAAGCTCAAGGTGATGAGTTTGATTCCCAATACCGGAAAAAAAAAAAAAAAAAAAAAAAAAAAAAAGGTGAGTGGTATTCATTCCTTTAGCATATCTATATATTCACTGATGTCATGTTTTGTCTGCCTTCAGGACTTCCTATATTATATCTTATGGTTCTGGTCTGCTGATGATTCATATTTTAACTTTTCCGTGCCAACTTTGAAAGGTATTTTCTTCACTGGGTACAAAATTCCAGGATTAGAGTTTCTTCTTTTCAGGATTTAGAAGATGTTGCCGCATTGTTTTCATTGCTGGCATTGTTTCAGACAAGAATCTGTTGTCATTCTTCTTATTTTAGCTTACTTTCCTTTGTTTCTAGGCAGTTTCTATGATTTTCTTTATCACTGGTGTTGATGAATTTAATTATGGTAAGTGTTGGTATAGGTTTCTAATTGTTTCTTGTACTCAGAGTTGATTGTGCTTTTTAGATTTATGGGTTTGTAGTTTTCATCAAAATTTGAAACATTTTGATAATTATTTCTTTAAATATTTTTGTCCCCTGCTTTTCTTCACTTTCAAGGATTTCTGATCCATGTTAGGTCACTTAACATCATTCACATGATCAATGACAGTTTTTAATTTTCTAAATTATTCTTTCATTCTCTGTGAGTCATTTAGACAGTTACTATGACTTCAAATTCACTTATCTTCATATTTAATTTATGTTAATCTCACTTAGTATATTTTTAATTGCAAATGTAGTTTTCATTTCTGGAGCTATGATCTTATTTTTATCTCCATCAGGTGCCTGCTTAACTTTTTGAACATATGTAATATAATTATTATTGTCTGATAATTCTAATATTTATGGCAAATTTTCAGGTTATATTTCTAGATTTATTTTTTCCATTTTGGTCATATTTATCATTTCCTTTTCCTGTGTAGTAATCTTCAATTGGATTCTGATACTGTGACTTTAAAACATCAGCTGCTAGGTATTTTCTGCAAAGATTCCTGAGTTTTATCCTGGATTTAATTACACATTTGTAAATAGTTGAAAATTTTGAAGACTTTTTAGGGAGGACAGAAGCAGAAGCACTTAGCCCAGGCCTAATTGGTCCCACTACTGAAGAACATTTTTTCAAGTTCTCTACCCAGTTTCCTGTAAATTATGATGATTTCTTGTCTGTCTGTTTGGAGCCATCCAGATGGATAATACTGTGTATGCTAACTACTACATCATTCCCCAAATCATTTTGGAGGCTCTTCCCTCTGCTTAAAGTGCAGTACTTTCTTCACACAGATTGAGTTAGTCATCTTTCTTTTGTTGGGACAAAATACCTGACAAACACAATTTAAAGAAGAAAAGGTTTAGTTTGGTTTGTGGTTTCAGAGGTTTCAGTCCATGGTCAGCTGGATCCCAGGCAGAAACATGGCTAAAAGTCATGGCAGAAAAGAGCTGCTCACCTCATGGCAGCCGGGAAGCAGTGAGAGAGAAGGTGGAAAAGCCTTGGAAAGTTATGCCCTGTAAAGGCACACTCTTTGCTAATGGCCAGTCTCCTCCAACCGAGGCTGTAACTACTAATAGCATATTCAAATATGAGGCCAGCCTTGAATATATGAGACTTTGAGGGGATATGTTTTGCTCCAAACTGTAACTATTCTGTTGAGTGTTCAAGGATAAACTGGAGTTTTTTGACTGTGTCTCTCTTCCCTCTGCCTCTCTGTCCTAGCAAGTCCATCATCTTCTTTGGCACAGATTTTCAGTTTTGTGCCCTCAAATGAAGGAATTTCCCAGGTTTCTATGGGATTGTGGCTCTCTGGATGTGTTTTATTGTCTCAAAACAGTTGGGGAAATTTTAGGCCTCATTTCATTCCTAAATCTTTCTGAAGGATCATGATCTTTTGTTGCCTGGCATCCAGAGTCTTTAAAATATTTGTTCCAGTTACTGTGTCTGTTCTCTTTATTTTTGTTTCAGGTGCCTAGATAAATATGTTTTTTATTATTCATCAGTGGCTTAGAGTGGAATTCACATGAATTCATTTTATTTCATTTTGTTGCATATAAATATATTTTGTTCTTTGACTTTTTTAATTTTCAAAATTTTTAGATAATTTATTATACTTTAAGTGCTTAAGTTTAGTACATAATGTTCTTAATATTCATTTTTATCTTTAAGAAACCAATGTGCCAGAATTTTATATATTTCATTTTTAATCTTATCTGCTGCTTTTATTTTCTTCTAACTTCATTACTATATATTGTTATCTATTATTTTCTTTCATCTGTTTTCTTGAAATTACTCCTCTATCAGTATTTTACTTGAAATTATTTCCAGCATTTATTACTTCCTAAAAGACATATAAGATTTTACATTTTTCTTTAAGAAAGTTGGCAATATTCTCATTATAATTTATTTCTAAACATTTTATTATTTTTGATAGGATCTCTGCCTGAACCCTGTATTATTTAATTTTTTAAAAAATGGACAAGATAAGGATGGGAATAGAGTTGGATAATTTTACTAAATTTGATTTATTGACATGATCTGAAAAGGCCAGGCTTAAAGTTCCTTATCGAGTTGTGCACTTCTCATGTTGTACCAATTTAAAAATGTAATCTGTCAATTACTCCTTTCCCACCTCCATTCTCCCTGTATTCAACATATAATATTCTTTGTCTCGAGTTGTTGTTTTTTCTTCTGGTTTATGGCATCTTGTGTGTGATGTGCTGAGCTTTGATGATCTTCATGTTCAACTTTTGGATTGGCTGAATTCCTTGATACTTTAAATTCTTCAATTACTTTACATTTATGCAATTTATACTTATTAGTTCTTCAAATTCTACATGCTATTTTCTCTCTTATTTTGTCTCTTAGATTTCAATTCATTATAGTTTTGAAAATGTAATAGTATCCTAGAAATTTAAAGCCCCAAATTCTTTTTTTCTCCATTGTTTGTGCTGAATAATTTCTATTATTTTGATCACCACCTGTAATCTTCACTATTCGGTTCAGAACAGCCACTAAAATTCTTATAGTAGATATTATATTTCATAATTTAAAATTTTCATTTAGTTCTGCATCATCACAAGATTTAATATATTTTTAATTCATTGCAAACATTTTCCTCTATCTCAGTGCATACTTGTGTACCTGTTTTAAATCTTTGTCCACTGATTCATGTTTGTGTCATCTTGAGATTGGCTTCCAGTAATTCCCTTGGGATGGATCTAATCTTCCTGATTCCTTATATGCTGAGTAATTTGGTTGTGAGTGTTACACTGTGGAGCTTCTGAATTAGGAAGACTTTTCCTTGAAAAGTTTTAAAATTTTTATTTTCCAAGAAACTGACTTAGTGGACAAAGACTGTACAATTTGTTTCATGGAAGTCAGCTTAGTTATCATTCTAGTTATTTTATCACAAGCTGAACTGCATGCTGTCTGCCCCAAATGTGCATACTTAAAAGGTAAACCAGTGCCTTGGCAGAGATACCACCCAGAATTTGAGGTTTTACCTCTCTGCCTTCTTCTTCTCTGTATGTCCACTACTTTATAGTAGATCTCTTTGTTTATAACTCAGTCTTGTTGATAAAGTTGGAAACAAAGCAGATTTTCCTATAGGTGTTTACGTCTCCCAATATGATGTCTCTAACTTAAGAAACCCAAGTAGGAAATTGACATTATTTTGCTCTTTCTTTTTCCAAAAATTTCAATTTTGGCTCCTTTTCATATTTCTTCTTCCAGTGTTTTTGTTTTGTGCTGTTTTTCTGTGATTCGTTCAGTTTAAAATTTGTATAGCTATATAGTAATTCTATTTGATCATACTGGAAGAATTTACAACTTATCTTTCAAAGTCTTGTCTGAGCATATTTGTTTCTTAACTAGAAGTTATAAACAATTTATTTTCATTAAAGATACTAGAATTTATTGTTACATTACTTAGCATTTTTTACTTTCATTTTTTTCTTTTGTTTTACTTGTTGTCCTTTTTAAAGTATTCCCTCTATGGCTTTGAAAATAGTATATTTTGATTTTCATTTGTTTAGCAATTGTCTTTCAAATTTTAACATGTTTCGTGCACTTAAAATGTAAATTTAGTTAAGGTCTATATCTTTGTTCTAAATAGTAGTATAAGGATCTTTATTAGGGAACCCTACAGTGGACCCCAATTTCCTGTAAGGCATTACAGCACACAGCAAAAAGAAGCAAGAGAAAAAAATGGCAATACAACAGAGATCTAGGATGGCCAATTGTTCATGGAGAACAAAAGGACCACAAGGCAGCCAGAATCTCAGTTTTTTTTTTTTCTTTTTTTTGGGGGGGGGTCTTTTTGATACAGGGTCTCACTATGCGGTTCAGGCTAGCCTTAAACTCACTTTGTAGCCCAGGCTGGCCTCGAGCTCGCAATAATCCTCCTGCCTCAGCCTCCCAAGTGCTGGGATTACAGGCATGTGCCACCATGCCTTGCTCAGAATCTCAGTATATGTTATCACATTTGCATTGAGGAAAATGGTGAGGGGATTATCAGATGACTCAGAGGTCAGCAGTGGTCTTATGCTGAGAAGGATGTTATGTTGACGAGGATCACTTCAGATGACTCAGAAGGTTGTGGTGATCTTAAACTAATGAGGATCTTATGTTGAGGACAGTGGGGAGAAATGGCAGATTAATAAGAACTTTGTCCGTTCCCCTAGGTGAAACCCTTTTTTAAATTACTACTCAGTTCTCAAGGAACCAAGATATTTTCAGCTGATGCAATCTTGCCCTGGAGCATCACAGCATCAGAGGACCATTGAGGCCTCAACTATGACTGGAGGCACATGGAGTTATGTTTCCGCATAACATAGCCGGCTTGCATGGCAAGATATGCTAGGCCAAGCCCCAACTGCAATTTAATTATGAAATCATTTTTCCCTAAAAATTATATAGAATGATTTTAACATGTCTTCTTATATTTTAACCCTGATATAGCTACATTCCCTTGTTAATGTTTACAATCAATTCTTATGCCATTTATATTTTTACCTTCCCCTTTTATCATCATTGCTATTTTATTTTTGGCATTTTTTTTCTGGGTTAAATTTTATTCATGAAATTTACACAAACAATTTCAGTGCATTTGTTTTTAAATGTGTATTCATTTTATACACTTGAATGATAATACAGGTGGGTATAGAATTTTAGATTGGATGTTGTTTTGTGTTTTTATTGTGAAGAAATATTTTTCTAGTTTGTTATTTCTTTGTAATTCAATTGTGTTTTTTATTAGGTTGCTTTCATAATCTTTTATTTTCCTTATGTAATTTCAGCTCACCTTGAAACATCTTTAAATGTATTTATTTGCTCAGCAGTCAGGTTTATCACACTTGTTGAACCTGAATATTCAGATAGTTTATTATTTGTAAGCAGTTTTAAATATTTCTTCTGTTTTTACTCTCTTTGAATTCCTAGGTGATATAGCTACTTTATATCTCTGCTTTCCCATATCTTAGCATCTTTTGTAATTTCTTTCATATGTTGATTTTCTTTTTCTTTTACTGTTCTATTCTAATTAACTAATTAATATCCATCATATGGTTTGCTAGTTCTACATTCTTTTTAGCTTGATATGCTTTTTCAGACTTTTAGTGAATAATTCTCAACAGCTATTTTTAATATCTAAAACTTTTAGTTGGTTCTTTGTCAAGCCTACAAGGTTTCTTTTTATAGTTTTTCAGTATTATCTTGCATATTTTTGAATTTATTTTATTTTTGTAATACTAAACCTCTTAACTACATTCATAAGGTTTTGGTTATTATTTCACATTGAATAACATTTTCATTGCTTTTTTAAGGTAGGAATCCTTTTTTGGCCAAAGTTCTTGAGATACACTTCTTTGTGGTTTTACATTTGCTCCCACAGAAATGGAAATGCAGGGATTTGATGAGGTAACATCTACATGGGGCCAATATGGTGCAGCAGAAAAGAATAATGGGTGCTTCTGAGAATTCACAGAAGGTGTTATCCACCCTAAAAATTTAGGAACTTTAGATTTTATTTTACAATTAAGTTCTTTGTTCTCTTCCTGCTAGAGGTGAGGGATCTCTCTATTTGCTACTAGTCAAAAACATATAAACAGCATTGACATGGTAAAACAAGTTGCTTTTTCCAGTGGAACCCCCAACTACATCACTTGTGGAACATGCTTCAAAGCATAAATAAAGTTATTATAGTTGTAGAAGTTTCTAGTCTAGAGTCATAAAAGTGTTGCAGACATTAAAACAAATTCTTGAAATATGAAGACTTGTCTGTGAAACAAAAATAGTCTTTAGCTGGTACTGAAAATTTTGTATAAGAAAACAATTATTGTCAGTGACATAGAAAGCACTCAAAGGTAATTTAGAATAAGAAAAATAAGGTTTAGAAGGTATAAGAAAAAGTAAATTTCTACTAGACCTGATTCTACATTTTGCAGGACTGAATGCTAAAGTTGCACTGTTTATTTATTCACACCTTCATTGAGGCAGTTGTGCAGAGTTCTTGGCGAACTCCGGTGAGTCTGCTAGACCCTGGAGATACAGCAGTCACCAGAACAGAATCGCTGCTACTCTCCTAACCTTGGAAATTACTTACAGAGTTTTACATAAGTTTACTGTTTATGAAATTAAATGCTTATGTCATCATATGGGATGAAGTCCTTACCAATTAACTATCTGTCTTTTAAAGAGTTCTGATTACACAGTTTATTCTAGGAACAGTTTTGCTTTCAGCATTTCTTGATCCTCTCTTTATCTCTGGCTTCCTTTCCTCTTTCATGAACTTTACTCTGTCTTCAGACCACACTGCTTTTTATTTGGGTCTTCTCCCCATTGCTGCCAAATGGCCCAGGCCTTTATGTGCTATTTCTCCTGGCTGAACTATTTTGTCCTAATCTATTCCATAGAGTGAAATTCTCAGCACACTTCAAATGTGTCCTTATGTTACTTTATATTTTTCCTTTATAACAATATCTGTTGTTCACAAATATCTATTGATATATGTTAAGGTATTTTCAATTGTATCTAACACAAAAAGTGACTCAAATATTTGTTAAAATAATAATAAGAATTTTCTTGTTTTGTTGTTAACCTAAGCATATATAGCAAGGCTCCCTTGCTCTTTCATCACCGGGAGTCCCTTGGTTCCCTAATCATGTGCTCCAATTCTCATCACTGGAAAGACCTCTCATCCAGTGTTCACCTTGGCCACACTGAGAGGGACTTTGAGAAGGAGGATGAGCTTACTGCCTTACAAGTCTACTTCCTCTCTTTGGGGGGTTCAAGCACTTGGAAATTGTTAGGAGCTGAGAAACTGTAGGCCAAAACATTCCTGACCAAGTTTGGGATTTCGTTTACTCCGTGAGCAGCTCGGTGTCTTACACCAAAAGTCATTTGTTTCCTTGGTCTTGAGTCTGTACTAAGTGGGTGTAGCTCACGCTCACGCTGCACATTTCCAGTTAGGTCCAGGTCTGCTTCATACATCATACTCTGAGTCTCTGGCTGAAGTGCAGTGGTCACTTTCAGCATGCCTGTTGTGGTGGCATTTCAGGAGCTTGAGTCAAACTACAGAAGTGCCTGTAAGCATCTTGTAATTGATTTACAATTCAGCTTGCTTCTAACCTGGTCATTTCCCAGGGAAAGTGAACCACATATTTTGATAATAGAAGTCTAAAGAATTCTTCTTGAACATATATACTCCTTTGCCACTAGATGAGTCTTCCTAGACAATTCCTTAAAGCATGTTATCTAGGCAGATTTTTAAAACATTTATTATCTGATATCAGTATGCCTTGTACTACTCTATAAATCTTCCTGGCAAGAGAGAAAGCAGAGAAAGGGAAAACAAAGAGGACTATCTGATGGCACAAGTTGTACCCTCTAGAAATTTCAAGATGTGTTGGCCTGAAGCTGGTCTTGCCACATCTGCCACCTTTATCCTAGCCTACTTTTCACTGGCAAGACAGTAGAAGAGGCTCATCTTCCTACTTACTAGGGCAATCACATGCATCTGGGACAGTGCCAAACTTGATCACTACTTGATTAATGGAATGCAAAGAAGGAAGCATTGTGCTCAAAGTGAATGGATCTTTCAGGGAAGAAAATATGAAGTGCTCCAACATTTTTATTAGGGCCACACAGTGTCTCTAGACAGAGAAAGAAAACAATTTTGGCAGGAAAGTTCCATGGAGACTTCATCTGTCTGTTACTATTTGACTTTCTATGAGTCCTATATTGATTGGTGCTCACTTAAAAGAGAATGCTACTTGGGTTGTTTCTTCATTCTCTTGAAAATTATTCATTTAGTCTCCAACTGAGCCTATGGTATGGTCTTTTATATTGGAATTTATATGAAACAGAAAAGAGCTTTTTGGGCTTTTTGGAAGCACTTTTATTTTGGAGTCAAAAGAATGATGGTGTGTGGAACTTGGGATGCTTTCATATTTTAAAAATGTTGAATATTCTATTATCTCTTTCACAAAGCTTGGCCATATTTTTAGGTCATAAACAACAGAATTTATTTCTCCACAATCTAAAATCTTTTTTCAGCTGTAGTCAATATGCTCATTCTTTCCAAAGTGCCAGTTACTCTTACATAATGTCTCAGGAAATAAATATGTACTTCTCTGTTTTCTGAAAATTATTTCAGTCTGTGATACATAGATTTGAATCATTTCTGCTGGTAGTCACTTGAGAGGAGGATAGATTTTTCTAGATCTTCCTGGGATAGTTAAGGGCAGCAGCAGTGATATATAACAAAATGGAGCATCAGAATTGTATAACTAAGTTTTCTATTATTCTAATGTGTACCTGAGGTAATCAACATGGAAAGAGAAAAGTTTGATTTTGGCACACAGTTTTGAAAGTTTCAGTCTACGAGCAACTGACCCTTGCTTTTGGGCTGGTTACTAGGCAGCACATCATAGTGGCAGTGAATGACAAAACATTTTACTTCATGGTCAAGGAGGAAAAAGAAAGGAAGAGAAGAGGCTGAAGTCCTACTATGCTCTTTGAAGATCACACACACGTGCAAGTCTTTCAGAACTCTGCTACCAGGGTTCTCCTCCTAAAGTTCTCACTGTGTATTTCCAGTATTGTCACTGGCTAGGGCCCAAGTCTCTAACATGTGGTCCTTTGAGGGAAATCCCAGATCCAAGCTATAGCAAGAGCTGTATTCAGTAGACTTATGATGTTAGCTGAGGATGCCTGAGGTAGTAAGCGGGACAGAGTTTTACTCACTGGGTCAGAAAGCTTATTTGTGTTCTATGTGCTATGACACAAGGTTTTTAGGAATGGAATGAAGGCTGCAGGACTTTAAACTTTGGCAGTGGTGCCTGAGCAAAACCTCTCCACACAGTAACTGACTATGTAAGAATTCAAAACATGAGAGGTAACACTTGAGGTAATAGAACCTAGAGACCTAACACCTTCTGATGAAAAGGAGATAGAGTAGTATTTTATAATACATGCTACTGTCTTTATTCATGAGTGAAATGAATTTATAAATATCTTGTTGAATTTTTATACAAAAAAGCTCTTTAAAAGTTTTAAAGGTGATAATTAGTAATTTGTATCAAATACCATTTTGAAATGTGGTGTTGTGGCTCTCAGTGATATTTACTGAATAACACTTTGTATGAGGTGTTAAAATGATTTATTTTAAGGGATCTTTTGCAAATGCACTATGAAACTCTTCATTTTGTTTCCTGGAACACTGTTGAAGACAATCCTCAATGGAAAATGAAATGTGTTCCCTATGAAAACTTACAGATTCAGGAGAAATTTTTCTGTCAGCAGGACCTGCTTTTGTTTATACACTGGTATAT
The DNA here is from genome assembly GCF_000276665.1 of Chinchilla lanigera. Taxonomy (NCBI): domain Eukaryota; kingdom Metazoa; phylum Chordata; class Mammalia; order Rodentia; family Chinchillidae; genus Chinchilla; species Chinchilla lanigera. The sequence goes on along the minus strand of NW_004955412.1, from coordinate 29,221,991 downwards.
TTTTATCTTAAGAATGTTTATTTAAAGAAAAAACAACCCTATATGTCAGCTGCCTGCTAGGTTCTGAGGGTATGACAGGGAATTAAAACATGCAAAATTCCCTACTGGATCTTATATTGCAGTAAGGGAAATAAAGTAGATAAATGACAATAATAGTGAGTAACTCACATAATGTACCAAATGATGAAAGGTGACCTGGAGGAAAAATTAAAAGGAGGAAGAATGAACAAGACAGGGAAGGGATGGCCCAAAGGGGACATCACTGAGATAGTGACACTTGAGTAAGACTGTGGGGACAGGTAGCGTAATTTTAAGGCTGTGATGTACAAGAGAAAGCAACATGGACATCCAGGTGGAATGGCCTGCAATAAAGGAGCAAGATCACAAATCTAGGATGGGGGCATGGATTAAAGACTTCAGGAGTCTCAAAGGTTTGAGAGAGGCTGAAGCAGAAGACACAGAAAGGAGAGAGAAAGGGTTAGGGTAAGCTTCTGTCCCAGACCTACTAGCAGACAGGAAGCACCAGAGATTTGAACTAAGAAAGTTTCATGTGAAGAAATATTCAGTGAGCAGGAAATCAGAGTCACAGAAGATGGACAAGTAAAAGGTAAAGGGACATCTGAAGGACACAGGAGTATCAGATTCATGGAACAGCTTTTGCCTATGGGGCTAAGTCTACTCACTCATGGAAAGAACAGATCTACACAGAGGCTTTCCTTTTGGCTAGAGCTTGTGGCATTGCAGCATTTCTAGTATTTTTAAGATGCTCTCTTGTCTAACAAATTTCTATGGTCAAAATGAAAAGGTGACCCCCCTCTTAGTAGAATTCAGGTGGTGAATTCAAACTCAGATTGGCCTGCATTCAAAATGGTACCACTTACTAGTCTCACTGCTTGAACATCTTGAGGAAGATAGGTAACCATTCTCTATTTCTGTTACTGTGTTTGTAAATAAGGATGCTAACACTTAGTCACATGGGACAGTTGTTCTATGAACTAATAAATGAATACTAATATCCAAATAGTGACTGATAGGCACTCAGTGTTCTTTCAGTGTTAACTATTATTATTAACAATAATGCTGTTTCATAATATTTATGTACTTTAAAAATGAACACATTTTTGTGGTCATGACTAGTAATTATTATGATGCATTTTCTTGACAAAAATCTTTCTCATTAAGGCTTGATTCAGGGACAAGCTCAATTTAAGCAAAATTGATTAAAAACAGTCACTACCTCCCCAAGCTATTAGTGACCGCATGTACAAAGGAGCCTTTGGGACACAGGCCTGGCATGTGGGTACCCTCCTTTATTCTTGCCCTGCATGTCCTTCGAGGATGATGGTTTCTGTGTGTACCCATTAGGTTTCAGAAGGAGGAAATGGGATGAGATAATATGGTTTTATGTCATTGGCAATGGAGTGGCAAATAATATCTATTCCAGAAAGAGAAGGACTGCGCAGTCATGAACCCTGGGTTCAGCCTCTTAGAAGGAATAAACACTGAACCCAAGTACATTAGCCCTTCTCCATGCCTTTGCAATCAGTCCTGCAAAAATAAACAGTTTATACATTCAAAGTAACCCTAGAAGACCTGTTCAGCAATTATTTTATAAGTATTCCTTGGAAGACAAACACAGTTCTCCTGCTCCTCTGTCCTTGGCAGCCCTTCATCTGCCATGAGCTGTGAAAGTGGGATGCTGGTCTGCACTGCCTGGATCCTCAAGGTCCAGAATTATTTGGGCAACAGGGAGTCTCTATATTTACCACCCACCAGTCAAGTGTTTTATCATCTGGAATAACCCTCTCCATAAAACCTTCCTACCTCTCCACTTGACTGAGGCTTTCTGTTCCTGGAATATGTTAGCCTTTCCTGACTGTACAGGGAGGTAGCTGAGAGCAGAGCCTGGGAAGCAGAAGATCACCTAATATTGGAACTTCCCTGTTTTGCTCCCTGAGAATGATAAAAGTTAGTACTTCTCCTGAACATACACTATGAAGCAATGACTGGGATCTGATCTAATCTTTATTGATAATCATGCTCAGTGGGTTTTATTAACCAACTCCTCTATAGAATGAGGTAATCAAGCCCAAGGCAAGGGTTGAGTCGATGCACAGCATGCCGCATTCTATCTCTCTCATTCCAGTGTCCTAGTCTTCCTGCTGTGACATCCTGATTCCATGTGAGGGAATGAGCATGCACTTCCAGACCGTTGTGTGCTCATGTGGTGCAGATGCAGGAGCACAGCTGCCCATCACCGCGAGAAGCTATCCTGTGTTTCATGGACTAAGTAGGGAAGCCAAAGTTCAATTTTAGTAGGCAAATTACCCAACGTCACAAAGCTAGACAGTGGTAGCTCTCATATCTGAACTCTGGTCTCTTTTTTGAAGTCTATACATTGTTGACTTCTCTGTCACTCAAGTAAAGAATAGCTCTCCCCCTTTCATCTCCTCTTCATCAGTCCTATCAGAGGTAATAACTGTGGGTCTGAATATAT